>NC_073708.1:29610424-29911257 GCF_023634085.1 Falco cherrug | reverse complement strand
TTGATATATGTTTTTTGGTTTTTTTTAAGTGAGAACTCACACTAAATTGATTAACCACTCAGATTCGTTAGCGTTGTAAGCACCATAGACTGGATGCACACCATGAACCTACCTTCCTGCATGATAGAGAATTAACAAAATTTAAGGAAGTAATTCCAGGAGAGTCCCTGTCTGGGACTAGACCGAAACGAGAATTTAATGTCATATCCCAGCACTGTTAGAGCCTTCCTGCTTGATCTTAAGCAAGGAAAGCTTTCTCTCCATTGAGAAATCAGCCTTGCATGTCGTTGCCTCAGCTCCCAATCTCTGCAACAGAGACAGCAGCCATTCTTCCTTCAGTTCAGCTGTTTACAGCCAGACATCGCAGAAGAGCGAGCCGAGGTCCCAGCCTGACCTACTTGCAAAAGACAACTTAGATTGGTTGCACTACACAGAGAAGCCTGACCAAAGCCTCACCTCACCTGCCTGTGACAGCTCTTAATCTCAGCTCCACTGTCCTTGAGCACTTTGACTCCTTCCAGGAGGCTCTGCAGGCAATGGCTCTGCAGGGTCAGGGGTCCCTCTTCACACCAACATCCTGCTGGCACCATGGGATGCACCTTCTTTGATGCCAGCAGCTTTAGATATGAGCAAAATATCCAGATGGTTTAGGGATGAAAGAAGCAGAGATTTCTGCAGATCGTGACCACAAGAGCAGAGCCATATGGTGCTGCAGTCCAGCAGCTCTCAATGACACAACTGGTTCTTCAGGGACCTCAACAAGCCAGTGCAAACTAGAGCCACCTCCGGAAAACCTGGGATTGCTTCAGCAACAGCCAGACCCCAGGACGTGCTGGGCTTTGGCAAACCATCTTCCCCCAGCCACAGCTGCTAAGTGGTACCCAAATTCTCACACACATACCTGCAAGCCTGCCTGGATGGCCATCCCTACCTTGCTCTGCCTCGAACGCAGACTGCTGTGCTGTAGTACTTTGACAGCTGACTAATCAAAGAAGCCTTCCTTCCTTAGGAGCTTGAAATCTTGCTAAAAATCTCTGCACAGGGCTCGTTCTGGAGTGTCAGTGTTTCAGAACAAAGAGCCCCATTCATCAGACAAGCCTTTGGAGTTAATTTTCTGATTTTTAATGTTTAATGTCTTAGAAGGGGGTGCAAGTTTTATGGGCAAAGCACACAGATATCCCAGAAGGGGCACCCTGCTCTGGAACTAGTTACAGCCAAGTCCCCATGGGCATGGCTGCTGTGTGGCAAGCAGGATGGTCTATCTCCTCTCTGTTATACTGAAAACAAATGTATGGCAGAAAAAAAATCAAATAAATCTAGCTCTGGAGCTTTCCCATAGTTAATTGCCAGGATTATTATGGTATCTCGCTTCGTAAAAGGCTTGCAGTTTCCATTCTTCTCTTCCTCCCACCCAGCCCCTTGTATTTTTAAGGCCACTTGTGTCATATACACACACACAAAACTCCAGCACGAAAAGGCAGCCACATCAAACAGAACATCACAAATAAGCAGCCTCCATCTCTTCCAAGCCCTCATTCCTTCTCTGTCTATGTGCTGTAAATTAGTATGCAAATTATGTAAATTAGAAGCACGTGCAGAGGGGAAGTTGTTCTCCCCAGCACTGGCAGCAGGCCCTGCGTGAGCACTGCCGAGCAGTATGGTGACCATGGACATCTCCAGGTGAAGCATACATCTGTCAGAGCAGGTCTCCGAACCAACACTGGGGGGGCCACAGAGGGGATACCTCAGAGCAGCTCTCTCTGCAAATGAGCAAGGAGCAAGGGCCATCGCTTTTCCTGCTCAGCCCCACAATATCAAGTGGATATTCTAAGCACTGCATGAGCCCAGCTTGGAGCAGCCTCATGCAGGAAGGCGGAGAGGGACCGCATCTCCCATCAGGAAGCTCTCTGGGGCAGTGGGATGGTGTTAGTGCTGCACTTCGCAGCAAAGCTACTGCAAAATCCTGGCACATGCCCAGCTCCATGACACTGACGCTTTGTCCTGCTCGCCTGAAGTACCCAGCTTGTACTTGCTCCCACAGAAAAGCGTCCTGTCCTCTCAGCAATGATGCCGTCATGCAGCTCTGTGTTGTTCCAGCACTGCTACCTCACCCCCAGTCCCCAAGCGGAGCTGTGTAAAACATGGAGACTTTTTCATCACTTTAACTTATTGCTGCCCTGAGGGAAGGTGCATAAGATTACCCAGTGCTCTTTAAATCGGTCCCAGAACCACCTTTTCCAGCCACTGCCAAACAAAAGCTTTTCCAGCAGAGTTCCGTTCTTCTTTTCTCTGTAAAAAAACTCCTTTTTCAGACCAGCTCAGCTGTTACACTTGGGTACTAGCTGGTGGAAACACACACAAATACCTGCAACCTCACTGAAATTAATGGAAAAAACTGCCATTAAATTAGAGTGGAACATAATTTTATGCCCATTTTTCCCAGGAAGGGAAAAAAGAAAGGAAGGAAAAGATCTGTTGAAGCCCAGCTTTAGTCCACACTGAAGCAAAGCTTGATGGCTCTCACATCCCCTGCACATGACACTTTAATCCTACAGAAGCATGCTGCTGCTCCACCACGATGTCAGAGCTGTAAGGATGCAGTCTGCACTGGGCTAAGCCTTCGACCTGTTCCTCCTGTGTCCAGGCTGGCCTTTTATGATACACATTGCTGCCACAGATGTAAGCACGGTGCTGGTCATAGGCAGAGCCTGGTTTTGCATAGCTCTAAATGCTATACAGTGTTTTAGCCCAATGCTAAAGAAAGCACAGGGCAGGTAGGCACAACATCTATCAAGTATCTAACAAGCAAATTCTCAAGGAGCGTGGTGGTTTTAGACCTCTATTCTCCTACCAAAATAATTCAGCCACTGACATCTCAGGGTGGGCTATTACAGGGTGAGGCTACGCTCCGTTTCCATTTGGTTTGATGAGGACCGGGGGATGCGCTACTCTGCACTCAGTTTGCATCCATTATCACCAGTCCAGAGCACTGCCCAGGCTTTCAGGGAACAAAGACTCTTACGCTTCCCCAGAAGCAACCCCCTGTTAAGAGACTTATTTGCTCTGTCCTCCCTCTCTCCAATTCTCTCACCCGTAACCTCAGCTTCACACCAGGCACGTGAAACAGAAATCCCAATACCACATGAGAAGGGGTGCCCCTGCCAGGTAAAGGAGCACCGTGAATGGGCAGCACTTTGTGGCTCCCCTAGGGTGATATATGCGTGCACCAGCCAGAGAGGTTGCTCTTTCCACCAGGATGGCTAGGGGGATTTTAGGTGAAGCCAACCTAACAGCTCTGCTGCCAAATGTCAGTCCAGCTGTGCAACCACTTTCAGACATCTGACAGGATCCCACATACTGGAACTTTAAAAGTTTCCCTTGGTATCAGCTGGGACAGATTAATGTCTAAGGCTCATGAGGATGCCCATCAATGACTGTGCACCACAGCAAGGCCAAGCCACCACTGTCCATTACATGGGGACAATTCTGGGCGCATCTCTAGCCAGTGCTGAAGGATCTCAGCAGCTTAGGAGACTATGTCCATCTGAAGGAATATGGCATTGCCACCTGTGTGAGGAGACACATCAGGGTCAGGGGTCTGAGACGAAAAGTTGTCCCTACACAGGCCGTTGTTGGACCTGCTACGTGTTCATATTCTATACAAATAGACTTGGAAGCTGCTAACATCAGCATTTAGCTGGAGGAATCCCAGCCAGTGAGCCCACCAGGATAAGGAGAATCAAAGTGTTACTAATAAAGAGCCATTTCTCACCCTTCCAAATCCACGCTCCAAACGGTGGGATGCAAGAGGGAGGATTTCTCATAAGCTGAACTGCTCCAGCAGGAAATGGCACATTTAGCACATCTTTCATTACTTTCTTTTCACCAAATTTCTTTTGTGCCCTCTCCACAGCTCTGCTGCTGCAACGGCAGCACACCATCTCTGTAAGCAGACCCCTTCATCTTCAACAGCAGCACCATGCACTTCGGCCAGAGCAACCTGGCGCCAGGGTGCCTGCACACACCTTCTGCCTGGCTGGTCCCCCGCAGCGTGGCCACAACTGCGCCTCTCCCACTTAGCTCGACAAATCACAGTGGCACCAGATTAAGCCTTTAGCCGTGTTATTTCTTGAGGTTTACTCATCACAAATGTTGACAGTAAGGATCAGCTTAAAGTAACAAACCAGAAAACCAATTCCCTTCCATATACTCAATAAAATCCCGTTGCTTCCTTCCGAAGAAAGCATGCTGCACCACGTTATTACACAGGCACAAGAGGAAATCACTCTTTGGATTTTGAAAGTCGGTATTAATGGGCTCAGACTGCAAGAGAGGGCATGTTCATTTTGCAATTGAGTTACTTTCTCTGATACGCTCTTGGTTCTATTTTCCTGGCAAATTGTGATTGCTAATAAATTGCAATAACTTTGAGTTTACATTATGATTCACAGAAGATTATTTTGGGCAGTAATGACATTCCCAAAGTGGAGGGTCTCTCCAGTGAAATATCTGGCATATGGAAGCAATTCAGTATTTACAGATTCAGATGAAACCTACATATTACTGATGAAGAAACCATATTTTGATAAGATAATAGGCAGCAGCACAAACCAACAGACATATTTCTTTAAGGCAAGAAAATATGAAGCTCCTAACATCTCCTAGTAAGTCAAGCTTCACCCAGAGCTTATTGAAGCCAATAGACTGAGTCCTCCAGGCTTTGCCAGGGTTGAAGATCAAGTTGTTACCCTTCCTTGCAACAGGAACATGTTCTGGGTCAGCTTGCTCCATCCCAGAACATTTTATCCTACAATAATATTCCAGCCTCCTGATTATTATAAGATGAAATCTGTTTATTTCCTCTGATATCTAGCTCTCTCTCAGTGTCTCATTTTGAAACCCCCAGGGCAGCTGAAGTGGGAATTTTAATTTTATTGCACTATTAGTCAAACTTTTTTTTAAAAAAAACCCCACACTGTTTACACAGAGCAGCCTTCCTCCCTGATCCCCTCCGGTTTGTCCTTTGCTTCTCAGGCATTTCCTAGCTGCTGTGCTTGGGCTCCACCTTGTCATGTAAATCCAATTTAATTTGCACAGTTCTGCTTGACTGGGGCTGTTTTCTAATAAATTCAAGCTCCATGAAAAATTCCAACCAGGTGATACACTCAGAGGCAGCAGCTCCTAATGCAGTATGTGGTAAGGATCTTCAAAACACAATCTGAGAAGAGGCAGGTGGTTTTCAGGGCCAATCAGCCTTTTACTTCTAATATTGACTTTTAATTACCAACAGTTAAACCTTGTTTTTCTATGTGATCCATTGCTGCCTCAAAATTCATTTTGTCCTGGGGTTATTGACACAGTTGGAAAACTTACTATGTTTACTTTTTTTTGAGAAAACAGTTTATTTTTCATGCATTAATTTCAAACCAAAACTGTATCCATGCTCATACTGCAAGCTCTAATTCTGCTCTTCACTAGATTTTGGACTTCTTCATCCCTAACCCTTAGCAGGGAGTGGTCTTCTGAAACCTTTAGCGCAGAGATGACAGCATACAGGAAACAAGGATGAAGGAGATTTATTTTATGGTTTTACTACTTCTGCTTCTCAGTGGGTGAAGTTTTGTGAATACTCAATAGACTGAAGAGCAAAAATCCTCTTTACAAAAGGGGGTGATGGTTGAGTCTATAATCCCCAGTACAACACCGCGAGTTAGTACCCAGCACGACACGAACTGGGTGGCAATAGAAATAAGTGAGCACCATGCTCTGCCCAGCCTAACATAAGCCAGGAAATTAGGGTCCAAAAATCCCCTTCTGCTACAGGCAGAGTCTGGGAGGCTTCAGTGCCTCTGAACAGAAAAAGGCCCTTCGATTCATGCCTCACATTTCAGCGCAGACTGATCCTCCCCACAAAGCCCCATTTTCAGCTGCAGGCTCAGCCCTGAGTGCAGGGTAGGCAATGCACGTGGCTCGCGACCACCAAGCAGCCGCTGCTCTACCTCGCCTCTGAACTGGGTTTGATCCCCTGTGAAATACCTCCAAAACCAGCAGCATATTACATACCTCGGGCACAAGAGGCCAGCCTGAGGTTTAGGTGGCATTTAATCTACTCTCCTGGGCAAAAAAAATAAAATAAAATAAAAGCACAACCAAAAATCCACAAAACAAAAGAGCCTTAGCTTTTGTTCCACTTGGTCAATAAAAACCGAAAAATACTCCTCCAACAGCTTTATAAATAAATACAGGTCACCACGACAGCTCAGGTGATTTATTGGCACTTAACATTATGAGGGTGACAGAAAGCACTGCAATAGTTAAGTACCATGGTCATGGCCATTATAAACATTTTTTTTTAAAAAAGGGGTTTATTACAAAGCTGTAAAAGTAAGCTCTAGGCTAGGAGCTGGTATGTGAGTTCTCTCTACCTTTGAAGTATTTATTGATGTTAGAAATCTGGAAAGGAAAAAAATATATCAATTTGGAAACTATGGTTTCGTCAGACTTTGAATGGCAAGCCTAAAAAAAGCAAGCAGATAAGAAAGGGGAGGAAGAAGAGAGGGAGCAGTATTGATAAGATGAATAATGCTCAGCAAATCATTTGCCAGGGAGATCTTTTTGGTTCACCTTTTTCCATCCATAAGTGACTCACAAGGCAGTGGTTTCTACAAAGTTTCTCAGTCTTTCAAAATATTTGCCCAGCCATTTCCATGCAGTTATTGGTGTGTAATTTACAGCTTTTCACAGCAGGGAATGCAAGTCGCCCTGGGGAAAGGCATGCCATTGAGTGCTGCTGGGAAAGCTGCAGCTCCCTGCCTGGCTCCCTGCTTTCACTGGAGGAAGAATTCATATCCAAGTGCCTCAGCCCTGCCAGGTTACACGTTGGCAAGAGCAAGAGGTAAATCCCACCTGGCCTGATTCTCCAGCCAGAGAGCTTCAGAAGTCTGGTCCAGGCAGGAGGGGGCTGCTTCTCCATTCCTGCAAGTACTCGCCAAATGCGGGTACCTTTCAGATGTCAAATCCAGAAGGGACCATTATGAGCTTCCTATACAAGAGGAGCCACGCCATTTTCAGGTTAAACGCCACCACAGCATTGCTTTTGCTTATCAGCTACCTGCACAGCAGCGCTGTACCATGAACAGGTCACACTGGAGCACCCCCGGGAAGACCCATGCTCAGTGGTACCTTTAAAGCTGATTATAGAAAAGGGTTGCATAGAAAACACTTAGGAATGGGTTTGCCACCCAGGAGGACAGCAAGGGAACGTTAAGTCCTCCATTAGCACTGCCCAGGGTTGCACTCTGAGCACATTGCAGCTCAGCATCCCATTTGGATGGCTTGTGTGTGCCCACCTGCACTCGCCACATCACTGAGCACTGGATCAGAGAAGCCCAGTTCAGGCAGACAAGCAGCTTTCCTCATTAATCATCTCACTCCTCCAGGAAAAACCCCACAGTGAAACCTACTTGGATGGGAGAAACGATCTGGAAAATCAGCTTGGAACATCTCAAACCAGGAAGTTTTGGTGAAGATGAACGACGCCTTGAGCAGGCAGCACAGGAGAGGAGACACCCTGATTTACACCAGCTGGCAGCTTGGCCTTACACCCTGGGAAGATGATGCTATTTGCATCTGCCCTTTTCACAGCCACGTTCACCACTGAAATCCTCCCACATGCTGAATTACGGGCTGAATGGGTGAGTCCAGCTTGAAGCAGATGTTTATCTAATTTGCTTCCACATGTTTTTAAACATTTCACATGTAGGAAAACGATAAAAGCAAGAAGATTAAACATGGATGTCCAAAGTCTAATTAACAGCCCCACTGGTAAGCTGGGTGTGTTTTATCTTTAAAACTGAGTGACACCAGCTTCCTTTGTAACACGCATGAGTCCCAGGGGGAAGTGATCAGAAATAACATATTGATGTTGTTAAGAATAATTTATTATTATTATTATTATTACTGTTACAAAGCTTTGGTGAATCAACTCAGTAAGACTGACACAACCTCTGTGGATCAGCTAAACTATTTTAAGGTTTTGAATAAGACTTTGATGAGACTGAGCGTAAAATCCTACATATGGGTGAGATGCAATTAAGGAATTTTGACAAGGGCATTTGATTGACCCAGAAAATCCATGCATCAAACTGTCATCATCACCAAATGTGTGTGCCTCAGATTTTCCAGTTCAGCAAGGTTATAGAACATTAGGGCTTTTTATATATTTAAAAGTGCAAGTTAAAATATAATTATAATATAAAAATGTTATAAAATAAAAAGCTTACGGTTTATAAGCTCACCACACTGGAAAATTTGAGGCACAATAATCTTCTCTATAACGGCCTCCATATTATGGTTCCAAGTTCCTCACACCTTGTAATATAATTAAGCGTCGTCCTGAATGCTTTGTCACACTTCAGTTTTTGCAGACTATCATCAGAAACGGCTGATCAGGCTTCACTTTCCAAACATCCCAACACTTGGTGGCTTGGAAATAGACCGCTCTGAGAGCAAGTGTGAGAAGTGAGCCCTAGGGGTAGCTTTGGCTCTATAAACCAACTGCATACACTGTAAGAGAGAAGGGACAAAAATATTTTCTTCCCAGATGCAAATGCGCAGGCAGGTGCCAAAGGTTTCCAACTACATGACTTTATCTGGCCTGGTGACAAAATAAACCCCTGTGTAGGAAGATACAGTAGTTCTAAGCAATAGGTTAGGGGTTTCAGTTTAAGCAAGGCCTAAATAAGTTCTTTATCAGAGGGAACAACATTATATATATATATTCTTTAATAAAACATTGGCCCTGAGGTCATGTGTCTGAACTGTTTTCTTTTTCTGATGTTCTAACAGTGCTTTCAGATGTTCATATCCTGCAGCTGCAGTTCCCATGTAAGCACGGTCCACGCTGCCAATCCTGTGGCAAAGGGATATTAGCACCTCATGGCCACTTGTTGCAAATTGGTTACTCTTTGGCTCAAGGGCTTGCACATCTTTGAACATCTGGGCTGAAGAGTTTAGTGAATTAAATCAAACCAAATGCACCTCCTGGTAATTACAGGAAATTCTAGACATGGTAGAGATTCTTTGGTTGAGTGATCGATTGACAGATGCAAGATGTGTGCATGTCAATCTCTCCAGTTGTGAGCCTAGGGCTTGAATAAAGGAGCGCAGAGATGTTTGGAATATGGATTAAATAATTCTGCACCATAAGAACACCCCATCCTCTCTATTCACTGCTGTTGTCTTTCCTCCTGGCTCTGTGGGTTAGATTATCCAAGCAGAGCACAGCTGCCTCTCAGGACTCATGGTCCACAGCTGTGACTAAATCAAGTATTAAATTCACAGGGACTGTATGGGCCACGATGTTGAGCCAGGAACCAAGGGATGAAGTGGAGAAAAGGACAGAAAGGTTGTGCTGTCCTGCCCAGATACAAAAGAGACTAAATGGGTCTGACTGTGGGGGCAAGGAACGCATCCCAGACCTGATTCCCAGCTAAAACCCCATACGTGTGCCGACTCCATGCCGTTCCTCCATAGGTTTGGGGTTTCTTTGTAAGGAGAACCAGGAAGGTGGCTGAAGAAGAGCTACAAGAGGCTCCATTATGACCCAAGTTCTGAACGCTGTCCTGTGCTGTGCACTGGCTTATCCCTTCTTGATTCAGCCCCAACCGATCCTGAGACAGGAGGGACTACAAGGGTAAGGACCATCCCTACTGCATCTCTTGGGACAACTCAGAGGGTGGACACAACATTGCTACCTCAGCTGCAGGTGGCTGGGCAACACGGGGTGTACCATGACAACTTAGAATGGATAAAAATCATCTGCAGTATGTCCAGGGCTGACTCTTAGGTGTTAGGGAGGGCCATAAGGAATGATATTCAGATTTTGGAAGATTGAGTGGAACGTTCCAGTTCTTCCCAAAATATACAGTGGAAATATTTGGGCTCAGAGCAAATGGCTATAGCCAGGGCAGCAAGAGAAACAGCACTGAGTCCTAGTGCTGGCAGTGCTAAAGAAGTTGAGAGCCGACTCAGAAAGCAAATTATCTTTCATGCTGCCGATCGTTACGTCCTCGCCTGGCCTTTGTTAATGCATTTCACTAGTGTACTGAAAGCCAAATCCCCAGCTACGGGTCAAGCCAAAGAGAATGGGCTTGAACGTGGGGTGACTGGCAACAGAAAAGTTTCTCCAAACACTTACTGTGGGCCAGAGGTGAGCTGATCTGTGATTATTATTGCAGGCTGGGAGGCGTAGTGTGCTTGGCAGCTGCTGTTTCCATCTGCTTGCATGGGCTGGATGGGGGAAACCAGAAAGGCAATTTCATCCATGCCACCGCCTCCAGCCACCCATGGGCCTGTCGAGGATGGTTGCCTCCCAAATAGATAAACCTCCCTGTGGGACAGCCTTTCCTGGTTCTTCGTCCCTTTGCACAAGAGGTCAGCTTTCTTGATGAAGGATTTCTCACAAGGACATTACAGCACCAAGAATCACAGGACAGAACTATTTCTTTTCCCTTGCCTGCTTACTCTGTTTCACTCAAACCATCATATGGAATTTCTTAGTGTTTTGTTCAAAAACTTGGATGAAAGACAGTGAACTGCTTCCAGGCTGAACTGTAGTTGACTATGCACCTCTGGATAGTCTATGTACATTTCAGATGACACTATAAAACAATTAGTTGCCAATAATCTAAATTTTATGCCAGTTAAGGTAACAAATGGACTACAATTGGTATTCCATCAAGATGCCACCAACTTCCTGGGCCCACCAGGGCACTAATGAAGACAAAGCCCCTCCTCAGATCAACATCAACACATTTAAGACCAGTGGCATGAGACTACACCAGGTATTCCTTCAATTTGTGGGAATTTAATCCCAGCATCAGCCAGAAGACCAGCTGCTCTTTTCCTTTTGGCCTTTGCCATATCTAAGTATGGGTTAGCAAGAGGATTTTCAAACAACTTATTACAAAAGGGGCACTGTGTTTTGGGGCATGTCCCACAGTACCACCCTTCTCATCAAATTAGGCCATCAACCCAACAGGCCCAGAGCTGATTTTAGGGCCATGAGTCCAAATTCCCTTCCCACGGCAACCAGTCATAAAAGGAAAAACAGTCAGCATGTGTCCAGGGAGCACACCCGAGTCCCACTGTGTGGGCATCACCACCGGCTTACTCCGAAGAAATGTGGTGATGATGCTATTTATGAAATGAGCGCAGAGTTTTCCCCACCCTCACTGTTCAGTTTTAGTATTTTTGATCATCAGGCAGGGAAGTATAAATAAAATCCACTTAATGTCATAGTCGTTTTTCAAGCAGGAAGTCACACTGGTTGACACCCAGCCATTAATTTGACATGGGGTAGTAAAATCATTTGATTCTGCTAGCAGAATTTTATAGGAATTAACCAGTGTTAAGATTTATGGTCAACATATTGCTTTCACTGTGAAGACTGGTACAAAAAAAAAAAAAAAAAAAAAAAAAAAAAAAAAAAAAAAAGGAGTATCATCATTACTTACTGTAAAGGCATTTTTTGGCTATGGAAACAGTCACTTAGGAAACCTTTGCTTTTCTGTACACCACTGCTACCACCCCCCATTTTACTCTAATTTAACAAAAATGACATAGAAAGGTATTTTAGGAGAAGCAGATGTTGTAAGAGGCATAGAGAAATGGATGATATTAGTGGCGTGTGAACTTTGCTCCCAAAGAAAGAACAAGCACATGTGCTACAGCCAAAGAGATGGTGGCCACAATCAAGTCTCAAAGGGTTTATTGTTTAGTTATCTGATGAAACCTGAGGTGGTCACAGAGGTCTTTGGGCCTGACGAAGACCTTCAGCCAGGCCAGGGAGAAGGAAGGACGGAAAAGGCTGTAGCCTGCTTGTCATAACCACATGCCCTAATCCAGCCTCACTCTTAGACAGCCACCACAGGCCACCCGTGGACTCGGGCTCTGGATTGCTTCCTCCTAGTCCCATTCTGCAAAACTTAACCAACGCACAAGACAGGACTCCAGTTAACCAAACAGTTCACATGCGTTAGGACTCTCTCCCCAAGCACAAGTTTGCAGCTCACACCATAAATTGTAGGCATATTAGAGTAACAAATGCAGTTGTGTGCAAGGCAGGAGCATGCATGGAAGGGAACCATGCCAAGCAGTAATCGTGTACGTTTTTCCTTGCAGCAGGCTCCAGCCCCAGATGCCAGCAGAGCAGGGCTGCACTGTCCCCCACCCTCCTGCTGGCCACCACCGTGGCTATTTTCCATCTAGCTGGGGGGAAAACAAAGGGTGGGTAGGCAGAAGCACGTGGGGATCCTTACCGCGCCAGTCAGTAACACCACATTGAGCAGCTTGCCTGACATATTATGCCACCCTCTTGAGATGAGCCAACTGACCCAAGCCTGTGCTCACAGCAGCACCAGCTTCCCCGACAGTGTCACCCCACCAGGGACCAGCTCCTTACACCACCGCCTTGCTCCTTCATGCTCAGCCACTGTCTGTCTCAAACAGCCTTCACACTCATTTTCCCATTGCTACCTAAAGCGCTACAGGGAGGGCAGGGAGATCTTCCCAGCGCCTTCAGGCAGAAGCTGAACCTGGAAGCTTGCATGACCAGTCTCACCAAGAGGTGGCCAAAGTACCGATGAACAGCAGATGAAGGATGATGCTAAAGAGTCCCTGGGAAGGGATGAGCTGCTAGAAAAGGATGGCACATCTCAGAGCAACCATCCTTGTTCCTTTGGGTCAGGTCCCATGGCCAGATGTACCCTTCTGTGAGCCACCTTCGGCACGAGGAGCACCACAACAACCAATGCATCCAAATTTGATCGCTACAGGGCCTGAACTAATAAGGTAAGAGTCAGTATTTATTATTATGGGCATAGCTGTGCATTAACAGGCTCAGGTGGCTTCTGGCTTACATCCCATCACCTCGGAGCAAGGTGTAGCCAGTCCTGATCTGCAGACAGAGCCAAAAGCCTATTGCTGCTCTCCTGCCTGCATCACCTCTGCGATGCTTCACGGCCTCAGTCAAAATTCCTGCACGAACCAACTCACAGTGAGAGGGCCTCCGCACCAAGGAGATTTATATGCTCGACAGCAGGAGATTTTGGGGGAGCAGATGTAGAGAGAGAAGGTCATGCAAGGTCACATTGGAAATATATGGCAGAAGCAAGAACGTAGTCCAACTGAACTAAGTTCTCACTCAATGGCAAAACCACCAGCCCATCCTTCCTCTTAAGAGATTTTCCATGCCCTAACAAGCCTGGTGAGGAACTTAATGACATCTGCGTGCTCTTGCCTGCGCAAGGACCTCATGATTTGGCTGGACGCCATGCAAAAAAGATGTCCAAAAGTTATGAAAATAAAGGTATTTATCTTCATTGTTAGAAACAGAGACTGAGCCTTTTATTTCTCTCTCTTGGAGGATTAAGCTCACAGATTTACAAAGAACTGGTTGATTACCAAAATAAATACATCGCCATGCCAATTTATAGGACACAAATGTAGGAAACCCATCCAACCAAATCAGGCAAAGTGTAATTCATGTGAGAGTCCTCAGCATGTGCAAAGGGCACAGTGCATGTGGAACAAAGTACATAGGGAAAACATGCTAGAAACCTCTATCTGCGGGAACAATTCCCAGCGCAGCATACAATGGAGCTATAAAATAAATGGCTTGGCTCTCCACTGGAAGCAAAGCCCAACTGTTCTCAATGAGAAGGAGGATCATGTATCTTTATAATGAGAATTCAGTCATTTTTAAATGTTGGCTTTGCTCATATCACCACCAAATCTGTCTGCAGAGTTGACAGGCTGCAGACTTCATTTGGATTTCTAACTGTGATTATACATGGCAGTGATGGATACCACAGGGTTTCGAGGGGCTTAGGGTTTAGGGCTGGCTTTTGTTTTTCAGTTGTTTGGGGCTTGGGATTGAGGGGGCTGTTGGGGTGTTTTTAGTGTCACTGTCCAATGAGGCTTAAAGAGCTCTTTCCTCATTTTAATAGTTCTGATAATGCACAGAGATGAAAGCAGACCCTAAACAAGTTCTTCTTTATATTGGCAAAGCTGCCCCTTCTGCGATGAAACCCAAGAGCAGTTTCTGCTTTCAGTGCTCAGTGAGATGGAGCAGAACATGTTTACTGAGGCTGAACATACCATTGCCCTCAGAGGTGTAAGCACCACCCTCTGCAGCAAAGGTGATCCTCAGAGCACTAAAACATCTGCTTGCTCAGTAAAAAAACAACCCCAAAGCCACATTAACATTCACCAGTGTGGCACATTCAAGAGTTCAGAGAACTTTCCTCTCTGTTGTTTCCTACAAGGCAGAATCATTTTCTATAGCCAATAGCACATACATGACTGAGGCATTTCTTAACCAGATCAGCTCCTTTCACAGCCCAGGCTGAAGAAACAGTTGTCAATTTTAAAATGTGGTAGCCTTCATGCAAGGTTTAAACCCACATTTCAAAGCTGTTCTTTCCCAGTCCTGCCATCCACCTCGGACTGGAAGGCTACAGACAGGCACAGCACTTGTATTACAGTGGGATGCAAAGTGAAAGACTCTATAGCAGCCTAGTGCAGTGATGTCCAAGGCTTTACAGGAGACAGGCATGGGTAAGGTATTTGCAAATTTAAACCTCAATGTCTCCAAATCTTTTCTCCTACTAATAACACTGAAGAGCGGAAGGTTGTCTGATTGCTGCTGGAGAAACCAAGTAAATGCTATGATCCCCAGGAACCATAGGCTGGTCTCCAATGGGAAAACCAGTATTTTTATATTACCAATTTATAAAACCAATATTAACAGTACAGAAAAAAGTTTTACTGCGTTTGCGACAGGAGACACTTGGAAAGCAGCAACACACATTTTAGGCTGCTTTGAAGTGCTGTCATGCAGACTAGCATTTGGGCATGTGTGAGAAAGAGGTGGTTGCTCTGAATATTGCTGCACTGGAGACAAGTTAAATACATCCAAATCAGCGAACTGATGACACGTATCAAGTCCACAGCGTGTTCTTTGCAAGTGGACATGAAGCGGCTCAGAGAACTGCTTCAGATCAGTTGCCAAAAACAAGTGTCCTCAACTGAGCTGATCTGGCATGCTGTGGGGCTGGGTCTCAGCAAAAAGGATCTCTTCCGTACTTCAGAGCATCGTGTGGTCCAAGGCACACCAGCTCTCCACAGGAGCTGGATAACACCTTGGGGCTCTAGTCCACTGTGGCCTTCAGAGCAGCAATACATGGCCAGGTAATGTAAAAGCAGCTCAGGAACACCTAGACCACACCACAGTCCTTGCAGTGATGGGAACACACTAAGATGATGTTCGTTCCTCACACAGGGGTGGAAGGCTGGATGCAATGCTTCTGGGACTCCCATCCCTGCAGTGGATATCATCCTGCCACTACACTGACAGAAAATTTAAAGGCAATAAGGACAAGTCCTCACTTCAAAACAGACTAAAGCACGGATTCCCCAAAGTTCAGCAGCAGCACTGTTGGAGCACAGCTATATTGTTCTCAGTACCCCAGCTAAGTGCTGCTGTGGCATAGACCAGCTGCAAATGTTTTATAAAGGAAAGTGCACAGCAGAGCCAAGCAGGGCTCCGGCTG
This sequence comes from Falco cherrug, assembly GCF_023634085.1. Taxonomy (NCBI): domain Eukaryota; kingdom Metazoa; phylum Chordata; class Aves; order Falconiformes; family Falconidae; genus Falco; species Falco cherrug. The sequence goes on along the minus strand of NC_073708.1, from coordinate 29,895,643 downwards.
TCCTCAGCAGCATGCCAGCCCCTTCAGCCCAGCACTCCCTCCTCAGCTTTAGCCATCTGTGCAGAGGCCTCGAGGCCAAAATGAGAGGAGCCTTCCCAGTTGCAGCTTTTGGAGCAGGCCAAAGTCTCTATATGTTGTGAGCTGTGAAATATATGAACTCCCAGGCTTTACACGAGCCTCACTCTTCTGTGCAATATCATATGGCTTTCAGATTTGTCTGCCCTGTCCACCTCTCCCATGTGTTTCTGATAATTGCTTACATATGGAGGGGTTTCTCTTGTTTGCCCTTCGAAGGGACATGCTGTTGTTCCCCCTTCTTAGATGAGGCTACAGACGTACACATCATTTTTATTGGTGTATTTTATTGCCCCTACTTCTTTACAGCACACGCCACCGGTCTCCCCAGCCTTCCTTTTCAGTCCACTGCTTGCCCTTGCCTCTCTGTTAGGTCTCCTCATTCCCCATCTTTCTCAGTCGAAACAGGGGCCCCTAATTAAGAGAATGCCTTATAAATCTCTCCACATCCAAATAAGATCCAGAGCCTGGCTGGGGAGACAGATCTGGAGACAGTGGGTAGGTCTGGCATTCCTCATGTTGCACACAGGCTTTCTTTAGCATCGCTCTGCTTGGCACGTGAGGTTGGGTCTCAGCAACGGCAGACTGCCATTGCTGAGACCCAGCCTCACGTGCCCACTGCTTATAGCAAGCAGCAAGGAGAGGGACGGGCTGGAGATCACCCACTTGGACACCAAAACCTTGGTTATGCAGAGCAAAGACCCAAAATGGGATGCTGACCCTGCAGCAGAGGCAGTCACCTCATCTAGGGCTTCCTTGCAGGACTCCATGGTGCACTCTGGTATGACAGGTGGGTAGCAATCCCTCCCCAGGAAAGCTGGGGGAGTCAGTTGTCTCTCAGAGAGGTGGCCAGCAGACCCTTGGGTCAGGAGGTAAGCTGCATTGAGAGGTTCTTCTTCCTCTGCCAGGGCATATCCTACTCTCAAAACCCTTCAAAGCAACCTAAAGCCAGGATGGATATTCCTGCTACGAAGCCCTGCTTGGATACAGCTTTGTGCCCAGTTTCACACTGACTGGTGCAAGGCAGCTCCCAGCTCAGCTCACCCATCCCATAGCTAGCCCACCTCCCAAGCCTCCACAGAAGCATCCCAGAGGCTTGCCCTGGTTTAGGGCTCCTGGGTTTCTCTCTGCTCTTTACATCGATGCTGTGTGTACACAGGGAACACAGGTCTTAACCCAGCAGGATCACCCTGCTGAGACAGCAGTCTGTGACTTAACACGCGCATCACCCAAATTACATGTCTAAAGCAGAAGGCCCGAGTATGGCATTCAAGACTCACAGTAATACCAAGCACCGCACCAAAAACCTGCTCCTGGTGGAAGAGCGATGCTGGAAGCACTATAACTCAAAAAGCACAAAGGATAATAGTAGCCCGAGACAGAAAAAAACCACCCCACTAAATCACCATGTTACTTTTGTCCGTGCTTGCCCGCAGTCCTGACTTTTGATCAATACTGTGCCTGCCCAGAGACTTAAGCTCAGCCTCCAGTGGTGTCTCTGCATTACACTCACACACAATAATTTCCTCGATGTACACATCGCTGGAAACACAGCTGGTGCCAGAATTCCCCAATACCAAATCCCTCCTTGGGCCAGTGCCCAGTACTCTGAAAAGGTCGTCAACATCTGGAAGCAGTGATACTGCACATCTGTGAGACCCTCCGAACTGCAGGATGGTAAGAGAACTACCTACAGGATTACTTACGTTGATAATTAAATCCCAAATAGGAGGACACTAGGCGTATTCACCTTCCCTAACACCATAACGCTTGAACTATCACATGACCCATACGCAACACTGCTGCTGTAAACAACCCTTGGGGTAGAAATAGATGGGAATTTTGCTTGCACTTGTAACCGAAGTGCAGCTGGAGAGGCTAAGCAGGTAAGATAAATCTAAAGAAAACATCCCTAGTTATCAAGGGACTGATTCTGAGTCTCTTATTCATGCAGAGTAGTAACAAAACAGATCATTGCGCTGTATGATAATGCATATCATTATCAGTATGACTCAGGGTACTAGATCGAGGCTTTAACCACAACCAGGACCTTTGTGGCCAAACTAGGGTCATATAAAGCTTCTCCAAGCTTCCCACAAACTTAGGAAACCCATTTACCCCCTCAGGCTTCACAAGACACGGCTTTTCTACTATACCCAGCAAGATACCTTCATGTTTCTAACATACTGGTTTTCTGGATGCCTGGTACAGAGCCACACAGAAGAATAGCTTGTGGTTTTAGTTGGGTTGAAAACATTCCTTATTCATAATTCTGGCATAATTTAAACCACAACATACAAGATACCTTGCTCCAAACCATGTGACACTGTATCTTTAATGCATTTTCTTTCTTTAAGTCATTTAGGTTTTTACTACTAATGAAGTCCTGATTTCCTGGCAGCAGGGTCAGATTTAGCAGAACGAAAGAAAGGGTGAGAGGGACTGTAAGCCCCCTCTGCTATTCCCCCACCAGCACTGCATCAGCATCGCCCAGCCCGTGCCACGGTGGAGGGGCTCTGCTCAACACCACACACCACATCTCAGCTTCAGCCTGGCCTGGCCGGATTTTTGCAGACACCCCCACACACAAATCAATTCACGGGCCTGAGAAACCCCACTGACACCAGCAAGGCCGTTCGGGCACCTGATGCTAACTGCTGCGCTGAAGTTTCAGGGGCCGGTGACAGCAGTTTTATAAAGTCAACCAAGAGTCAGAGGTGTCAAAGGGAATTTAAAAAAGGATCTACTTCAGCTGCTGCATTTGTGTACTAACATCTCCCACTTGGCTCAAGGATTATGAAAATCAAAAGAGGCATTACTTAATTTATGTATATTTGTCTATTCTATTTACATTCTTTATGCAAAATTCACTCCTTGATAGCCAAGATCAGGGATCTTAATCATGCCAGCTACCCCAGGAGCTCGGGGAAATGTCTCCCCATGGTGATTCTGAACAGAAAAGACATCTAGACCAACAAAACACTGTTGATACAGGCTATAAAGTAGCAGAAGCCACCTGTACACAGTACAAGAGACATCCTGCTGGACGTGATATACACACTACAGACAGATAACAATTTGCAAAGAACAACATTTGCAACTGTAACATGAAACACAAGGTAATGAGGCTTTCTGACACTCATTTCTTTGATCTCAGACCTAGGCTCATTCTAGTTATTTTCTAAGTCATCACGGGTAAATACCTTTCTACGTTTTCAATGACCCCGATCAAAAGCTTTTCCAAAATCAGGAGCTCACGGGACCGTGGTGCAGTAGCCTTCAGGAATACATTTTGGAGAGGGTGGGGCAGATTTTTGCTCTTTTGCTAGTGAATAAGTCCATTATGTGGACACCCAGTATTGAGATGATGAGAGATCTGTGTTCCAAAGGAGGTTTTGTTTTGCTGTAAATCCTATTTATGGCTTAGGGTGCAGCTGATACGCCGTTAGCTTTTATTTCATTGATAATTCTGTGATTGTAGTTGAAACCTTGCAACTTAATGAGCTGATGTTATTACTCATACTGTGTGGCCATCTGGAACCAGTTTGGTCAGAGAGCCCAAAGCACCAAAAGCCACCTGTAATGCATTAAGCCTCAGCCCAGTACCAGCTCCGTGGATTTGAAAAGCCAGGCCTGCATAAATACTAACCTGTGAGAATGTAATTGGAGAAGTGATATTTAAGAACTTAGAGTTTGCCAGAAATGCTCATTCTCAAGGGAATGTATGCAGAGGCTTAAAGTTTAAAGCCAAGCGGTGTTTAGTTTCAACATTGTGAATCAAGAAAAATCATTGCATATGGATGTCGTTGGACTGTCCAAACCACTAGGTCTATCCAAACAGGCCAGCTATGCCAGTGTTTTTCAAAAGCAAGGCTCCCTCCTAGCACCTGAGCCTCGCTTTGCACATGTTGCTTATTACTGAGGTACCACCTCAAGACATTGCTCCAAAGGGACCGAAGAAACAAGGGGTAAATGCTTCGTAGTCATAAAGAACACAGGACTGCCACAAACACCAAGAAAAAAAAAAATCACTAGTGAGCTCTCCCGTATACAATGGATAGCACCCAACAACTTGAAAAGGCACAAAACAGCATCTAAATATTCCAACAAAACATTCTAATGCATATGGTGGTCAGATATGATCTGCCTCTAGGCCAAAAAAGGTGGAGTAACTTAGTTACCTGCAAGTCCCTGCTCTGTCCTGAGCAGACCCATCCTTCGTGGCTCTCTCCTGGGAGAGGGCTTGAACTGGGGTTGCTGGTAGCTCTGGCACTGGTACACCAAAAAGGTAGGCTGTGTTGTCAGAGACAATTAAATTAGCATGGCTTCTCTCTGCTAATTAGCTCATTGCTGATTTGCACTAGCTGGGGGTGTGAGTCACTACTCAGATTTCAGAGATCTGAGTAGAATAAAATTCAAGTGAAATACCTTTTTTTGCTCCTGATTTTTCAAAATCTTTTTGGCATTTCAATGGTGAAAATTATACTGGGAATTGCTTAAATGTTACCTCAAGCCCTAGTTCAGTTAAAGACAAAGCTGTGATGCTTTAAGGTAGGGGTGCAAATTAAGAGAAAGAGAGGTGGCTCAGCCCTTACAAGGGTTTTAATTTCTTTTCTTCCCCTGTTTGTCCTGCAAAAGGAGAATTTATAGAGCAAATATAAATGGTTGTCTCTGTTTTCACACGCATTTTCTTCTTCTACCAAACTAACATTGGGCAAAGAGCTCAACTGAATCTCTGTATTGTTCCTACTCATTCAACTACAGATACTTCATAGTGTAACCATCTCCAACCACAAGCCTTTCAGAAATGCTCCACTGAAAGCAGGACATCATAACTGTGTCTCTTAATACCAAGGGAATGAGCCCTTCTTCCATCTGAACTGCCTCATCCCCAAGACTGGGCTCCTTCGCACTGTGTCAGAGTAGTGACATGAATTTCAGGGAAAGAGGTTTTGCAAACAGTAATTCAGAGCCTGGCTGATCTGTGCCAGCCCTGGCTTGGTTTATCAGTCAAGGGTGCACTTTGTCGAGGAGTGCAGCTGTTTCTCACACTTGCAACGAGTGAGTGGCCAGTTCTTACCAGGGAGCAATTAGGACAACAGAAACACAACGGGATAAGGAAAGCAGCCCAACCGTATAGTCCATTTTCCAGCATCTGCAAAGGGTAAAATAAGTTTTGTTCTCAACAAGAAGCAAGTGTCAGTGAAGACCTCGCAGTGAGTGGACTCATGCAAAATACTTGTCTGCAGACTGCAGCAGTGCAGCTGCTGGAGCACGTGGAAGCAGGAAACCAAAGCCATAAAGAAGCACATTCTGTGCTTAGCAATAATTACAATGTGGTCCAGAGGGCCAGCCAGAATGCATAATTTGCCTTTAAGTGGAATATATATATATATATATATATATAATATTAAAAAAAAAAACAAAACTGTAAGAATTGTTGAACTGGGGAAATAAAAAATACCACTTGCTTTTCCCAGGCTGTGTTTGTAGAATACATGGATGCCTCTTCAGAAACACTCCGTTGATGAGTGGACAATGGCTTGATTGGAAGAAGAGAGAATACATGTTCTTTCTTCCGATGGCCTCGCTCACACCCACATGATGGAGTCATTTTCCATTGAGCTTCAAGACCTCCCCAGACCACAGTTAGACTTGGAGGCTGGTAAAATGTACTGAGTCCAAACTTTCTCCTAAAGGAAGTCGGCTTCAACAAGAGGCTACTTTTTCAAAAGTGCTTAGTCCCACTGACTTCTATCTGAAGCTTTTTGAAAACCGAGAGTGGAGCTTCAGTTATCCAGAACATCTCATTTATGAAGTCTTCTTTATATAAAGTATTTGGAAAGAATTTCTAACGTGGAACAGAAATGCTTGACTTCTGCACAAGAAGTTACCTTCTCTCATGATTTCCCAGTAACACATTGACTAACGCAGCACACATCTGAATGGGGTGGGGGTAGAGCACAACATGGCAAAAGACGTGTGTTGCAACAGACAGTGCTCATGGGAAATCCTCTTCTCTCTCCAGCAAATACAGGCCTGTTTGAAGACACTACTCATTGCATGAGCATTTTGTCTTAAAAGAGAGCCTTACGTGTTTCACAAGGTCCTTGTGAGCACAGGAACATGGTACTTGTGTGAAAAATCACATTTTGTTCAGCATCATGTGCATTTTACCCACTCAAGATACATTGTAAGGGCTCAGCATGGCCAGCATCATCCAAAGCTCAACTATCACATCCATCTGTCTTGCCTGGAATTAGTTTGTGTTTTATTTATTATTTTTTAATGCATTTTGGTGACAGGAATGAATCCGTTTTAGATGAAGGCTGGAAGTGCCTCTCTTTTTGTACCTCTTTTTTCCCCCTGCATAATCCTGAAGTGCTTTGAAATTCGCAAACAGTCATAAAAAAAAAAGGGCCAAGGAGAATTTTTTCTGATCTGGTTTTGATATAAGTGATGCAATGCAATATAAAAGAGCATCTACAGAAAGCCCACGATAACAGCGAAAACATGAAGAGGTTTGATTTTAAACCCCAAAGTGTGGTGGATATATTAACCAGGAGTTGGGGAGAGGTCATGCATTCCTCACACGTAGATGTTTTCCAATCCCATCCCTGCCTGGAAAACAGTCCAATCTTTCCCTCCCCCCACCCCCATGGCCAGGTAGGGCCTGCAGCAGAGGCAGCATGTGCCGGGGGCCATGCCCGTGGAAAAGAGGGTTGTCCCCTGGCCATGTTGACCAAAGCCCCTGAGACCCCACCACAGAACATGGGAAATAAAAACAAATCTCAAAAGAAGGGCTGCACTTCCGTGCGGACGCATGGAAGACAGATCTGGCAGCTGCTTACTTTTCATTTATTTTCTTTGTTCTGTGTCAGAATATATTACAATACAATTCTTTCTGGCTCACAGGCACAAAGCCTTTTTTTGTGGGACAGTAGACACTTTCCCCCCCCCCCCCCCAGCAGATTTTTCAATATTTTGTGGTGGGCTTTTGAGTAATTCAGAGCTTAAAACTGTCTAAGGAATTTTTCTTTGTAATAGTTCTTTGTGGGTTGACTTTCTGCAAACATACTTAAGTGAGAGCTCCATCAGAAGTACTAGTATCTCTTAAGTTATCTGAAGATTAGGATGGGAGGATTAAAACCCACAAAAATTTTGAAGGTTTCACAAAAGTATTTAGAAAAGTTACTGAAAAATCCCCAGTATTTTCTGGGAAATAATGTATTTAAAAAAAAAAAAAAACATGTTCTACCTTTTCCCTGAAATGTATTTATGGCTTGGGCTGTGACAGAACTCTCTCTTGCCAAAATTTTGTTAGTCTAAGCATTCATAATGCCACTTACATGGAGGCAGCAGGAAGAAATACCATACCATCCCCTGCGATTGCTGCATGCTGTTGGAGACCTTGGGCTTCCACCCTACCTTGGAACCTGCAGATCAGCCCTACTTCTTCCCTACTTTCTATTTAAAGTAATTTTCTTCCTCTGAAGCTTTTCATTTTTTCTTGACACCTCATCTGAGATGGGCATCCCACCCATGCCTACATGCCATTTCCCCAACCACGGCAGCATCCTCTGTACCTCCTCTATTGCTATTCCACCCATGTTTCTTTGATATATAAGATCTCTGAGGCTGGGACAGAAAGACTTTTATTCCAAATTTCTTTCACACTTAATCAGCCTCAAGAAAAAATAAAAAAGAAGAAGAAAAAAAGAAAAAGGATTTTTTTTTTTTTTTTTTTAAACAGGATTCTTAGGAAACTCAGTTTGGAAAACATCAGTCATGACACTTTGAAAGCCTCCCTCTCGCTGATAAATCTGTCAGTGAGTGATGCCACCAGCTTGCTGCTGATGACAGCTCCGGTTCCATGTGGGCCCCACAGTGACAGCAGGGACAGAACTCATTTCAGTGGTCTCTGAGCAGGCACTGGCTTCCTTCAGGACAGGGATGCCCAAGCACAACCTACAGCGGATGTATTCCCATTGCAGCCAGGAGCCACCCTTAGAACTGGATCTAAGCAAAGGTGCTGTTTGCTTTGCCATGCTATCTCATACAAACCGCTTGGATTTGCTCTAGGAATAACAAAAATGCCTTGCTACTTGGTTTGCATTTTATTCATTCACAGCTAGGATTTCCAAGGGCTCAGAAGTGTGGGCACACAGACGTTGCTCTGCAGTCAGCCCAGCATTTGGCTGTCAGAATAAAATTCAACCTACACTCAATGCCTACAAGGAAAGAAAAATAAGGAAACCCATCTAGATTAACTGGCTCATTCAGTGTCCCACAAGTTTTCATTCACAGCTTTTGCTGCCAGCGTTGCACCATTACAAATTGAATGGTTCAAAGCTTTGTTCCTCCAGAGGCTATTTCCTTCATATAAAATACACGTTATTGCAATGCATCCCCATGGCACCATGCCAGCCAAGATCAGCCATCTGCACACACCAGAGCAAGAACTCACTCGTGCTTAGCCAAAAAAAAAGGGGGAAAATTTCATTCATAGACCACACAGTGTTAAGTAGAGGTACAAGGGCTATACCTGTCCTGGAAGCCTGCTCAGGGTCACCTCCAAACCTCAGCAGCATCTGGGCCATCTGCCTTAGATTGAATCTGTCCTACATGCTGCTGCGATTTCCCCAAGCTGTCCCAAAAGGCAAAGCAACCCCCGACTCTGCACACCGGTGCCTCTTCCAGTGACAAACCCAAATTTCTGGACCTGGGTCTCTACAGAGAGATCAAACCTGGCTCAGCTTTTCCCAGCCGCTGCCTGCTTCTGCTACACAGTTTGTACCTTGCTCCCTTCCCTCTTGTAGTACATTAAAACCTAGAAAACAAAACCACCATCATTTTGTAAACAATGTGGGGGAAAAAAAACAAAACCAAAGCAGAGTGCTCACATGACACATCCCATCCATGGCTTGCTCAATCATTTTTGCAACATGTTACATCTTCAGACATTAAATTGTCCTACGTGCATCTCCCCACATATATTAAAATCTGCCTGTGCAGAGCAGGACTGAGGAGAAACCCTTCATTCAGGGCAGACCAGGGGTGAGCAGGGCAGGGTTTTCCACCCTCCTTCGCTGAGCATGTAAAAGACTTATTACCAATATAAAGCAATAGGAAATTACATTCCTAGTGTAACAAAACCCAAGAACCATGTTGCAGACCTGTGAGCATTTACCCCATTCCTGCTCTGGGCTTACTGCTGCTATGCGCTCTTGTTCATCCACCAGCAACCTCCACTCCCATCTGAAAAAACAGCATAACATTTTTAAAAAATAGCATTCCACATACACAAACACATGCTTTTCTGTAAATACTTAGAGAACATGTGAATCCTCAAGACAAGGCAAAGGGGTGAGAGCATAAGCAATCGCCCTCATTGTTTTCCAAACCCCAACACTAACAGTTACAGTCTTTCTCCATCTCTCTCTTGTAAGGATTGTTCTTGCAGTAGTCCCTCTGCATCCCATCACCGTGGTGCAGGGATGCTTGACACTACGTGCTTGACACATTGCACTCTGCTTGACACTTTATAGGAGTTTTAAAACAGCAGGTGTGCAAGATGCAACCCTGGGTCAGTCAGTGGGGACGAGAGGCTCCAGCCAGTCAAATGAAACAAAACAAAACAAAAATGCTCCTTTTCACGGCTTGCAGCTGGTCGTGAAAAGGCCGGAGGGCTGGAGCCCTCCCTAACCTCAGGGCTGCCAGGGTCTTCTGCAGGCAGCGGATGGGAGGGGAGCGGGCGTCCAGCGCTGCCCGCCTCTGTCTCCATGGAAGTGCTTATCAAGTGGAAGGAAGTTATAATAAAATTTACTGCAGTTCCACAAAGTACCGCTGTTTGTGTGGTATTAATCACTTACACGGGTCCCCGTCAGAGGAAATGGCAGCCCCGACAGTGATTTATATGCTATTTAGATAACCTGAGGAGAGCGCATTACGAGCTCCATGCCTGGGCTGTCACCCACTGAGGGGTGCCCCCTCCTCCAAACACCCGGGGTCCCCTCGGACCCTCCCTTTTGCCTTCAAAGCCACCGCTCGCCTTATCAGGGCCACCGCCAAAGCAGGCACTTTCCAAATGCATCTGAACACAGCAGCTTTTCCCATCACTGTGAGATCAAACAGTCCCTCCTGCCTGCAAACAAAAACCTGGCTGGGAAACAAAGTGGCCGTGCCCTGCCTCGTGTCCCAAGGGACACCAAGTGCAGGCAGATGGCCACGCTGCTGCTCCCACCCGGTGCTGAGCCCTTGCAGGGCAGTGACCAGCACAGGTCCAATCCCCTGGCCTCCCCAGTATGGGAAAATCCCGTTGGGATATTCATTTTGCAGCAGTAAAACGGTTAATGAAGGGATGTTAGTGTCCTTTCAGAAAGAGAGACACATTTGCATAAGTTCTGCTTTGGGGAAACTCAGGCAGGCAGCAGAAGGTGTTTGGGTTGAAAGTATTTCTGCAGCATTGCCCTGGGCTCCAGGCAGAGCCCCACAGACGCTGAGCCCCGTGCAATGTAAGGCAGGACGGTGCGGTCAGCACCAGAGAATGGATCCTGCTCTTTGCTGGCACTGAGACCCAGGCTAACCACATTATAGCACTCTTTTCTCCTCCCGATTGTCCCTTCAGCAAAGCTTTTCCCACTCATCATCCTTCACCCTACACTTGGGGTGCTCTGGCTACTGATCGTGCTCCTGTAGGATGAGATCTTGCTCTGTGGTCCACACTTGGAAGCACAAGAAAGGACTCACAGGACTGAGGTCTGAGCCCGGTCTGAGCTGCGGGCTGGATATAGCTCGTTCTTTCTCCAAAAAGCTGCAAGATTTCTGTTTCTTTTTTTCTTCTCCCCCCTCTTGCTTTCTCATTTTGGTAACTTCAGACCAGCAGGAAGGCCCAATTTCACTCACTCAGTCTGAACCGAAACATTCTTCTGCACAGAAAAGCCTCAAATCTCTCTTTCCATCCTGATTTTTTTTCCCCCTGTGATGTGGAAGTTTATGTATCCTAGAAAAATCCATGTCTGTGTTTCTGAGACAGCCTAGAGGAAGCGGTTCAGGGGATAGGGCAGCAGCATGGCTTGTCTCAGTTTCGGTAGAAGGGTTGTTTTCCTTGCCCCTAATCTCTCCTGCATATCGCATTTCCTCTCTGTTTCATAAATGAACAAATTTACTGTAATCATTAGAGTTTTACTCCAAAATTAAAGGCAGGCTAATACAAAACTATGCACATATTAACTTCAATTTTGCTTTTGGTAAGTCGAATGTTTCTTAACCAGAAACATATTATTTGCAATGTCTGGTGATTTTAAGCACCTTTAAAAAAAAAAAAAAAGTATTTAACCTTCCATTAAATATTAACCGTTCCTCATCATAAACAACTCAGCTCTAGATCAATGGTGTTGACATTTGCTTTCGCAAATGCAAGTGTTTGTTTCTGTCTTTTTGTAAACAGAGGTAATGTCTTCGTGGCCTTTTCATTTTAGTTGACGTTGAGAAACACACAGTATAAAGACACAACCCAGAAAGCTCTGGCTGCAGAGCTGGCTCTTTTGGAGAGGTTCAGAGTCCCACGCTAAGGGTGGCCCTGAGCTTCAAGCAGAGCTCCATGGATTAGAGTGCCTGAAATCCAGAAACTTTCTTGGAAGTTCATTTGGAAACCCAGATCTGACATTTTGGCCTCTGCATCACTCCAGCTGGTGATGCAGAAACACTGCCATGCGCTGCAGGTTTCAGCCAAGCCCCAGGCAAGCTCAGGACTCAGGGCCATACATTCAGTGGGGCAGATGCTCTCGCTCCTGCCTGGATGATAGAAATCATGATTGCCAGGAAGCAACAGAAGCTGGAGACAGGTATGGGAGAGAAAAAGGCCATCCTGACTTGCAAGTATGCCGCACCCAGCAAGGGAATGCTTGCTGAATGCAATGCAGGTCTCCACTCCTTCCCATGTTCCACCTTTCAGTCCCATGTGGATGGCTTGGATACCATCAGGGACTTTAAATAATATCAGATGCCTGTGTCCATCTGAAACAATCCCTTATTTTCCCTGTATTTGCAGCTTACATTAGCTTTCCCATTTTTTAGGTCCTGTTGCAAACCCCATCTGCTTCTGCATCTTTTGGAGCTTCAATGCCTTTCTAAAACATGACCCCATGCAGAAGCAAGTGCAGATCCCCTCAAGACCCAGCTGGCAGGACTTGTATTTCAGCTTGGCAGCACATCAGGAAGCCTTTCCCCAAAGTGGTGGCCTCTGTGGCACTGGTGCTATTTTGCTCTCCTGCTCTGGAAGCACCGAGGAACCCCAAACGGGACAAGTCCTGCCTCGTGCTCAGCATCGCACACCCCAGGTCTGGCTTCACACGTTCCTTCTCAGCCCTGCATGGTACAAGTGCTGTGTTTGCTGGAGCTTCTTTTGCCCTAGTCAGGTCACAGGAAGGGGAAGACAAACACTGCAAGCTGAAATGTGTCCTCACATGGGTCGGGTCCAGGAACAATAGGGTCAGCCTGGAAATACAGGAAGATGCTGGCATTAAGTGAAAGGTTCCCTTCCCATTCCCCCCAAAGCTATTACAAAAGCTTTCGGCTGTGTGCATCTCATTGCTCTTGAATTTAGGGTTTGCACCTGAGGCTGTTGATTCCAATTACTTCTTCCCACTTTTCCTCACCATCCCATGCTGGAGTTCTGACCTGCTGTCTTGAGGAAGCATTAAAACTGCCAGAGAGAGGATTTAACAGCCCAGGAGACCTTACCCTGCCATGACACCCCTGTCTCTGCCTCAACCACAAGCTCCCACACTGGCCACAGGGCTAAAAATAAATCAGTGCTATTTAAATCAGAAAGCACAATGTACTTTTTTCTCTTGTCCTGCAGGTTCAAGTCATCACAGCTAAAATAATGGATTTGTTTTGTTGTTTTTCCTCAGCTTATTTTAATCCTCATATGGATAAGTTATGAAATTGTGGTAGCACATTTATTGACTTAAAGTAATCATTCAGAAGCTGCAGACCACCGAAACCCACAGTTTTACTCATGAAGCAATCTCACTCTGAACAGAAGCACCAGTTTCAGGCTCATAAATAACAACAGTAGAGAAAGACAGAAAGTCTAAATGAGATGGAGAGTGAGCGTTCAATAACAAACACAGCTCGCTTTTCAGAACAGCCTTACAAAAATGTTGTTTGTACCACAGGTCTCAGCTGGACAATAGGAGGAATGTCAGGAATCTCTTTTCTAGAGTCTAGTCTTTGGGGAAAAGGCGGTTTTTAAGAAATACCCGATGATACGATCCTGAAAACAGTTATATAAATCACAGCTGACGCAGCCCAAAAAACAGCTAATTTGGAGCTCCAGCAATCATGGCAAGAGACGTGCACGTATCTGTTACTTTTGGTCTGTGTCTCTTACAGAACAGTTTATTCCAAGACCTAAGTGCTTTACGAGTATTTTAAATCATTTTTCAAACCAACACGCTGGAGGAAGGTGTTTGTGCCGGAGATCTTATGTCAGTGGGCTCATTTGGCTGGTGCACCACACATGAGAGAAAAATAACATTTTTGCAGTAGTAACTCTAACTTATTTACAACAATGCGACAAATATTTACGTCTCCTTCCTAAGACTGTGGCAAGCACAAATGACCCGCACATGGTCACATAGGACATCAGTGGTGGCACGAGTGATTTGTAACTTGCCAACGCTCTCGGTGGCAGCAGTTTGATCCCATTCTGAATCAGCATTTCTAAAAAAGCTTTACGGACTTGAAAGCCCTTGCTGAAGGTGAGGGAAGATGGGAGGTTTGCCCCCAACCTGCACCCTCCTAAAGGAATTAGGAGCTCTCATCTGCTAAGCTGACATGACCCAGTAATGATTTCTTACCAGGCTTTCCTTCATATTTTTATCTCCCCGCTTCATTTTCCTCCTCAGCACACAAAGTAGCTGCTTTTCCTCACTGACTCATCACTGTGGGGTGGCAGCGAGCACTGTCCCACCTTCATCAGCATGGCTGACAACCAGCAGAGGACAAAAACTGCAGGAACTCAGCCCAGTTTCCCCCACGACAATTCCTAACTGGTAGCACCAAGCTGCAGAGATGTAAAGGCATCTACTGCCCACATGACCCCCCCTAGCCGCGGGATCAGCTGCATCTCTAGACTTGCCGCATCAGCAAGGTATCAAAGGAGGCATCCAAAGCGAATCTCCAGGCCTGCTGGATGTAAACCTCTGTTCGTTATGTGCCTGTGACACAGAGCAGAGACATGACACAAGAGCTTCCTGAGGATGGATGGGCTAATTAACACACTGGCTGTCTCCGGGGAGCTGGTTGGATGGAGCTGGCTTAAAGGATGGAGGCTTGATGGGCAGGCAGGGAGCCTGCGCACTTCTTTGACATGCTGCAGTAGTGATTTTTTGGTGAAAAATGATGACAGCTTTGGAAGCTGAAGGATCAGCCCAGGAGAGGGAAAGAGAAGATCTAAAGTGACTTGGTACGGTGTCTGCACCGGCATGCCGGCACTGCCAGGCACCCTGAGGGGAGGCGTCCTTTGGAGTCCCTTCTCCTTCCTGGAGGAGAGGATGTGCTGGCCATGAAGCCAAGCCTTACACAGGCCACTGGTCTTCCCCCTTTCCCCAAACAAGGAAGATGAAATGGCACCAACAGAGACAATGGCTGAACAAGGCTGGATGTCAGGAGACAACACCCTCACAGGTGATCTATGCAGAAGCAGCATCACACCACAACTCAGCCACCTTCCCCTCTTCAGAGCCAGTCTCATGCCATCTGTAACCCTGTAACAGGGCACAGAGCAGAGTCTGCTGATGACAGCAGACAGATTCCTATTCCCAACAGATTGGGGCTTCACGGGAAAAAACAGTATGTTCTCCAGAAATATCCTGTGTCTACTGAATGCCTAATAATGAACAGACACGTTCCCTTGCTCCATCATTTGCTCTGCATGGACAGCATCCACGTCCACCTTGGTGGTACCCAAGTTCATCCTCCCTTCCTCAAGCCCCCCAGTTGCAAGACATCGGGATGTCTCAGCTGGTGCTGCCCCATATCCTCAGTCAGAATTTGGCCCTGCTACCCCCAGCATCAGTGGCTAAAATTCGAGTGTTGCCCTAAGTGATTAACCAGACAAACACCACCCTACGGCGTACCAGCTGGACGGGTGACTTGAAAGCAGTCTTGCTTATGACATGCTTGGACTCTGCCTGGTGAGAGCTAAGGGTGAAGCTAAAAAACATCATTTACCAGAGAGCACATTTTTGCATTTCAAAGAAAAAACAATTTTACTTGCTAATAAATGATTTGTTTATTTACCCTTTCCTCCCAGAGAATGGTTTCATGGCTGCAAGTCCAGATAACTTATGCTTCTATTTAACCTGCGTGTGACTTTGAGGTCACCCATTCAGGGAAGTGTAGTATTTCTTACGGTGGTATGGAACAAAAATAGGCTGGACTCTTGCCAGATGGAAGGGTTGTATCTCCCCACACAGAAGACACCCAAGTGGCAGTCTGGCTGGTGGCCATGCGGAGTGGAGAGGTCAGGGGCCATCCATCAGGTTGGGTCCTTTCTGGGTGAACAGAGCTGAGTAAATAAGTAGTTAAGTCGCCTGCTCCATCCCTGGAATTGGAAAAGCCATTGGGAGTGGTGTTTTTTTGCCGTGCAGTACAGCACAGCACAAACTGTCAGCCAGTTTGTTTTGTTTGCTAATGTAGCCCAACAAATGACTGGTGGGTTAATTTAATCGGTTCGAGTACACACAGTTCCTGGATAGGTTTTGAGATATGCCCAATAGTGAACCCATTTCCCTGGACTGCTGCAAGGGCTGGGGTTTTGGTTTGTTTGCTTCCCCTTTGCTTTGTTTTTAACACAGAGCAGACCTCATTTATTGTAACAGGAAAACCAAGAGCTCTATTAAAGTTGTGATTATGCTGTTGCCAAGTATTTGGGATGCTACAGTCAGGGTTGTTTTTTTTTAATAACAAAAATCTGCCTGCTCCCCTTCACAGGTAAACCAGTTAAACACTTCTCAAAGGTCAGTCTTCCTTCCTCTTCCCCTTGTGTCAGAAACATTTGTTTCATATGTTGGTAATTTTCAGACGAAAACAATTAAATCTCAGTGATTCAGAACTAAAGCACCCATATTCAGGTTTTTAATAGAAAGCAAAATTTTCCAATGAGACATTTCCGTTTCTTCAGGAGCTCCAACCATTGCCCAAAGAGAAGACTGCGGTGCTACAGATGCCGTCTAATTAATCCTCCTTGCACCTTGGGTGTACAGAGGGTATTAACCTCAATTTACAGATCAGAAAAATGAGACAGGAGGGAGATGAGTGACAGCTGTAATGAACACATTGCTTCACTCAGCCAAGGATTACAACCAGTGAACCCCTGGTTCCCAGTTCCCTAATTAGTAAACTACATACCTCCTCCAATGGACCAGAAACGAATATTTTTTAATAAAGCAAAATATTTTCCTTCAGATGTTTGCGTTCCTGCAAAATATCTTGCTACTGAAGGTGATTACAAGCCCTGCTTCTGACACTGTCACCTCTCCTGGTTTTGTTAATGACAAATTCATCTTTGGGGAGGAAATATCTGCTGCCACACCACGTCATAGGAGGAAGCATTACAGAAATGTAACTATTCAGCAGTCTTCAGGGGATCTGGCTGTGCTGGGGGCTGTTCTTCACATGCTGATTACGGCTCCCATGCTGTTTTATTTGCCGAGTGTACAGGTCTTAGAGCCAATGGAAACCCATATTCATCAACAGTTTTTTCTGGCATGAGAACATAAATTTGATTAAAAGTTAATTCAGATCACCTCAGTAAAGTTCTCGAGCTTTGTATAACTCCAACAAGTGAAAACCAACACCTCTCTGTGGATGGTATAGTCTTTTGCACACATTGCCTGCGAGCAGCGTGCCTTGGTATGGGCAACAAACCCTGCCAGGAGCAACCCCAGACACTCCAAGGCATTGCCCCGTGACAGCTGATTTCACTGCTGCATCTCTTCTAACGGTACAGAAGAACAGCTCACAGTGCCGCAGAGAAGCCTGGGTATTTATGGCCACATCCCACTTACCCATACCTCTTCAATATTTTCTATCTATGCACTTTCAAATCTGACTTATTTTGGCATTTTGGGCTTAACAGAGTGGTGCACACATTTTCCAGAAGGAATTGTTTGGATTTGGTTGTGGGGTCTTTTTTCCCCACTGGAAAAGAAACATTGTTCTATAAAAATTGTTAAGCTTCACAAATTTTATATCAAAAAGAAATCTCCCCTCCAAAAAATACTCTGATTTTCCTGAAATGGAAGGGTTGACATTATTCTGACAGGTACATTTCAGCTTTCTCTTTTGTTTGCAATACAATGATACAATTTTAGAGAAAGGAAAAACACTCTCATTAGGGAAAAAAATCAGTTTGTTTTTCTTTTTGAGATTTTCTTCCCCTTTGGAAAATGTTTTCTTTCCTGTAGTTTCAGAATGTGTTTTCTCTAATTTCAGATTTTTTCCATAAATAACAAATCTGATTCCTGCCCTGCTCTACTGTATCCTTTACTCAAGGTCCTCCCAGGAACGGCATGCCTCAAGGATTAAAGAGATGTAATGTTTGTAGAGAGATAAAGATTAAGTTCACTCAGTTCTTAGACCTCATGCCGGCTCTGAGCACAAGACTGCATTTCACTTTGTATGAGTTATCACAACTGAAACTGCTCTTCGGTGGAAACCACTATGCAACCATCCATTTGCAGTTGTAAAAGTCAATATATTTAAGCCTGCAGTGCATAACAATGACCCCTATGGATCCTCCAACGTTTTTCTTGGATCTGTATAAGCCTGTTTTTAATATATTACTCATCTAAATTGTTCCTAGGACTTGATTATTTGCTGGAGTTAAATATCCAATCTTAAAAGATTTTTAAACATGTGCACGCTGAATTCCCCACTGCAATAAGCTTCATTTAGCCCAACTAAAACTGCCGTGCCATAAAAAAATGCTTTAAAAGATCTCAAACTAACTGCTCTCCTGGTTGGTGGAGGCTCCCCAGGCAGGATTCCTTAGTGATGATAATCTCTGGTTTTGGCTGGCTCTGTTTGGTCCCTGGAAGAATAAAATCCAGTTTTCACTGAGCTGCATATTGAGGTGAAAACAGAGGGCACAGCCATCCCCTCTCCCCTGCAGCGTCCTTCCCCATAGTACATGGATACTGGATGTTCCCCAAGGAAAAAAATGTGGCAAGCCAAGCGATCTACAAAACAATATTGATTTATGCTCTGTCTCTGAAAGGCGTATGAAATCACCCTCGTTTGCATGCGCAAGGGCTCGCTGCATTCCTTCCCGTCACCGGGGCCGTGGAGGGCCCTCCGCGGTATTCAAAGGCAAATCCCTGCACATCCATACCCAGCCCAGCACAGGGTCCCTCCCTTAGAGACCAGCAATTTCTGGGGCAATGCCTGCTGAATTCAAAAGCCGATCAAAGACCCCTCAGCCTTTGCCTGATTCGCTTTCTAAGCCCCAGCTCCTTTTCATGATGCTAGTGTTAAATTAGGGGCCAGGCTATTGAAGGAGATGAAGTTATAGGAGAAAAGAATAAGAACTGGGCCAAAAGTAAAAAAAAAATTGCTGAAAAACACTGCACAGAGTTCAGTAGGCGACTTTCCCTGCTCCATTTCTTCTGCAAAGGAGAACTGGGTCACCTTGAAAATGACGGCACAGAGCCCAGCATTTCCCCCCTCCTCTCCTTTTCTGTATGGAAGGGCAATTGGGCAATCATGCGAACAACTGCATGAAGTTCAGCAAAAGGTGGGGGGGTGTTTCTCCCTCCTCCATTGAATAATCCTCCCTTTTGCTCCACAGCAATGAATACTAACAGGATGATTCTGGTGTGGTTTTAGAGGGTTATGGTGGTGTTCAGAGGAAGAGCCAAACGTTTATTTCTAAAACTTGAAGTTTTGCAAATTGTTCGCCTTTGTGACTCTGAAGTCTGGGGGGAAACACCCTAATTTATGTATCTTTGATTTTTGTGGAAATCCAGAATGTCTTTATCTCAGCCATACATTTGGATTTCTGTGGTTTTGGCCACAGAGCCTCCCTACAGTTTCAACAACTTGATATCCAGAATGAATAAATCTGATATGTGCATGCTTTTACAACCCCCTTGTCTTACTCCCCCAGGGAAAAATATCATCTGCCCTATTGTTGACTGCTTTGGATTTACCCCCACAATATCCCTCCCATCAACATGTGATTAATCACCCTAATCCAGCAGGCACCTCTCAGGAACTCAAGGCCTTTTACAAGCCTTAATTAAGCCTTGCAACATCCCTGTAAAATAGGTTGAAGCTGGGGTTAAATGATTTGCCTGAGGTGACAGAGCAAATCAGAAGCAGGGATAGAAGAAGGAAAGCTGCTGCTTCTGAAGCTGGCTCCCAGGGTCGATGCAAGATACCAAAGTCTTCTTTATATTTACTTTTGGTGATAGGGTGCTACAGCCACAAAAGCCATGGCAGCCATGCAGCAAGGCTTCCCCAGCTCTCACCCACTGCATGAATTTGCCTCAATCCCTCCTGCCCGGGCATCCCCTGAAGGCCCAGTCTCTCCCCTTACCCCTGCTCCATGTCTGCCGCTCCCTAACCTACTACTTGTCCGAGCTTTAACTGCCTGTAAACTGGCAGCTGAGCCCTGCCCCAGAGCTGACCGTCTTTCATGAGCCACCTCCCCC
Organism: Falco cherrug; assembly: GCF_023634085.1. Taxonomy (NCBI): domain Eukaryota; kingdom Metazoa; phylum Chordata; class Aves; order Falconiformes; family Falconidae; genus Falco; species Falco cherrug. The sequence goes on along the minus strand of NC_073708.1, from coordinate 29,875,841 downwards.
CATTTGACACCCAAATTGAAGTCAGACCCTTGACTCTTGGCACATCATCAATTCTGGAGAGCAAGCAGGGAATCAGAGCCAGGTGTGAGGGTGCTGGGGTCCAGACATCTCTCTCACCACCTCTGCAATCAGAGGGGAAAATCACATCAGGGAGGGTGAATCCAGTGAAGCCTTCCGGGAGGCAAAAGTAGCAAAGAGGGGGGAAAATGCAGTAACTTTTCATGACCTGGGAGCTCCTGTCACCTTGCCAGAGGTCTTCTTGTAGGATCACTTATTTTCTAGATTGAGGAATTAAGAGAGTCTCGTGCAGGTGCTGGTGAGGGTTGTCCACGTGCTCACTTCTTCCTCTCCACTGAGTTATGAAACACAATGTGGGTTTCTGAGGTTGGTTTTCTTTTTTTCTTCCCAAGAAAAATCTTCGCTTTGTTTTTTTCTTAATTTGCCCCAGATTTTCATGGCAGACTCCAACACTAAACAAACAAACCAGCAATCCAAAATCAATGTTCTCTCAGCTGGTTTAGTGGTTTCCTCAGTGACCCAGCCGCAAAAGCAGACTGGCAGGGGTAGGAAGATCTCCCCGTGGCACCCATCAAAACAGGTTCTGTTGATAAGGATAAATACCCACAGCTCCGGGAGAACACCCTTCTCCTTGAGGAACAGGGTTCCCCTATCCTCTCTGCTGCTCGCGCAGCTCCTTCAATGTATTCCTAAAGGTCATCCAAGGAGACATTATTCCTAGAAAGTTCCTGCTTCCCCAGGTCTTTACATCTCCTCTCACATGCTTGGCATAATATGGAATAAATAAAACATAATCAATTCTATGGGGAAACAATGGCCTGAGACCCTCGCGCACACCCTGCCACTCGGGGGGTGGCTGTGCTGGACAGCAATTCAGCCATCAGCAGCGGCCTCGCGGAAGGAGCGAGAGTGTCAGCCCCGCACAGTGTTACTGAAAGCTTTAAGGAAATATGAGAAAAAGCAAAGCCAGCAGATCCCCACTTCAGTCTGGCATCTGCCTTACCTTTTTTCTTGGGAGCCAGCTCAGATCTTTGGCATATATCTAGGCTGAGGGGCACCCTGGGGACATGCTGACAGAAATTCATACAGAAAATACTACCCACTGCTGTGACCCCCTGGGCACACAGGACCTTTCCAGCCTGGTGGCCTAGTCCACCATGTGTCCCTGGAGACGGTCCATGCAGCATGCCAGCTGATGGGGACGGAAGGCTGGTAGAGCTGGTGGCCCCACGCGGCATCCCTGGGGAAGCTCTCGCGTGCCTGTCCATGCGGGCTACTCCCAGGAACAGCTTGTCTCCAGGTTTGTTCTGCTCGCACCATGGTATAAACATCTGGGCAAGTGGCATACCACAGCGCTCAGGCATCTTTGCCTCGAGAGGTCCCCTGGGAGCTGCATCAAAAATACTCCTCTTCCTTCTTGACTTCTGCCCTGCAGTTGTATCAGCCACCCTGTCACACACATGCTGTGCACAATCAGCACACAAATTCCAGAGCCTCAGACCATCCCTGTCTGACGCTCTCGGTCTGGAAGTAGTTAATACACAAGGTGCCAGGAAATGGTGCTAAAAATACACTACATGGTTCCTCTGTGGAACATGCCATACCTTACACACAGCTTTTTCAGTGTGGTTCCTCAGAGCAGCCCTTAACAGAACATCGGGGGGTCTTTTCCTGCACCTATTTCAACATTCCAAACAGAGCCACGGGCAACGGGGTGGGTTGCTTTCTCCATCTTGCAAGGCCAGCGCTCCCAGCTCCCTCACTCCTTCTGGCAGGTTTTGCAACATTTGCTTATTTTGAAACCCCAAGATAAATTTCCAGGCCTGTGTTTACAGCAAAAGGCTTGAAAACACCGACCCTAAACCCCGGAAGACAAATAGACACAACTCTAATTGCAATGTTATTCTAATCCCAACAATTTTAATTAAGTACTTGGGTTCTCGCTAGGATTGTGCTTTTTACCCTGCCTTTTGCAAACACTTCCAGAAATACAAACAGTCTCAACAGTTGGACATGAAAATGGGAAATCAAAAATTGCACAGAAAATGCTAATTAAAATGGAACCAAATTGCCGAAAGCTCAGCATTTTCTCTGCCATGCTCCCCGTCTGGCTTGGCTGCTCCAAACCTGCCTCTCTGTGCTGCTACGGGAACTGGGCAGGCAGCATCCTAGGGCTGAGACTCTGGGAACAGAGGCTATTCCTGTTTCAGACACCCAAAGGTGCAGGTCAGAAAGTCGCTCTTGCATGGACCTGATTGCTGGGGTATGGACACAGGCTGCACCATCCATTTCCCAAAGTCAGCCTTGGTACTGTTGCTGCCATCAACTGAGTAAAACAGCACTTGTTCCACAAAAAGCAGCCAGGAAACAGTTAATCCCAATTAGTTCAAAACGGCAAATAGCATTCTTTATATTTTGGCAGTTCTCGTTTTGAAGGAAAAAATATGTTTGTGCTCTTGGAGTCAGTCTGAACAATAAAATCAGATGCCAATTTTCTGGTCTAAATTAGGTGAAAGACCAGACTTTTTATCATATGTGTGTGTCTGTGTGTGCTGTTCTGTTACATGTTTATTTTACTCCTCTGTATATTTACCACCAAAATCACAGGCTGCCCAGAGCATGCCGCAGCGTGGCGGAGAAACACGACAGCCTGTTTCATTTACTAAGGTTGGAAATTGAACCTGGCACCAAGAAAACGCGAGACAGTATCAATTGCAAAAGGAGATATTGCCAAAAGATAAACATAATAAAGTCGGTCATTGTCAGCGTGTCATGTGACAGCCTTTCCAGGGTGTATGAATAAGGGGTTTAAACTTTTGCACTGGTTGAAGTGTTTTCATGTCCGATTTCAGTGTGCGCTGAAAAACATCCAAACCCTGGGCTTCAAAGAGGCTAAAATCAAAAGAACTAATGAGTGGTAAAATGCCATGGGAAAAAACCCAGCCTGGCACATCTTCCATGGGACATTGTCCACTGTGAGCCTATGGCCAAGGTGCAGGCAGCATTGCCTCCCATCCAAAGGGAGGGAAGAGAAAATGCAAGTAAAAATAAGCATGTTTTCAGCTCCACTCCACACACTGTTCCCATCTGCTGAGATCAGCTACAGAAGCCCAACCAGAGGAAAGCTATGCTGTGTTACCCCCCTCTCTGCTGGGCAGGCCTCGGACACCGCGGCCACCAGCCAGCCCGCAGCGTGCCTGGTGACACGGGGCACAGCCCAGCCTGTCTGATCCACCCGGGAAGGCTCTCATACCCATACATTGCTTTCCACGCAAGTGAGCTTTTCATAATCTTGTTTTCATCATTCATTTTCTTCAGATGTCACTAATTTTCAGGACAGGGAAGAGGATGCCAGACTCGCAGTCAGCACAGACGCCGGCACGCAACGGAGAAACTATTCCTGCAGCGGAGCAGAAGATCCGATGCAACCCAGCCAAAGCGCGCCTGATTAATCAGCTGGTGGCAAACTCTGCTCGCAGCACGATGCTCCCCATCCAAAATCCCTCCAAGCCCTGGCCTCTGGTCATCAGTGAAGGTGCATGGTTATGGGGAGAACTTGCTGACAGCTGTTTTCTGCTCATTTAATAAGGAGAGTGCCTCGGACATTAAATCTCTGACACCCCGCTTACCTCCTTCAAATTGTTTTCATGACACTAGAGGGAGACAGGATTCAAATAAGGTTTTGCAATCAGAAACCAGTATTTACCAGTGATGGAAAATGTCCAGAAATGCTCTCAGAGCCCAACGCACCCAGGAGAAAGTAGGTGCCACCTCTGAGCACGGCCAGCTTCAGCCTGAGCAGACCCTTTGCAAAAGGGGATTTGTTTTGGGTATTTCACTCAAGAAATGCACATAAAACAGATAAAATTTGAGCACAGGCTTAAATTTAAGCACATACTTAAGAGCTTTCTGGCACAAGGGCTCAACCGAGGATTAAGAGCCACACACCATACTACTTTTAATTGAGCTACTGTCTTCCCATATGTTTTTCCCTGGGGAGATCAGTGGCTGGCTTATGAGTTCAAGTAACAACATCAGTTAAAAGAGTATTCAAATAATTGTGGCTGGCAGTTCTCTGAATAATATGAATGTTATAGAGTGTCGGAAAATGTCGTATCATCAATTTTCTGGTTTCCTGCACTCAATGCTTTTGATCTCCACTAAAAGATTTATTGAATGGTTTTCATTTTTACATTAACCTAGTCCAAATTACACCAATTGAGAGCTGGGATTTGTATTTTTTTATTTTTAAACATACAAAGAGAGATTTTTAAAGCTGAGGCTTTTGATTCCTTCCAGTTTTTATTGTTTGAAGCAAAGGGCTGTTTTGGCAGGTTTATGAGATGGCATCTATTTTGCTGACAGACATGCCTGATAGATTGCTTGTTCGTGTTTTACTTTTGGAGCCATTGCTGTGTTATCTGCATTTGAAAAACAATTTACTTTGATTTAAATTTAAGTCACATATATGGAAACATCAGCCTTGCTTACAATAAGATCTTACATCCATCCTGTTGAGCATCTTTTCCTCATTGCGGGTGAAATGCAATGCAGAAGAAAGTGATTCCTTCTCCTCTGGCAATGCCCACTCAGTCATTACTGCTCACAGATGAGGAATAATTCCACGAGCCATGCAGTGCCTTGAAAGGTGAACAAGGACACTTCTCGTACTCCCTGGCTAACGCAAACATGCTATTGATGAGTGTGAAATTAAAAAAATCCTTAAAAAATAAAGTTGTAGCAGCCAGGACATTGACTTAGATGATTTCCTGCATCAGTGCATTTTAAAGTGACCACAGCGTACACGAAGGATTATTTCCTTTCATCTGTCCTGGGCATTTAATCATTTGTAACCTTTGAGCTGTGCCTAGGGATCATATTCCAGGAATTTGTTCTTGCTTAACAAGACTGTTTTCACTAACCTGTGCCACTCCATAAGTTTTGGGTAATTTAGAGAAATAAAACTGAGAACTTCTAGTGCCAACACCTCTACGCAAAAGAACTTGCAAGTCAGTGTTCTTCCTTCAGTTTTAAATAATACCATTTGCCATCCTCTGAGGTCTTACAAGCCTATATTATTCTCTGTTAAAAGAAGAAAAAAGTGGATCTTTCATTTAAGCCACATAAAATAGAGCTGTCTCATGCAATGCATTGAGACCTTCAGTGATGGTCGTGAATACATAAATAATAATCAAACAAACAAACAAATAAATACATAAAATAGGGCCCATTTGCCTTCACTGCTCTTTGCTGTTAGCCCAGACATCCAAACATGTTGATAGGCCAAGTTCACCCCCCCCAAAGTCCAGCTGTGACAGCACTGATGAGCTCGGCCTTGCTGATGCTTCTTAAAATAGCCCCCAGCCCCAAAATAGCCCTGCGCACACCACAGCACTATTTCCAGAGTGTGAATTGCAGGGACGAGGCGGGCAGGGAAATCTGTGGCAGCTCACGACTGAATATCAGATTTGAGGACAGTCCAATTTTCTATAAATACAGCCAAACAAGGCAGAGCATCCCTCCTCTCCCTCTCTGCATTCTTGTTTTCGCTTCTCCTATCTCAGCTGAATTTTCCTACCAACTTCCTGAAAACACTTCCCAGTTTCACACCATAAACATCCTCCACTTTTATTTGACCAACACTTCCTACGCTGAGGAGCCTTCCGCCCAGCTCCTCCAGAGCTGCTTCTATGTTTCCCCTATCTTTGATATCTCAACAATAAATGAAAAACAACCTTTCCTGTGCTTGGTACTGGCATGCTTTCAGCATATTTTTTTTCTTCCCACACCCTGCAAGTGGTGAGTGCAGGCTGTTTCACACCGAGGTTAGCCAACAGCCTGCTTTGTAAGAGGTAGCAGCGGTGGTGGAAGGACTCAACAGTCCCAAATCAAGGACAGGAGCAGCATCACGCTCAGAGGGAGCTGACGCGGTGCTGGGGGTTGCTTCTGTGCTGCGAGGATCCTTCCAGACGCACATCAGTGGAGTCGCATGGGGAACGGGACTGTCCCCTGCTAGGAGATGGAAGGTCACAGCCACCCTGGTCTCCATAAGGAGCAATCCCTCCGAGCCACATGCCACTGTCCTTGGATCACCTCCTCCTCCACTGGGGAATTCCCAGATCTCAAGCCAAGACCAGCTGAAGGCAGGAGCTGTTGTTTGTGTTGACTTCAGCAGCCTTGGACAAGGCTTCCTAGAAGAAAAGTTTCCTGGAGAGCCAGCGCTGATGGACAGAGAGATGCTTCCTGAGGAGACATGCTGCTGCCAAGCCCAGTAAGGTGTAACCTTCGTGCTGTCTCCTCATCCTACAGAGAGTTTTAGGCACTGGTGGAGACTGACCACGCCTTATCATATCATTGCCCTTTTTCAACTTTTTATTTTGCCACTCAGTAACACAGGAACTCCCCAGAACTCCAACCGTGCATGGCACTTACTGGAACCATGAGTGTGCCCAGCCATAGCAAACAAGAGAAAGGGCACGTTCTCCGCTGCAGGCAGCTCACAAACACCCAGCACCCGTTTTGTTAGGCATTGACTTAAGCTGGGAGAGCAGTGTTCAACCATGCTGGAAGTCAGCCTAACACAGAGCTAAGGTGGAACGTAAAGGTCTAGTGGGTAACTCAGCTTTGGTGGCCTGGTAGCAGGATGTGCAGCATCCAGAAAGGGCCTGATTTTTGGAAACAGCATCACATCAGAGGGCCGACATGCTCCAAACCATTCAGCTCTGACTTAAGGAGAGGCCATGTAACCTCAGCTTCTGCAAAAGTCTTTATAAGAGACATTTGGCTAATGCACTCCAGCAGCAGCTTTGGGAAGATCTTCTGACACATGAGAAAGCAAAAGCATTTGCCAGGAAAACTAGGTTGAGGAGCAACAATGCATATTTATGGACAGTCTGCAAATGGGCCATCTTAATTCACCACGATAGTATTGGAGCCACTGATGGACAAATGCCCTGCTTCTGATGTAAAAATAAGAAAGCGAGGATTAGTTTGAGAACTATTATATTTTGTTTCAGCCACATTTTGTTACTATCAGACGCAGCCAGGGATATACTACCCTGCCTCTGAGAGGCCAAAGATAACATGCAAAGCTTTGCTAGAAAGGACAACTACAAAAGACAAGGGAGCGATGCGGAGGACACACAGCATTGTGCATTTAACCGGCAGCAGACGTATACAGAAGGCCTGTCCCGTTACCTGTCACCCATAGTCTCCCCCCTCAACCAGCTGTATTTTTTCCACCCTGCAATTAATAAGTGACTCTCATCACTAGATATCATTTGACTGCATGTAGCATTGTTTATTTTAACAAACTATGTGTGGAAGCTGAGAGCATCCTTTGCTTGTTATCCGTTTTTTATTTGAAATCAAGGAGGCAGCGAGTTCTCTGATTGTTCACATAACATAAGGTAGGAAAACCAGCAAGGAAAGCCTGACTGTCTTAGTTGCAGCAGGTCTGCATTTATTATTACAGATAAAGCACACTGTTGAGAAGAGTTTAAAGACATGAGAGCCCTGGGAAGCAGAAAAAATACTGGCCATTTAATTTGTGTTTTATGCTGTCGCTTTTTGCTTAAAGGGAAAGGACAGAAAAAAAACCCTTTTCACAATGTTCCGTTCGGGCAGGATTTAATCCACCTTGCATCCCTAAGAAAAACAGTTTGGTGAACAGAAAAAGAAATAGCAAAGTGGCTGATTTCATAATTCTAATATTTCTGCAGCATTAGAGCATGATAAAGCAAACCTAAGTTGTCTTTGTTTAATAGTTACAAGATAACAGTTATGGAGACATTTTTTGGATGCTTTAGGGGTCAGGATACCTGCCTGCCCAGTGTCCCACCACAAAATTGAAGTGTACACTACTTAAGGCTGCCAAGCATGCAAAGCCCATTGCTTGGAAGAGACACAGCTGGGTGCAGATGACTCCTCCTGTTTAATGACTCATGTTTGGAGCTGAGGAAGGCTGAGCTGAAGCAACACTGACTCCATCCTAACCAGCAGCACCATGCCCCCAGTAGCAGGGAAAAACACGTGTAGGATTTGTTTGGATTGCCATGGTGCTGCAAATTAATTGCCAGCTATCCAGTCACTGTGAGACACAGTAAGGATTTAATAGATTTTATATACTGTAACACTTTGTGTACTGATGATATTGTCTTATGAATGGGTTTGTGTGCAAGTACAGAATTGCCTATATACTCAGGCACACACGGAGATATGCAGAAGCAACGCATTAAAGAACTGAAGGCAAACACTGTGCAGCTGCAAGCCTCAAACCCAGAAGCATGACAAGAGCATACAGCAAAGGGAGATCCTGTCTCGATGGTGCCTGCAAGCAAACCCAGCCAGAAACACAGACCAACCCAGCCAGACAGGGAGTTCAAGGCGAACAGGAGCACACGCCGGATGAACCTTGCTCAGCTCACATCACCTCCATTCATTTTACGCTTGTATCACATGAGCAAAGAGCTTTAAGGAGGGACTTGCAGAGGGACAGCATGGTGCTTGCGCACCAAGCAAGTTGTCAGGGCAGGCAGCTGCCGAGAGCGGCTTGGCAGGTAACCTGGCCATGCACAACAGCCGTGATCCACACCCTCGCAGCAGAGAGGCTGCTCTTGGCTTCCCAGAGCCACCCAGAGATGACAACAATGTGAAGCTCAGCCCCTAAGAGCCTTACAAGCAAAAACAACTCTGAACTCTTTTTCCTCCAATAAATCTTCACTCGAGGTGAGAATCACTGGAGAATTTAGTTATTTTTTTCCAATACACAAAAAGCAACCATCCAGCCCAATGTCTGTGTAATATCTAGCAAGAACAAAACAAACGAAGGGCGTAATTAAAGCTGAACTCCCCCAGGAATGGGCTGCAGGAATCCTTGGGAACAACATGCTGCCACGCATCACACACCGGGAGAGTTCTGCTAATTAAAAAACAATTAACCCCTCCATGTCAACCGAGAGGACCATTAACACCAACATGGGTGAACATCCTCCGGCATCATCTGGCACAGCAGGTTTTGGTCCTCAGTGCAGGCAGCTCAGCCGTGATACACCACTGCCTTCATGTCCTCTCAACGCAATCAAGACCACCAGATTGAGCGTACTTCTCCCAGGTCAATTTACTGGCTCCCAGAAGCTTGCTGTCTTATTAAAACAACACCCTTTTGTCATCCAGGCCCTAAACACCTCTCTGGAGCACTTGTTAAAGGCCTGAATACCCAAGGGTTTCTTCAAGAGAAGAAGAAGAACTCACACTTCTAACAGGAGCTGGGGTGAGAAGGCTGATAATCATCCTGTGATCACAAATTACTTTTCATAAGGACCATTTATGAGGTAACAGCTGGCATGTGGAAAGCATTTCATTTTGCCAGCAGCTTACTGAAAACGAAACATCGTGAACCCTAAAAAGAAACCATGAATCAAAGACTGCATTCTTCTCTCCCACAGTGACCCCTTTGTTTGGTTCTACCCAAAAGTTTCATTACGAAAGTCTGATACAGGAGCCTTATTAAATTGTGATTAAATGACGTGTCCGCGTAGAGGTCTGCTCGTTCTGCTGTTGATGTGGGTTGGATTTCTTAGACTTCTAAAACATACAGGCTTATGAAATAACTGTAATATCTTTTCCCATGATTGCTAGGGAACGGAGGGTCTTTGCTCCTGCTCTAGCCGTACCTGGCCTTGCTCCAGAGGATAACATTTTCATTAAAAGTGCATTAGGTGCACAATTCAGCATGCAGCCATCCTGACAAAGTGCCTGATCCGCAGCCTGTTGACCCGGCTCAGAAGCCTTAATGGGCTTTGGTGAACTTTGCTGGCCTTTATAAAAACAGAATCATCCATCGCTAGAGTTACTTCGAGCTGCTCTTACTATCCGTTGGATCCAGTTTGTTCCCACTGCTTCCCCCTAACTTTTCGGGACTTAAAAAAAGTAGCACACGATGAATCATGGCTTAGGCCAGATAATTGCTAATTACTTTATTAGAGCAGCAGGGCTGACATTTGGACAGTTGGGACGCCTAAGAAAGGGTTAAACAGTAGAAAGTCAAACCCAATGACCCTCCCCACCATTTCTGACCAAGTGTTAGCTCTGAGCCTCCAGTAAGCTCACAGCAGTGATGCATCTTTCCCTTTAGATGACTTATTTTAAATAGTGCCCAGTGATTTACCCACAGAAAAGATGTATTAATAAATACGGAAATGCGTGAATTTGTATGTTTTAAGGCCAGGGGAACCATCACAAATGTTCAGTCTGACCCTCTGGAGACTGCAGCCTCACCCAGAAACTTCTGCCTGAAATGCATGGCTTCTGTTTGAGTGAAAGCATCCAAATATCGCAGCGGAATGCTTTAAAACACTTTCTTCTAATATTTGTCAGAAAGGATGTTATAAAAACAGAATCCCCCCTCTTTCTGCAGTTTCAGAAAGTCTAAGTCAGGGCAGGGATACCAAGATTTATTTATTTTTTATTATCCCTTAGTGATATGCTATTTCCATTCTGAAAGCTGTGCAGCATAGGGCTTTGGGGCAAAGCTGGTTGGAAGCTCCCAGTCCATCCCACACCTCCAGCACTGTCACAGGCAGCTCCACCAGTCTGTCTTGCCCAGTCGCACCCATCCATCCTGTAGACCCTTGCAATCAACACAACGCTGGAGTAATGTAGCTGGTTAACAAAGCCACTGCTTCCTGTCACCTACCGTTTCCTCTAGGCAAGAGCAACACTGTGCTCATTCAGCACAGTAGATCAAGCTACTCACAAAAGGTGGCAGAGAACGGCCAGAAGCTTTTATGGCAATATGGGTTATTTCTGGGAGATGCTGGCAGCTTTCTAGCTGAGTCAGCAAGAATTCTCCATGGGGCATGTATCATGGGCTGGCCTCCTCACAACCCCGGAACCAGAGGGCTGGATCACAGAGGCACCGTCTTACTCGTCCAGCAAAGGCAATTTAAATCATGCTTTACAAAGTACAAATGCATGTAAATATTTGTGTAAGATAAGATCGGTGAGCAGCCTAGCAATATTTCAAAGAGCTGAGCCAGGACAAAAAACAAATTATACATACTGCTTGAGAAAAAAATTAGGAAATCTAGCAACGTGTTTATGTTAGGGTAACATTTGCTCTGGTGGAGTGGGTTTCTGTCAATGGATGTCCTACACATGGAACAGGCAGTGAAAATACACGGGCAGGACATGCAAAGAGATTTATCTGAAGATCAGACCTGAATCTCATGCGGGACTCCTATTCAAGCCATTCGCCAGTCACAGGACATCAAAAGACTTTCAGGATAGGTTGATGGACCTGGCAGGTTGACATGGAGGCACAGGCAGCGGATTCTGACTTGTATTTTACTCAAAGCAAACACACAATGAGCATCTCTTGAGATTATAAATCTTTTCACATTCAGGAGACAAAGTTTGTTATCTGAAGTAGCTGCAATGCTTTCTGACAAGGACAGATTCCAGATTTTCTCCTTTTAATTTATTATTTTTCATTAACACCTGTAGCCCAGCCTCACACTACTGTGGACACCATCAAAACCCATCCTATATTGGTGGTTTGAAGACATACTGTACCAGCCTCCCACCCTCAGCATGTGAATGCTGCTAATGGTGACCCGTGATGCTTCGACACAAAAGCAGAATCTATTTACAGAGAACACAGAAAGATCAATAAAAAAAGACTGCATGTTTTACAGGTAGGAAGCAGGCAGTGCCAGTCTCTCAAACGGCTTAGCCCAGAGTGAATAGCAATTCTCAGATGTTCATAGAGACCCCCACATTTCCCAGGGCTGACCACGCTGCATCATCAGATGAGTATAAAAAGCACTACAGCCTTTTACAAAGACTTTGTACACCTCAGTTGCATTTTGCATCACAAACCAGATTCTCAGCATCTCTTAATCACTTTGTCTAACACATTAACCTACCAGAGCCAACATAGCTTCTTCTGCCACAGCCAGCGACATCTTCACTCTGGAAGCAAAACCATTCAACCCTTCCCTAGCACTTGGCATTCAAATCATGCATGGACAGCACAAGGTGGTAGGTAATCACAGTGTAATGACTTGAGCTTCCTAATTGTAGCTATCAGATCTGAAAACACTGGGCTGCATCACTTGGGCAAGGCACAAGAGAGTGGAGCAAATGACCATGCTCCCACCACCAGGCCAGCAACTGCCTCCCTCACTTCCCAGCCTCGCTCCTTTTCTGCAGATGCTTTGCATTTCCCCTTTCCTCTGCCAGGTGTTTTTAGCACATCAATGCTAAAAATCCAGCATGTTCTAGGATCCCAGGCTGCTTTTAAATAAACTACCCCAGATCTGTCTCTATGGAAGACATTTCTTGCCAGAAATATTATCTAATTTGTAAGCATTTTATGATTTTCTAAGAGTTATAAAATACACTATTAGGAAACAAACGGGCAACAGAAAAGATCCCTTCTGGTAGCCAAAGTGACCATATAATTGGTTTTTATGAACAGCATCTGAAGAAATGAGTCACAACCCATATGGCTATTTTGGAATCTAGATATACCTCGTGTTTTAAGCCTCTCAGAAGATTTATCCAAGTTTTCTGCATATAATCAATGGTGATTAGTTGAGGATATGAATCATTACAGTTCCTAAGGCTGAGCACATGTTTGAAGGGTGAAGGATTCACACATTCTTACTCTATAACCCATCCAAGAGTGTCCAGGGCTTGAGAAACTCAGAGGAAAGAAAGTAAAAGGTACTGCAGAACAAACTGCAGACTCATTACAGAACCAAAGGCCTCCTCCCTTAGATGGGTGTAAATATTATTAACTTAGGACACAGTTCAAACTTCAGTTGAAGTCAGACGGAAAAACTTTACCTCTAAGGCGGACTGTGTATCCTCTTTCTCCATGGCTTTAACCATTTTCTCATAGCTTGGCCCCAGCCGGTGAGGTTAGGTTACAAATTTGCTCACTCAACTGTGATGTTATACAAATAACACCCACACAGTTCACATGTGCACACTCTTCCCATGGACATCTGGGCCTCCCAGTGGTGCAGAAACGTCTCTCCCACAAGCCCACGTTTGCACAAGCACGCGCACGCACACCTCACACATAACACACCTTTGTACACCCAGCCTTTCTCCTGGGTGCTGCAGGCAGCTCCACCATTTAAGCCTGTACTACCTTTCCCTGTGCCAGAGGATCCACATTCATTCAGAGTCAACACAGGGCTGTATCCTGCATCTTCCGAAGATGCTGAGAGCCCGGTCTGCAATTGCTCGGGAATTTTACTAATGTCTTCCAATTGATCCAACATAAGTGTTGGGAATTTTTTTTACAATGACAGTAAATGCAACAGGTACAAAACTCTGAGTAACTCAGTCCCTGCAAACATTATTACTAAATTCCATTATTAATCCACTTATTTTGCTTTGCATTCCAGTGTCAGGTGCTGGTCCGCAATACCCTTCCTCTGCTCGTGACATGCAACACCAGAGCACCTTCGTATAAGACAGCACGCCAGTCTTCCAGGGCTCCCAGAGAAAGAAATGTCTCCCAGTACAAAACAGCCATCTTGTTACCATGGAAAACTTGGCCAAATAAATATTTTGAAAGTTCATTTGCCATAGAAGAAGAAAAAAAAAAAAAAAAAGAAAAAAAAAAAAGCATAAGCCAGGATTTCTGCATGATGCTCCATGCATACTATCTCCAATGCATATCTTTCCATCCATCAGACTCGTATGCAGCCATGATTTCCAGCTCCGAGAATATCTGCCCACGAATACTGGGGATGTTTGGCCTAGATTGCACATTTATAACTTTGATAGGCTTTTAGAACCAGAAGGGACTGTTATTATAGTCCCATCCAGCTTCCTGTGAAACACAAACCAAACAGTCTCTGCTGATAATTTCTGTATCAAGCCCCGTGACTTCTACTTGAACCGGCACCAGACGCACTCCTGATGTGCTACAGCTACTATATTATATACCTTACAGTTCCTATATTCCTCCAGGCAATGCAAAGGAGAGAAGGGAGCTACAGTCTTTTGCTGTCCGTTTGCCCTGATAAATGAACAAGCGAACTGAGTGTCAGCAATATTTTTAAAAGCTGTCTAGTCTTGGAGGCACGTAAAGCCTCTGCGTTCCTTGGAAAGAGATGATCGGGTGACAGAGAATAGACCAGAATCCATAATCTGTTATACAGGTTTAACTTCGTAACACCAGCACACATTCAGATCCCATTTTAAAGGGAAGCTGAAAGATTAACATTGGCTCCTAGACCAAGCCTGTTGTAATGAAACCCTTGCCTGTAGTTTGACAGAGGCTCTAACAGGGTCTCTTACGATGACTGCCAAGGGAAGTCTCCAAGACAGATGAAAACTTTGAGGTTAAAATTTGAAAGAAAGACAAACTTATCCTCATATTCATGTTACAGCAGATGATAAACTATTCCAGAGGGAATTCCTACCAGAATGCTAAAAGAAATTTTATGGAGAACTAGAGTCATTCATCTAAAATGAGGATGAAAGTGTAACATATTACCTAGGAGGAAACAAAGAAAGGTAGTATTTTGCCCTCAATTTTATTGTGTTTGTAAGGCAATTCACTCAGATAAAATTTGTGAAGCCATTTAAAGATGAAAAGGCCTGTACAATAACAAGATCCAGAGGATCATGATTTAAGGAAATATTATGCCAGTTGTAGCAAAAGTAGTAGTTTTCATATTTAAGTTATTTCATATTATTATGAAAGATACCAAGAATAGCACTCTTCTACCAGGAGATTTCCCAGATTTCCCACCCACATAGAGCCTTAAATTTCTATATAAGGAATTTTTCCCCACTTCACAGATCAAAGTAACCTTCCCCATGCTGGCAGCTCAGCTAGAAATAGGGCTGACATCCCTCAACATGCCGTTCCACATCTTTAGTCTTGACTTTAGCCCTTCAGTTAACCATTACAGCAACAAGTAGATGCTTTGCAGCCTGCTCTTAACGCTCTTTGACTAATTGCCTCCAGAGGCAGTAGAAGCGTGAGTATCTCCGAGCACATGGAGAAAGATTTTATTCCTTGAATATTGGAGGTACCTATCTGGTTGGTTCCCCAGTCAGCACAGATGATTAAATCACCTCTCCAACACAGGTCGGTGTACTCTGTCAATGTGGGGCTGGGGGGCTCGGACCCCTCGGGCATAGCAGGAGCCTCTGTGGTGCCGAGGAGCCCTGCTGAATGCAGCCAAGCCCAGCCTCACAGCCTTGGAACTGCACCCGCGCCAAGAACAACAGTAAATAACCTGCTCTCAACCAAGAAGCATGAGGGTTTCCAAGCTCAGCTGGGGCCTTTTCCTTTTTTTTTTTTTCTTTTTTTTTTTTCCTGAGAAAAGTCAAAACACTCTGAGATGCCTTGGAAATACAGTACAGCAAGTGCTGCTGAAGGGGATATTTGCAAGGAGCCCTGCCATGACCTCAGCTTTTAAAACACCAGAAGGACTCAGAAGTCGTGCCAATGCCAAATTATCCCTATGCCGTACAAGAAAGGAAGCTAATCCCTGTTTCTTGATGATAATTAGCACAATGAAAAACACCTTTCTGACATGATTTAGTTCAGAGCCAAAGCCCAAGCTGTCTCCGAAGAAAACTTCTTCGATGGAACAGATGACAAAGTCCGGAGAGGTGCATTGCAACCACACTGGTGCTGTTCAAAGAAACAAAACACCTCGCTGTCCTGACTCATCTGCTGCCTCTGGCCATCAGCCATGACTCACCCCCCATGCTTTTGGATACAGACACAAATTTCTTCTTTCCAGTGGCCAGACATACTTGATTTTCTAGCTATTCCACCAAGGAAATAATCCCCCAGGTGATTATGTGCTATGAGACTCTGCACAGTGACTCAGCCCTTGTGGCTTTTAGTGGAACCAACTTCACAGGAAGATTTCTGGGGAAAAAAAATAATATTCTTAGTGAATGTGAGTGAAGAGATGTGGTATAAAACTCCAGGCAGATGCAGGTTTAACTCCCAGGTGTCTTTCCATGCACCTACCCTCATCCTCAGGCTCGAACTGGCTCTTTTTAAGGGAAAAGCCATCACAGAAATAACATTTTCCATGTGGATAATTCGGAATGGTTGGCTGGAGTTTTGCCACTGGCACCTGCAAGATGACAGGTGAGGATTTTAACCACAGTGTTGCCAAGCAATACTGGGGAGAGGATTACACCAAAACAGAACTACCTCAGACTCAAAATCTCACTGCTGCTATTTTTCAAAGAGTTTGAGGCTGGGAATCCAGAGCTCCCTCAGCACCAATCCTTTCCAGCTATGCCCCAAGGTTATAGGGCAGGGAACGATGCATTTCCACTAGGATGTCTTGATTGCCTCTGACCCACTGAACTGGTAAAGAACAGCAGGACCAGAAGCTTGAAAAGGTCCTGGCAAGATCTGGGAATGGTTTTTTACAAGCAAAAAGCCCCAGATGCCAGTGCCTCTCATGAGGGCACAGATGCCACCTGTCTCCCTAGCCAGAGAATGCATCTGTAGCACTGTTTTCCCCAGCATAAGCAGTGAGCAGGGTACACTTGAAAGGAAATTTAGAAACTCTCCCCCCCCCAAAAAAAAAAAAAAAAGGGGGCAACAAAAAACCCTGAGTTCTGTTCAGAAACAGCTCTCCTCTGGGGGAGATAAGATGAGAAAGAGCAAATCACTTGTGACAGATGGCAGGGGTGGTTGGGAATGCACTAATGGGAAGCACACACATCCCAGGAGGATGAAAGCAGTATAAAACCGTATAAAAAACCAACTGCATGTCTCATTGGGCTGCTTCACTGTGGTTCCTTTTATAAAAGATATATTCGTTCAAACGCAAATCCTGATTTCTGTCATGAGCCCATTATTACACAAGTGCTGTGAACTGGTGTTAAAGATACAGTAAGTCTATATACACCCACATGTATATTGAACCCAGATTTATACAGTCAGTGCTACAGGAAACTAGGCACTCTTTGTATTTACTAAATGTTGAATTCAGTGCATCAGCAGCAAAAACTGCAGTGAGCTTAAAAGCAAGGTCCTGACTGCACTGCAGCATGACACCGCGCTGCATACATTATTTCTGTTTAGAGCCATTGTGGCTGGGTCAAAAGGGATCATTTTCTTTCTTTCTTTCTCTTTCCTGGTGCTGCCTGAAATTAGCATTATTACAGGAGTGCTGCCTTTCAGCAGTGTTGGTGTACAGCTCAGATTTCACTTTCAGATCCAGCCTTAATCCTTTGTCATTGTGGGAGTGCAGAGTTTTGATGGAAACTCCTTTCCAAGCCCTCATGCTCGCTGCTCCACCCACAGCCCAGTGATTCCCACCACTCTACCAGGTGACGCATTTCATACTGACTTCCTTCATTTTGTTGTACTTCATCCAGTTATACACCCTTTTCAAATTAGTGTACCTGCTCAGGAAAAAAAACGCTAACAAACACCCAAATATCACTGCCTGGGCAACTGGGCCTTGGAACACAGAGGGGCATTCACCCAGGTAACTGAATGTAAGACAGGACAAATTATGAGTAACGAGAGCACCATGGAGTCAGTCCTCCTCGGTCATCTGTGCTCTGGGGGTTCTCATCTAATTCAAGGCAATGCTTAGGCAAAGGCATAGCTTTAAGCAACACTTAATCTCATTTACTTTATACAACCAAACTAAAGGATAGAATTCTCTGAGTGGAATAAGCCCACTTAGCACTGGTGAAAGAGTAGAAGGGGTAGGTAGGACCTCCAAAATCTACACAGCCCAATAGCACAGCGCACAGGTCCCCCAGCCAGCTCCAAGTGAGTTAACAGGACAGACAAAGCCTCAATGGGCTGGTGTCGTATTTGAGTTTAAGATATATAGATACCTATCTCACATGTCAAAGCTCGTTACCTAGTGCAGATTCCTACCCCAGCATGACATATTGCTTCTGGTATAAGCAAGGTGGCAGAGATACTCAGCATCCTTCCAGGCACGACCCACCTCCTTAGGAGAGGTAATCCTGGAAAGCCCTTTTGAATTTCATTAGAGCACGTGAAGCATTGTGTGAATTTATTGTTTGTTTCTTCTGAACACAAATACATCTAGTACCTGCTCTCAGGATGTGCAGGCATCCCACCAGGCTGTTAGATAAAAAAAATCTTCCAAAGAACACTGTATGGAGAATATTGCATTCCAGCCCTCAGCGGTATGAAGGACTGATTTCATTTCCAAGATTCAGCCCACTGCTTTATAATAGCACATGCTGGTTTTATGAGATGGTCCAGAGGAAAACATCCAGAACACTTATCAGCTGAAACCACAGGTAGCACATAGGGAAGCAGATTAAGGGAATAACATGTTTTGCGCAGGCAGCCATGCCCCATGCACACATGAAAAGCCCGGGGGACAGTTAACCCTCAGTACAGCTGCTAGGGTTTAGTACTACAGACCCACTGAAAGATTTATCTCTAATTCTCAAACAGGCAGGAGTTTGGTATGGATTCAAGGAAAATAGTAGTTGGTCCTCTTTCATTTAGCATCCTGAGCAAGTCTGGACAGAAATTTCAGCATGAAACAGCAACAGGTAGGAGCTGCTAATTTCTTGAATAAAGCTCAGACCATGGGAGGTCAGCAGTAAATCATGCCTGTCACCCCACCATGACATGTGCAGCCCAGCCCAGCCAGGGTGCTCAGGAGCCCTGAGCTGGCAGCAGGCACCAAAACCAAAAAATCTTTCAAATCATTAGAGTCAGGAGGTGGTGGAACCACCTTCTACTATGGGAATTGGGGTTGAGAATATGGACAGGTTTAGGATGGGTCTTGACCAATTTATGAAAAAAGATCCAAGATGTGGAGCTCTCCAGCACTGCAGTGTCCCAGGACATCTCTCAGCCCAACAGTCCAAACATTCGTGCTACTCACAGCAAAACATCCTGGGGTTAGATATTTGCTGCACCAGCTCCAAACTGTTGTCCTAAATAATACCTGCAATCCCAATATAACACATTGCTCTTTTTCATTATGTCCAAGTTTTCCATCTCTGGGTGTGCCTTACCATAGTGAAATCTGACTCTGCCACTTAATTAATACCATAACTGCACACTGTAACCACTTGCCCTGTGCTGAGCACCATCCACACACTCTGAGGTATTTGTTGCTGCGACAAGGGAATACAAAGCTTTACATGCAGGAGATGGAAAAGGTTAAAGTCAATATTTTGGCTGGTGGAAATATTTATGGAAAGAACCCGTGAATTAGTGAGCTGTATTCATTCCACTGACATTTCCTAACTGCGTTAACCTTTTATATTTCTTGTGGTTGGCTCCTGTTTAATATGTTCTAATTATATGAGAACCAGGAAGCAAATGAATGGCTGAGATTAAAGTTAAACAACTGCCATAAATACTGCAGGACAGATTCTCAGCACTGAACCTATAGATTTACGCCTCTAAGTTCAAGGCCTCGCAGATGAGACACATAAGGCTATCAGACACATGTGCAGAGCTCATAGTTTCTTGCCCACTCACTCATTTGAGGGCAGAATTTGTCCCTTTGATGGCACCGTGCTGATGTTTCATTCCGCATGTAGTAAAGCACATTAGTTCATTCAAAGAAGGTTCACAAAGGACAAGTAACTCCTGCAAAAATCACCGTTTCCTCTGGTCTTCATGCAATGAGGAAGGCAGGAAAGGGAAAAGGGATTTGAAAGCCTTCAGTTAATGATGGGCAGATGTTCTCAGAGACTTCGGCCAACCTTAAGCACTGATCAGGTGCGACTACATGCACTGTGTGCAGTAATAGCTATTCCATCTAACATCCGAGCAGGCAGTCACTCAGCAGCAATTTATGAGCACAGCAATACATGTTACAAAACACACAAGATTGGAATAACTTTCTCCCAGCAAAACTACATCACAAGCAAATGCAGGCAGTTGCAAAATTCACATCCACAAGTGGAAGATGTTAGCAATCTGTTCCAGTTCAGCTCGATGCACGGAAACACCAGATGGCTAATCTGCTGTTTGCCACCTCCAAAAGTGGATGGAAGAGCTTCATATAGGCAAGTTGTCCCTTTTAAGATAACATAGCCAGAACTGATGAACAAGGGGGCACCAGCAATTTGCTGACACTGTCACAAACTCACCGGATGAAAGCTAGCTAGGGATGCTGACCTGTGGAGCGACTGCACCCCTCCTGCAGAATTAGATGTAGCTTCAGTGTGAGACACTCAACCACCACCGCCACTTTGGGGCTTAAGAGTGGCAATACCAGCTACACCGACGCTTACGCATGGCCAAGGTGCTTTTAGTCTGCAGCCCTGATCACGCTGCCATCCATATCTGCGTGTCTGCATCCTTTGACTACCACAGGATAGTACTTATGTTGCTTACAAGCTGAGCAAGAGGATTAATGAGATTGCATGGGCCACTTTTGATCTAGCAACCTCCTGCCTCCTCACAGACAAAACAGAGATCCTTGTATAGTGACAAGGAAACAGCGCACATCTTTCATCTATTTGGCCTGTGTAAATGCATGTCCTCTCAGCTCTTTGCTCCCCTCTCTATCCATGGTCTGTATGATTGCTCAATACGCCTGATTGTTGTCTTGTATCACAGCTTCCGATATGATACAGCATCAAAGGGATTCATGCAGGTGGTTACAATTAAATCTGTGCTTAAGCACGTTGCTGAACCCAGGCATTCATTGAACTGCAATTGTTTCTGAGGTAGGGGCCATCTTTTCCTATAAGATGCCTCACACAGTCAGTTTGACCCTGATTGGCCTTCTCTATCCCACTAAAATAAAAATAAGTAGCTGGGAGTAATTAAAATAAATGGTGTCACCCTGGTAAAAGTTTATTTCCTTTGTGTTTCCAAGAACGGTACACAATCTTCAAGGAGGGATGTTGCTGTCTCCTACCATCAACAATGCCAAAAATAAATAGAAATTAAGTGAAAGAGTCAAGTTTCAAGTGGCATAAATTCAACCACAGCAAATATTTTGTATGGATGTGGTATAGTTTAGACTCCAACATGTTTCCTTATGGTCTATCTACTTCCTCAAAAAAAAGTATCAACCATAATCACTCTACAACAGCCAAGCCTAACACAGCATATCAGTTCAATAAAAATCTCTATTCCATTATTGCTTAAGGGGCAAAAGGAATCCTAGTAGGACTGTAAAGGATTTTTTGACAGCAGACCTCTTGGCTGATCTGTTACAAATCCCAGTGTTTGCCTTGCACAGCACTAGCAGAATCTGTTAATAGCCCAGACAGTCTCTGCTTTATTTTCAATAACTCTGCTTCCCTCCCCATGCAGCTTTTTTTTTTTTTCTTTTTAAAGTTATTTGAGATAGTGATCTTGGGTGTATTTTGTAAATACATATATACATCTATGTATGGTGCCTATGCCACCGCAGCCTGCATGCATCAGGCAACCCTTATTGCTTTGCACAGGGAAGAATTTCCCCTTTGACTGGTAGTTTTGTGCATTTGCAAAAGCCTCCAACTCTCACCGCAGTTTTCCCATTTGTAAAGCCAACATCATTAGAGACTTGAAGCACTTAATGATTTAACACACTTTGGGATAAATAGTGTTACATTAACACAGGTGCAAATAGCTTTCTAATTATTATTAATTTAATAATATGGTGCTGCTGGTACATACTAATTAGATTCATGTTGTTCTATACTAGGGGAACAACACTAGGAATTTCGACAGCTGTCAGCTGCTGTCCTCTGACAATTGCTATGGAAAGCAAACAAACCGTAAAGGCAATTCATAATTATTATAAACACTCCCTAACCTAAACCACGTTGACATTTCTAAATCAGAGTTGCATGCTTGCTCTTGTCTGTGGTGTCAGAAAGGAAATAGAGCCAGTTGAAGAAAGGACAACCAGCTATTAGATAATTTGAGGGCCAAGCAATTAGTTTGGTTTTAACGAGCTGTTTTAACATGCGGAAAGTGCTTCCCCCATCACTCTGACCAACCCATCCCACCTCTCACTCCATCATGTTGATCTTAGCCTGAGACAACATTTGGCTTCCCAGTATTTTCTGGACTTTTCCTGCACGATAATGCTGTCCTGTCTGGAAAAGGCTTTGCCATTTCTATCTATGGGGATTCATTCCCCCCAGCTAGAAGAAAGAAAGGAGAGATCCAGTTCCGTATGCCCGCTGCTGAGTCCCTTCGGGTTTGTCTCATAAACTCATTCCAAGAACATGGCTTAAGATCTTAAGTGACATTCAAAGCCCTCAGCATGAGGTTTATGGTTTTCAATGTCTGCTGAGAATATAGTCATAACTGACAAGTTCAGAGGCAGGTATTTGGATGCTCTTCCACAAACACATCCCTGTAAAACAGCTCGCAACTCTGCGCTGACCAAGGCTTAATTTAAAGTGGTTTAGTAGAAGCAGCTGACCGACAAAAAAAGGTCTTCGCACAGACAAAAGCCTCTGGGGCTGAATCTGCAGCTGGATGCCTTTCTAGCGGAACCAGGACACTGACTCTCCACTGAACTGTGTGTCACTCACTGATTTCGATTTTTTTAATTTAAATTGCCAGCCCTCCTGTAGAAGAAAGGAAACCCTTGTTTGCTATTTCTCTTATATTATGGTTTCATTTAGATTTCATTACCATAATTTTGGTTTCAATTTGTGGTACTTCCTGAATGACTTCTTTGTCTTCTGTGAAAACCCCCAGAGGACGGTCAGAGCTGACGAGCTCAGGGTGTGGGGATCAAGAGGCTCTCCCAGGGGCACCTGCACCCCCTGCATGTTGCATCCTCAATGGATGGACATGGCTCGTGGAGAAGGATGCAGACAGGGGGCTGCCAGGGTCAGCCCATGCCAGCCTCAAAATTGGGGTGACCCCATTTGTCATCCCCATCTGGCCAACACCAAAGGGCACTCCAGAGGACTCCTCAAATTCAGCAGCATGAGAAAGCAGGAAGGGAACCAGAGCAAAATGTCTCAAGAAGAATCAAGTCCAGCAACAAGCAACCCCCAGCTGTGCAGCACAGGAGCATCCAAAAAAGAGCTAATGCTCACTCACATATTCCCAACCCTCCTGCAGACAGAAAATCCAACCTACAAAAGAAAGCCAAGCTCAAGTTTAACGTTTTTGGTTAAAGTGCAATTCCAAACGCTGGTAAGTTCACTGTGACATATAACCAGATATTCATAATCTTCAAACCCTCACTGAATCTGGGTGACAACAAAGGCTTTGCAATAGTCCTTCTAGATGCAATGAATTCTTCAGAAGTCAGATAGTTATTTCACCGAGGCGTTCAGAGAAATGCCAAGAAGGAGCAGAACCCTGTTGCATTAGGAGCTCCAAAGCGTCCCAGCCCCAAGTAGCTGACGGTTTTGAAGAGCAGGGCATGCCAGCTCAGAAGCCATTTATGGAAACATTCACTGGAGTCAAGGCAGAAGTTGTCACTACTCCTTTAGTGTAGCAACCAAAGGCTCAGTCACATCAAGGACCCACATTGAACAGTGTACACAAGAGATACCAGTTTTTTAATCTGCCAACTGCTCACTGTTTGAGCAGGACAGAAAAGATATCCACATTGTGCAATACAAACATATCTGCATCAACATCAGAAAAGCAGGGGACGTCCTCATGGACACTGTAGCTGGGAGAAACTCATTTGTGCCTTTTTCCAAAGGTGTCTCTTTGTGCTGAGACAACACTTTTCCCCTGCTCCCAGAGCACTGATATGAAACCAGGCCAAATGAGAAGTGGAACTAATCTGAAGGATTATGTTTCACTACTGCAAAACACTTGGCAAAAAGGCTGCCCTCAACCTCCAGCACCTCCAAGCCCCCTCGATGCTGAGCAGCTTGGTCATGCTGCTGCACCTTGGCATGGCCATGCTGCCGCTGAGGCCCAGGTGGACACCTTCACCCCCCCTGCGCTTTGTGCAAACTGGGCTCAGACAACCCAGCAGGTATGGGATGTGCTGTAAAGCTCTCTCGCTCTAGTCAAGCAAACAGGAGTCAACCAAATTGCTTAATTGGCCTCTTCCAATCACCACGTAACCCTTCCATCTACTGCACAGCTTCTGCACATGCATGCTGAAAAGCAAAATAAACTGCCTCATTCAGAAACTTCCATTCCTTTTACATCGCACCGTCAAGTTTGAAGCATCATGTTCAAGACCCCCCATGCACACAAAGTACGCTGAAAAAGACCATTTTTTCCCCGCAGGCTGATTCCCACTTTGAACCAAAGAGGTGTATAACACACTTTACGTAGGAAATTGGATATGGTACACTCTTCTCACACTTTTACTAGGTCTCCACACAAGCATACAAGTTTGAGTTTCTAGCCAAGACCAGGTGGGAAAGTCCTGCTATTAAAACACTAACAGGAAGCTGTGGGGTCATTCAACATCCCTACCCTCAAATAAAAGCTCCTCTTCCGCTGACATGTAGCTGAGGGCTCTTGCTTGTCTTTCCCCAACCACAAAACTGGACTGGATGTTAATTTGAAATGGAAAATGTATCCAAATGTGATGACAGTCTGCTAAAAAATAAAATAACCTTAACGTAGTAAACTCTTTCTAAGTACAAGAACTGCACAGTATAAACACCACTGGCACTCATAAAGCTTCAGTTGGCCTTAATAACTCTTCTTTCAGCCTGGCCTATCCTCAGCAAAGAATATTTTTTATTTCATTGTGATCACAGTGAAACATCTTTAGCAGTGTCACCAAAACCAAGAAAAAAAAATATAAAAAGCCTACCTTTCTGTATATCTTACAACTTTCCATCAAAAGCTCTCCTTGCCCTACCCAAACTGCCACAATGCATTTGGGAACCTAACAGCTCACGCCCAGCCCTTGTATGAGCCAGGGCTCACCTCCAACAATGTACCAGGTGCTGTCCTGCATCCTGGGAAATGTAGCCGTAAGCCATCACTGCTCCAGCTCCCACAGCCTGGCATGCATCAGGCAGTGCCTCTAGGTCTCAGAGTGTGCCTAGGGAAAATGATTTGTCCGAATCCAAGTTTTTTTCAGGACCTTAGGTCCTGTGTAAGATGTCTCAAGGCTGACTATTCTTTACCTGCCATAGGGTGGAGTCAAAGTTAAAAATTTGCACAGCCCAGAAATGCTGCTAAACTTTTTAACCCTGGCCCTGGTTTAGAAACTGGTATCAAACACATAAAGTTCATCCATGGTTTACTGGACTGGAGAATTTAGATCTTCTGTTTTATCTGGGGATATTTCCAGCATAAGTAAGCACAAAAAGTCCCTTCATTTCAGTGTTGCATGTCACCTGCTCTCACTGGGCCGAACAATCCTTTGAAAAATTCAGAAATATGTCAGGAGTCAAATGGAAAGAAATTATGCTGAGCAACACTCCTGTCAGGGACAGATCATTTTGAGGTAGGATAATTCATCATCCACAGTCTAAATGGCTTCAGTCTTAAAGGACTTCCTTCTTCTCCTAACATATCCTTTGTGGGTCAGAAATGCCAGTGTAGTATTATCATTCTGCCTTTGCATTTGAAATACTAGCTACCATGTTGATGAAACAGACCTTTATTGAACTTCAAAGGCCCATAATTATATATCCTTTCCTTCAGCTTTGATATTTTAATATTCAGCTGGTGAAATTATTATCTATTCTAGCCACAAAGCATTTATTTATTTTGCTTGCTTTATCTCTGTTATTTCTGTGGTGGTAAGAGGCTGAGGAAGAAGCCCCCCTGCTTGTTGGCAGCAGCAGAAAGTGGGAATTGAATGTACCAGGACTTTTATCTCCAGCGGCTGAAGAACGAAGTGTTTGAACTCCTTCTCGAGCCCTAACGGGACTCAGAAACCTCTCCCTGCAGCCAGTTCCTCTCATTTTTGCTTTTCAAGAGCCAGCCAATTTTCTTTATATAGGTTTCCCTGTGCCATGAGGGAGCACAGGAGAGTCAAGAAGACACCATTCAGTACTAACGATGGCATGAATTTTTCATCTCAAAAAGAGCACTCTGTTTCTGGAAGCTGCAAAAAAAAAATCATTGCTTGTGTTTGCTCAGCCCCAGCCTCACCACGGTGGATGTACGTGCAACAGAGGCAAAAATATTTTAAGTATACAGCCAGCCTCCAAATATAAATACCCACAGGTAGAGCAAGCTCCCTTGCCGGCTAACAAAACAAGGTGGTGTTTCATGGCTCTGCATCCCTCATGAGAGAAGGGTCCCCTGAATGTTTTGTACCCATCTGCCAGGGAGTTTCAACAACAGGACTGAGCTGCAAAATTCAGAGCAATACCTGGATTTTCCAAGCTCAAGCCGCAGGCCTGGCTAAGTGAAAAGTGCATTTGCATCACCAGGAGATTTCAAAATAGGGTGAAGACTCCACCATTTTCAGAGTATCTCTGCATCTAATTGAAACAGACCTGAGGTGAGGAAATGCTGGAAATCACATTGGAATGATGTTACTGAGAGACTACAGCGCGATTTCTAAAATAAATCCCCTTGGATGCGCCAGGATCTTCCTCCTGGAGAAACAGGCTGATGGTTGATCCTGTGCAGGCATTTCTCAAGAGTTATCACAAGCTCTCGCTCTCTCCGTTGGGTCATTTCCAAATAATCCTGAAATCAAACCTGTGTCAGATGAGCCCAGTATCAGCATATGGCTTTCATCAGATGATTTCCAAGCTCTCTAGGAACGTGACTTAATTGCACCTCACAGCAGCCCCTGATGGACTTCAGCAGCCTCTGCTCTGTCCTACTGAATTGGAAACTGAGGAAAAGAGTCTATGTCACCTTTCCAAACTTGCAAACCAAAGCAGCAGAAGTGGCAGAATTAACACTGAGAGGTCTAAGCTCCTTGCCTCATGCTTCCCGGGACAGGCTTTCAAAAATCCAGCTTCCTTAAGAAAGTATTTCCCCTCAAGGAGCACAGAAAACCCCTAGCCAGTTGGATAGGACATTAATGCTAAAAGGTGCTCTAAAATTGTGACCTTCCACTTAAAAAAAAAACCACTTGAAATGATGGATCCTCACCATGGGTTTTCCCAGTGTTAAAACTGAAGGGTTTGCTGCAGCCTGTGGGGTGGGTACAGGCCAGAAACCCATCTCGTTCAGTCCTGGGGGTCCAACCCAATGGGGGGAAGATATTTAAGAAGTGGGTGCAAGTCTCTAGGAGAGGTGCACAGTTCCCGCGTGTGGCCTCTCATGGGCTGCCCACGTGGTTGGGTTTGTTACCTCCAGACACCTCCTAAGGCCATTCAAACCTGTGCCAGGGCTTGCCAGGAAATGCTGGTAAACATGGACACGTTGCCTTCCTACTGAGTCCTGCCCACACAGGGAACCTTCAAGAAGCAAAGGCAAATGGCCAGAAGGTGTGCAGCCTGTGTGCAGCCTGTGCGTAGCTGGTGTGCTAGCACCAGCTCCCCCAGAAGCAGGCAGGGCTTGTGATGCACAGCCTGGTGACAAGAGTCATCCAAGCCCAAACTAAATCTGCATGGCACCATGAAAGCCCCAGACCTCAGCTTTACTCCTTCAAACACTTCCAACCATCTCACTTTTCATGTCTGTTGTTGTTTACCCAGCATTTCCCAGCAATGCAGCCACTGGCAGTGTGTTCCTGGTCAGCTGCAGGAGCCTGCTGTCTGTTTTGGGGATTAGATTGTTTTTCTTATGAGGGTCATTGGGAAAGCTATCATCTTGCTCATGTCAGTCAGTGTTGCCATACTCCAGAAATATTAATGTCTGGAAAAAATAGTGATGTACCTTCTGGGACAATGGGGACATTAGTTGAAGCAGAGAGGTGACCAGCAGCCAAAGCACCTCTCTGCTGAGCAATGGCTTGGATTGGTTCTCCAGCTCACAACCAGCTGAGGGATGCTCAGCACAGGAAAGATACAAAAGCCTCTTAAAGCCAAACTGGGTATGTAGTTATTTACCAGGAAATTTGGGAAGAACGAATGGGAGAACCTCATAGGGCACATTCTGTTTTGCAACTGAAAGAACTTGGGATTTAGCTTTTAGTAGCACTAGAAAAACTTGGGGGGTTATTTACAAATTTTCATACAAAAAATGACTTTGTATTTGGAAATGTTAATGCCTGACTTCCAGCCCCTGAAAAGATGCAAAGGAAATGGAAATCTAAACGAGTAGCACATGCCATCCCCTTGGCTCCACCAGCAAAAATATTTGGCTTCCACTTGCAGCTACCCCAATCAAAAAGAAGTTTGGGTTGCAGGAATGTAAGTCGAAGTGAATGTTAAATTTACATTAGGCATTTGTTAATTAGCCAGCAAATGAATCACCCTCATGGACCAGCATGGTCCACATATTTAAAGCAAACACTGTTGTGTCAAGTTAAACTGTTGCCCTGGAATTGACTAAGCAGAAACATTCCAAAATGTAATTATTAGTAAGATTTTCTTGTATTATTAAAAACATCAAGATTAAAATACCATGGTGGATATTTACAGGCAGGGAAGTAGGAAGGAGACTCAGTAGGTGTTTATTAAATCCATTTCCACATACATATCCATGTTTCGCGCGCTCTCCATTTCCCTGCAAGCAAAAGCTCTCTTTCACCTAATGCCTATCCCTGCGGGCACCTCTTCAGTTATTACACCCTGGTCAGCATGATTTGTTGGCTTAATCAATATTCAGGTTAAACAATTACTTCTTTTAGCAGGAAGGAACTCTGTCACCCTTCTGTGTGTTGTGCCAACACATTAAGGGACCAAAATATTTTCCTGGGGTGTTAAAGGAACATTCTTGACACAGTGCCTCAATGGGGGGACTGGAATAGCTCTTAGAACTGGAGGGGTTGTAGCATGCACAAAGTCTTGGCTATTGAGTCTTCCTCTTCCCCTTGAAGTTGCTGACCCCTTAGAAAAGGCTTTGGTAGATTTAGGATTAAGGAATCGCTGCAGCCTCAGTTCCTGATCCACATGGTTTTTCTACTGTGTTTTCTCCCCCGTGAACAGCCAAACCACCCAAATAAAGCTATTGGGGAGCTGGCTTTAGTATTGACACTGAGACCCTGATAAACTTTCTTGTACACTAACATATGAAACTCAAGTTCCCCAAGACCTTCAGAAAAGGATGTCATTATTTTTTTTGCTTCCTTTGAGCTTAGGCCAAAAGCCAAAGTCATAAATAGAAACAGTTATTCTGGGCTCAATATCACCTTTTGTGCAATGACAAAAATAATGTGTTGTTGAACTGTTTGGCATGACTGCCCAAGCATGTGACAAGAAGCTAATTACTTTTGAAGCCAAATCTACTAGAGAAAACAAGAATCCAACTTACAGCAACTCATATTTTGCCAATTTTGCTGCTCCAAATGCATATTTTCTTTCTTTCTTCCCCTATTTCATGGCATCCTTTCCTTCTTCATTAAATATCAACAGTTTGTAGCTGAACTTGCAGTCTCTACTGTCCTTCCCTCAGCCTTGCTCAAACCCTGTGATAACCAAATCCTTCCTGCAGAGCTGAACTCTTTTCCCACCGTCACACAGTACATTAATTCACTCAACACATTTGTTTGCAGCTGTCTTCCATCACCAACCCCACACCCGGCTGGCTTCTCATAGGAGAGGAAAAACTTAATTTTTCAGTAATGAAGGTACAAAGCAGGTAATTTTTTGTCCTTTGCTCCCGAGAAAATTTTGCTTTATTTTACTGAGAAAACAAAAAATATAATAAAATGCTTGGGCTGCTAGTTTTGGTCTTAGGGTAGGTGATGAAGTATGAGCCTCTTCAGAGAAGGAACAGCTTCCAGATTTCTAAGTAATTTTAGCCAAATCCAAAAACGTCTTTGCAACACAAGCTGGTCATTCCAGCTGATTCGTTAAGAATGATCATATTAGCGGCTTCTTCCATTGCTCCCCCAAAACCATACCCTTGCTTACTTTCGCCTATAAATGCTAAAGAAAAAAATCCACCACAACAACAAAACCAAGCCCAAACCAAAACCCCAACAAATGAACAGCCAACCAAATCTCACACACAGCGCTTTGCAAGATTTGTTTTAAGGGATGTCCCCAAGACTGAGACTGCAAACGCAGCCTGGGCTTTTCTGTCCCTTAAAATTTGCTCTGCACCTGATATTTGGGAGGCGTTTTCCTCTTTTCTCCCTCACTCTTCAGCTCTTGCTTCTAATGTCAAACACAGGCAGCAGCTTTGAAGCTTTTCCAAATGAAAATGCCAGAAGAGTCCTGGTTTTCCAGTCAGCCTGCCAACTCCAGCAATCATTAATTTTATGTGCTAATTTTAAAGTTGATTGTTTTTGTGTCTTTGACTTCAAAGGCAACTCCAGTGAAAAACCTAAAATATATTTTAAAAGGTAGAAAACAATTTTCTTAAAATGTCTTTTCTTGCAAAAAAAATCCATTATTTTTATTTTAAGGAATGCAGATTTCCTCCCTATAGCCTGCATAAATGTTGCTGAAGATTTTCATGCCAAATATTTAGTTTATTCTGAAGAAATCTTTAAAAAAATTAAAACAGTTAAATAAATCAGACTAAAAGTGTTTTCATTTGTTCCGCTGGTGGCACTGTGGATTTTATTAGTGAAGTGTGCATGTAACATATGTGCAGAGCAATTATGTTTTTCAGTCACAAAACACTATTCATTAGATTAAATAAAATGACAGAGATTTTGGTCTGGTTCTGCCCTCAGATATTACACAGGCACTTGACTGGAGTACAATTTTGACTGTTTTCCCAGCTCATCAGCACATTAAAACCAGCTGTGGGTCTCAATAAATTGTTTCAGCAGAACCCACTGAAAATATCTGTATTTTCCTCCCTCCCAGCCCAACAAATGAAACTTGGAGGTCATTATGGTAGTTTTAATTATGATTTGGTAGGGATGTCCTTCACTGAAATCTGTAGTTCCATAAACAACATGCTTCTTCTGTCATATTAGATTTCTTCATTTCAATTGTAAAGTCACAAAACCATGTGCTTCCCATTTGAGCTCCTGGACCCCCTGCTAAACTTATACACATGAAGGAGTGGTAGCAAAAGGAGAGCAGCAGCCAGGAGTGTCCATGGCCTTACTCCTGCTTGTGAAAAGATGTTTACTTACTCTGCAAACAACCAAAAGGACCAAAAAATAAAAAGAAGAAAAAGGAAAGGGGGGGACGATGACACCCAAACACACCAGAAAGGGAGCAAAATCGGGCTGGTGTCAAGGCGGGTGCAAAAACAGAGCTCCAGAGCTATAGGGGTTTGTAAACGTATAACAACTGCATTAGCTGCGAGCCTCGTACATGGCTCTAAAGTGAAACCAGCTGCCGGTGCCTGGCTCCCGCCGCTCGCAGCAGAAGCTCTGGGACACGTCAGAGAAAAGTTCCCCAGTGCTGTGAACAATTACCATGGTTTTTTATTTGTCCCATTTTATCAAAGCCCTTAGACTAGAGGAGAGAAAAGAGAGGAAAAGAGAAATTTGAAGGGAAATAGGAACAAAATATTTAAGAAGGGCTTCACTTGGGTTTAGTTTGGTCTTGACTGGGTTAAATCCAAGAAGAGGTTCCCATACCCCACTCCTGTATCCCACTACCAGAGAAATTTTAAGTCCCCTAAGCTGTGGTAGCATTTAGACTGCATTTTAACAGAGTCCTTAAGTATGTGCTTAATTTTAGGCAACCAATCTATTCTATTGACTGCAAGACTAGTCTACCAGTGGGTGATGGGAAATGTAGATAAACACCGATTTGACTCTATTCAGTAACTCTCAAATAATTCCAGGGCCATAATATAAAGATGTCATTAGACTAGTTTATTATTTCTACAACATGCAATATGTTTCAGCATCCTGGACACAGCCAGCCAGTTAAAGTGCTGCTGAGATAGGCCCTTCCAATTAGGAGAATGCTGGAAAAACATACTGACAAACAATTGTCCTGAACAAAGCCCAAGCATTCCCTTCAACAATGTGCATTGCCTTTATAAGACAAATTTCAGCTGGAGAAGGGACATTTTGGTGAAGCATTAAGTGTATTTGTGAAAGAAAAGCTCCTGTGGAAACCTGAGAAGGGGGTTTTGCACTGAAGAGTTCACACAGTTGGCTTGACCTCCTATTGATTCCCTTATAACTTCACATAAACATTTTAATTATCTCATCACCGACTGGAAACAATATAACGAGGGAGATATTTGTATCTGCCCCACCGTGAAACATCACTTGTGATAAAGAATTTCATGTTTGTCAGATGAAGAGTTTATGAGACCAGGTTTAAGTTTGGGAAATAGCACAAAACGTCAAACTTCTGAGAAGGCAAACAAGTTTGTGAAAATCAAAGCTAGGAACAAACCAAAGTAGTGGAAATTCCAGTTGAAAATGTTAGACTGGTTCCCTGCCTTTTGTTGACAGTCAGATTTTGGAAAAGAACAATTAGTGTAATAGGTTCTGGGAGCTACTGAGCCAGAAACTGAGAAAAATGGAAACCAAGAGAAACAGCTGAAATATCTTCTCATTCTCATTTAGATTGCGGTTAGAGCAGCTGAATGGCTGTTTTTTTCTGGTCCACTTGTGTAATACTGAAAAGTGGGATGGGAGGAATTGTCCCAAGTCGACCTCATGGAACAAAGGGGAAAAACCGTGGGACAAAAAGGACAAAGAAAAGAAAAAAAGATCTTTGGAGAATTGAGAAGTGTGCAGCATTTTCTGTTGGAACGAATAGATGGCTTTGCTTAACCCCAAAATAAAATTATTTATTTTCTTTACAGACTGTTTTTAAAGGGGAGGCAGGAGAGGTATGCTCAGTTGTATACAGAAAACTGAAGGATATTGCAGGGGGGGAAAAAGCAAACAAAACTTCGGATTGAACAGCAGAATTTTTCAGAGCACTTTTTGAAGAGATTTTTCAAATATTAAAAAAAAAAGAGAGAGAGAAAGCTTTGAAATATTGCTGGAGGGGCGGGGAGGGGTCAATTTTGTTTTCATGTGAGAAAAATGAAGGCATTTCACACAGGTTTGCATAACAACTAAATAAACGTTTTTTGAAGGGAAGAAAGGAGAAAGCACTGTACCATGCCTGGGGTGGATTGTGGGGCCCAAGCCCCCACACGTCATGGCAGACGCCCTCTGCCCTGCTCAGCCCAGCATAGGTCCTGCCCCAGGGAAGATCTTTCCTGGAGCCAGGAGCAGCACCAAGGCGCAGAGACCCTCTTCCACCTGCAAAGTGGGATCTAAGGTCTGTGAAGACCCTGTGTCAGCAGGAGCACAATGCCATCGGCCCAAGGCAGAAGAAAGCAAATATCCATGGGGCGCTGCAGGTGAAGAGAAATGTAGGATTTGCAGGGTGGGGATGAGACCTGAGTGAGATCAGTCATCAGATCTCTCCAAAGAGCCAGGAGAGGAAAGGCAGACATAAACTGATTCCAGGAAGCCAGGTGCTGGTGCCACGAAGCCAACAATGACGACATCCCCCTTTCGAAGCATGGAGATTTGTTACCTGCCAAGTTGCTGGATGCCTGTGCTCCTGTTCCAGGGGCCCAGGCATAATATTTAGACTATAAAACCCTTCCAGACCATCAGGGCTCCAAGGGTATTACTCAAAAGTGGTTTGAGATGTGCTATATCTTTCTAGTATTGGCTTCCCATGAGCCAGAATTTTCCCTTTGTGGGGACAGGTGTCCAAAGACATAATTTCCTCTAAAACATGGGTAGAGAGGGCGTGTTGAACTGATGGATCTGTATCAACAGGAGGTTTACCAGGATGGATACCTGCAAGGGGTAGCATTAAGTTTTCAGTGTTAAATCTAGACTAGTTGTAATCAACTACCCGTGAGCATAGGGTCTGGTCACAAAGGACTCCCAGACGGAGTCCTCGATGTTCTCATCCCTTGGGAGCTCAGCTTAGCACAGGGCCCATAGCCCCACAGAAAGGCTGGGAGTATGGCAGAGGGTTCACCATCACCACAAGATTTCACCCTTTTATGACATCCTCCAAGATAATGCCCACATGCCTCAGCGGGCATTACTGCGTGCTGAGCCCTTTTGGGTTTTTATGTCAACTGCTGGGATTTTTAAGGATGCAAGATACAGCTTTCTCAGGCCCAGACGACAGAACCAAGCCCTCACTACCCTCCAGCTTTACAAAAAAATCCTAAGATCCCAAATCTAGTGTCCACAAGCAAGACCCATGTCTCCAGCCCACCATGCTGGTCCTGCACATAGCCAAAAGCTGCTCCACATTGGTTTGCTCTTCCAGCTGTCCCAGGGGGACCCAGTCACCTGTACCTACTGTATGGCTAAGGCTCCCCTCTGTTCCCCCAGGAACCTTCATACACAGACCCCATGGGAGCTGGTAACTTGATGTCAGACAGCTAAAGGAGTTTAAGAGCTTAATTCTAAGGAAAACTGGTGGTACCTAAATTCCCTTAAAAAACCTGAACTTGCTTAAACAAGTTTCAAAAAGTTCCGTTAGTGCATTATTGCGCACACAGAGGGAGTTATTCACATCACTGATGTGGGCAATGCTGGAAAAAACCCTACAGAGCAGACCAGAGCCCTCCCCTCCACAGAAACTCCAGCTGACTTTGAAGGCACTAAAAATATCTTTTGTGGCACAAGGAGAGGAATCCAGATATGATCTTCCCCTAATCCTTCACTCCTGACTAAAAGGCATTACATTTCCAAATGGTGGTTCCCCCTTGAGCTGCTAAAATTGCCTCGGATAACAGTGTGAGCGAGGGTCTGTAGATAACACCAGGGACATGAGGGACATACTGGTGGGGCCACCCTCCCTGCAGCTGCTGCTGTCCCCTGGTTCAGGCCATCTGCTCTCTAGTCTCGGGACACCTGTAACTTCAGCCCTCAATGCTGAAATGGAGGTTGCTTCAAAGACGGGCTTTTCACAGAGGAGAAGTGCCAAACCAAGACCTTCACAGCGCTAACAAACAGAGAATTCACACACTTTCTGGTTCTCACGGTGGAGTTAGACACAGCTGTGCTCAGACCGGGTCTTGGGCCAAGGATTTTAAGGCTATTTAGATACACTAGCCTTCCTGCATCTTTGAGAAGGTTGTCAAGGCATTCTGTGAAACAGCTGAAAAGATTTATTAAATTCTGAAGAAAGCTCCAGAATTTCAGACAGGCTATTTTGTGTGTATTAAATGGTATTGTCACTGGTTTCCCCTGCACTCGATCCCAGCTGACAGCACTAAGCCCTAACATGAGGAGATGCATTCACTGGGTGCACTGAAATGGTCCATTGGCTCAGCCATTGCCAGTTCGGTTGTACATCTATTCCCCCTTGACCGCAGGCCTAAGACACATGCCCCAGCCAACCATCTGGATCGCCCAGGTGTCTTACAAGGTCATTATTTAACAAATGCGACATCATAGTTTGGTGAGGCCCAAATGGAAGCAAAGTCATGCACTCAGGAGCAAGGTTCTCTTTTCATTTGGAGGAGGGAGAGGCACAGCGCTGAGAAATCGCAGGTGTCTTCCAAAACCAAGCAGTGATGGTGGGAGGAGGCAGCGAAGGGGTATACGGATTGAGGAGTAAGGTCTGAGGGTTGTTCCCACTCCCTGCTTCAATGCAGAGCCAGGAACAGCTGCTGCCATGCTTGGGAATTTTGCCCTCAGAGCAGCTTCACACCCACTCTCCTCAGCTGTGCAGAGGTCCACATAAGACCCCCGGCTGGTGCCGTACTAGGTGTGCCAAAACAGGAAGCGCCTCAAATGCTTGGCTGGGTGCTCTGCATTACACTTGCCCCACCTCACCGCTACGGCATCTGTGCCCTTTGGCAGCACAGAAAGGAAGTCGTGCTGAGGGCCTTCTGTGGCCACATTTCCAAGGACAGAAGATGTGTCTTCACACCAGCTCTTAGAAGACCAAAAGCCAACAAGGCCAAAGACTAAAGGTGTAAAACACAAACAGAGAGCTGCCCCTGCTCCAACAGGAATTACAGGCAGATTCATACAACCGCAAAAGACAGGAATCTGAGTTGCATGGACAGCTTGAGAGTCAGGACTATAAAACAAAATAAAGCATTAAATATTCTTAACAAAGGCAATCTGGGCTCACTGTGTTCTGTTTTTGTTATGTTTTCCCCCTGTTTTATGCTGCTTTAACCTTCAGTTGTTGCTGTTGGAATCCTTTTTGCACTGTTCCACTTGTCATTCTTCTTAATTTTATTAGAGACACTTTGGCAGAAGACTTATCAAAATGCGCTGAGCTTGTCAACAAACGTCATTAGCAACGAGTTGAGGCAGACAGTGTAAGCAGGGAAAGGGCATGGGAAAATATGCAATATAAAATAATTTTATATGTCGAAGAAATGCAGCAGAATAATAATGGCAAAGGCCCTGCCATAAATTACTTGTGCTGTAATAGAAGTAAGTTCCCACTGCTAAGTGGTTTCTAGCCAGGCTTCAAAAAGTCCGTGGAGGGGACCAGACGCTCTTCTGGAAGAAAATGGCATAGCTTCATCAAAATCAAGGTCCTGGCCACTCTGTGCACAATGTAATTGGGTGAGACACACCACTGTCCACACTGGGTAACTTTAAAATCCGAAATGACAAATTAAGGACCAGACCTCCAGCTCTGGAAATCAAAATCAGTCCACTGGCTAAAGTGCAGCTGTACCAATCTATGCCCAAATCATCTTTCTTCTGGGCTAGTATTACACACTGGTATATCCAAGCGGCCTGCACATTCAGCATAGTGCTCGGGTTCGATCTGAACATGCCAAGCTGCTAGTTACAGGGCTAAAAATCTGCCCCTCTCTCAATCCCCTGCTTTGAAGTTCCCTCAAAGACATTTGCTTACTTAAGCTCATGCAAGAGAAGGTGAAGTCTGACCCCACCATCCACTGGTGGTGTCCACTTTCATAAGGGAATGAGAAGAAAAATAAATCACTGCAAAATGAGCGTAAGCAAAGTCTTACGGTGTGCTTACCTAATTAGGTGTAA
This sequence comes from Falco cherrug, assembly GCF_023634085.1. Lineage (NCBI taxonomy): Eukaryota > Metazoa > Chordata > Aves > Falconiformes > Falconidae > Falco > Falco cherrug. The sequence goes on along the minus strand of NC_073708.1, from coordinate 29,838,945 downwards.
GGTTATATTGCAGGTTGCACCAGGCTGCACAAGAAGAGTTGGAATTCAGTAGGCTTAGGTTAAACAAAATAAATCATAAGGTCAATGGTAAAGTGAAAATAGAAAGGCATCCCACCCACCCACCACAGTACATCAGCAGCAGGCAGGAAAGTGCACTCTTGGTATCCCAAAGGCCAAGGAAGTCATATGAGCCTGTAAGATTTAGTCGCTTCAGCTGCAATTGCTGATTACAGCTCTTTGGAGATCTGCTTCTGATAAGTAAATAGGTCAGACTGCTCCTGGCCAAGGCTAATGACCAAGTGATGCCATTTAACCTCACGCGCTTCCACAGGGCACTGGAGCCTGATGGAGAGCTACCACCGAGGGTCACTGGACATGGGTGAGCACATCAATAGCAACATGGGTGAAGCCCCAAGGAGATGAAATGGCAGTAACACTGACCCTTGCAGCCGCACTGGCCAGTCTCAGCAGCAGGGGGAGGGGAGCATGTGGTAGCTTATAACACATCATAAACACTGTTGGCTGCAGCTCACAGGGAGGGATGGGGCAGGGAGAAAGCACGAAGGAGGGAAAGCTTGGAAGAAAAAGAAATTAAGATGCTTTAATTGATCACACCATTAATCTCTTCAATACCCTACCAAGTGTGATGGGCTTCAGCAAGCTTGCTAGACCACACGCGAGAACTCAAACATCTCAGGTACGGAGCTGAAAAGTGTCCTCCACGAGGCAGGGAACCACCCTTCCGTTGCTGCATAGCCTTGTGCAAGGAGCTCTTGAGCGAGTACATGTAAGGAACAGGGGCAAAAAACTGTTCTGCAAACCTGACTCAGCCCTGGTGGAAGCTAATGTGATTTCATTGGGCTGTATGTCTTTCATAGCCTGTTTTGCCTCAGGGAGCATTTTTATGGCCAAAATAATATGTGCCATATGGGAAAGCCCCACAGAAATTAATAGGAGTGCAACCAGTAGGATTGGAGAGAAATGAAATAATCTATGGAAATGGCTGTGTAATCTTTAAAATTTGATAGAGAATGATCCTCTCTCACAAAGATTTTTTAAGACGTTCTATAGAATTGCTATGATGTAATTCACTTTTAAATCCTACTCAAAAAGCTCCAAAGCCTAAGAATGGTTATTGTTTTCTTATTAAATTCTGTAAGACTTTTCCATAAAGAAAGAGCCGGTATTCTCATAATATCTCCACTATCCAAATATGAAGGAATACAAGACCACTGGATTTAATTATATCAGGCACATAAATGCCTTCCAAACCATTACATGTATCTGTAGACATGAAAACACTCATTCATACAAATTAGGTGCCATTGGAATCAACAGGGTTGAACCCGCTCCGATGGGACCAGCTACTGAAACAACTACAGTGACTGACATGCTTTTAAAGGCCACAGAAGGGAATGGCCTGGAAAGCTCTTACAAAATGTTTTTGGAGGTGGAAAAATACCGATGCTCTGAGATGGAAACTGGAGGAACATGGTGGGTTTGCTCCCACCTCTTTTGCGAAGAGGAATTTTTGGTCATGTACAGAGAGGGAGTATGTGCTCACCCCAATCCAGAGCATCCTGCGGCCTGGGGTGGGGAGGCCAGCTGGGATGTGAAAAGCACAGCTTTTAGAGCTGGGAATTGAGCCTGGAGAGCTGGCAGCCTGAGTACTTCCCTCACCATGGGACTGTAAGGTATTTGTTCTCCTCCTTTCTCCCACTCATTCATTTCAAATGAGACCCATTGGTTCACAGTGATCAAGAGGTAAAAACAACCCTACAATCACAAAGTGTCATCGTGAGATGGAAAAACTGGGTTTTACCCAGCTCTGGTCCAAAAAATATTAAGAGAAGAGCTGAGAGTGGCTGCCCAGAACCTGCCTGTGGGTTACGAGGGGGCTGCACACTGGTAGAGCATGCCTACGATTCCTCCACCGTGATGCTGAACAGGTCCCGGCAATCACAGCCAGGGGAAAGTTGCTCAATGTTGTGAAACATAGAAGGAAAAAAAAAAGTTATATTAAAATAATAAATGAAAGCAAAAGTGCTCTCTGTAAGGTGGCTGGAAGCAGGGCAGATCTCAGTGTGTGGTAGACCAGTGCGAAACACATCTCGGCATCATTTTCTGCACTGAAGGAAAAAGGGATATAAATAGATGTAAAAAATCTTACGGAGGGCTGGTAGAGGATGGATGTGTGTACATGTCATTAAGGAGTTCTGATCCCTGATTTAGGGAAGTACTTCAGTGTATGTTTAATTTTCAGCATGTTATTGTTGAACTGGGTCATAGAGCACTAATGAAAATGACTGGTGTTGATCTAAACCCCTAAAAATTATGAAAAATAAACAATGAGGTAACATACATATTTCTTTTTAATATTTCTTGGGAACATCATTGTTTAAAAATAAAAAGCATTTAAATGTTTTTAAATAAACTTTTGAATTTAAATTCCATATCACACTCAATTCCTCTTCCCAAAGGAACCTAGAAAAAAACAAAAAAATTGGAGGATTTTCCTGGAAAATGCCTAGTTATGCCATTTTTTAAAACACAAATGTATGGCTGTGGATCTCCTGGCAAGGGTCAGGGTCATACCAACATAGCCCTTCTGGATGGTAGAAACAACCGCACCATACGTGTGAAAAAACTCAACATGCACCTTTCACATCTACTTCCAACACATGGTGAATTTGCTTCAACTTGGCTTTTATTATTCTGTTCAAACGATGGTCCCTGAGGTGGACCAAGTTTCAAACAAGTCTTGGCTGTGCTTCAAGGGGGCAAGGGCCACTTTATAGCTTCAGGTGCAAAGACTCCGTGACTTTCTTTTTCACATAAATTTGACAAAGTTAAAATGTGACAATTTCAGCCACACTGTGGGAATCTTCACAAATCTCTGCTTTCTCCAAGGCCACCTGCTGGACAATCACACCCTGAGCCTTTAAGCTGCTCTGATTTATATTCTATTATTTTATTGGACATCAGGAAAAGCCATGGTTAAAAAATGAATAGCGTATCATCAAGGCAAAATTTTTCCTTGAGTTAATTGTATTCATCTGTCTTTTCAACAAAGGAAGTACAGGGAGAGGCAGCAATTTTGCTGTATCAGCCTAAATCTTAAATAAAAATGTATAATAAATGCTTCTTGTTTGGGAACAGAGAGGGAAGAAGAAAGCCAGAGTTGTTTTTCTTTATCTGATAGACATCAGAAATGAAAAATCCCAGCTTATATACTGGATTTCATCACTTCTGCAGACTCTGCATGTTGTATAAGATCAACTTGCTACCATCAAGGCTAGCAGGCTCGGCGCTGCCAGAGAGATGCCCTGCAGAAAACAAATGTTCATCTGTAGGGGGGTCAGCCTCTCTGACCACCCTCTCCTGGGACAGGAGATACCACTACATGGAAGGCAAGCTGCTGTGCAGGCACTGTGAAACCTTGGAAATCAGACTGGTAGCATTCTTTGGGAGGATGCTAAATGCTTTTTGCTCCCAAATCTGAAAGACCAGGCCAAGGTCAGGGCTGAACCTCCTCAGTGGTCTGCAAGTCCATCTCAGGTAGAGCGTTGGAGCAGCCATCTGACATGCAAAGGTATTTGTCAGCCTGGGGAGTCTTGTGCAAGTGCAAATGCATTTTGGCTTCCCCCTCCCATGAATGACCTCCTAAGAGGCAGTGGCAGCTGCCCAGGATCCGCTCTTGCTGGCAGAGCATGCCACAGGTGGCACCATCTGCACCACCAAGTCCAACCCAAACAGCTCGTTTCCAGCTGCAGGGAAGTGCCAGCAACTTGATAGTGACTCCCAGGCAGGGTGAAGGGTGGCTGACACACTGGCTCCCTTGTGGAGGAGGAACAGTCAATAATTAGCACCTGCAGGCAACTCCCAGGCCCTGCAATAAACACAAATATGTCTCCTGGCATGGCCAGCTAGGAAAATATAAGCTGAAAAAGCCCCCTGTGCCAGACACATTCCACTGTATGTGTGCCACTGCTGCATGCCAGCTGCGTGCTGTGGGTACGTGCGCTGGAAAGCCAGCAGTCCTGAGCCTGCTACATCACTGGGAAGGCAAATCTTTTCCCCTCAGCTGTCTTCACATGCTTAATAGCACGTATGGACTCCAGAGATACTCTCGGCTTCAGATTTTCTTTTATGACCATGGGAAAGATGTGACCACAACTGGATTTATGCTATTATGTGATGTATGTTTAATTTGTCCGGTTACTTCAGTAAGAGGCTGACTGGAGGCCCACAAGTGTCATGCACACCTTTCTACCTCCCTCTCACCCCTCCTGCCATCTGAAAGCACTCACGTTGCTGCAGTGCAGATGTTAGGGCATGAGGAGCAGCAGATGTGCAGCAGGAAGCAAAAAAAAGATGGTACCACTCCAAGACATTGCAAGAAACCTCTCACAATTGGTATGGTATCTCCTTTGACGCCCAGAATCCACCAGTCTGTGGGATTTGGAAATGACCTTGACCATGAGAAATGTCATCACAGTTGACAGCCCAGGCATGAAGGGCAAGCTGGCCTTCTGGTGATTGCAGTGTGGGATAAACCCAGCTGGTCCTACACCCAGGGGGGCATTCAACAGGGGGTGGCCATCACCAGGCTCCGAGAGGACACATCAGGCAAAGGGAAGAGACCGCCCACAACCTTCTGTCACTGTCACTCTGAGAAATGAAGGCTGGACGTGGGAAGATCCCAGTCACCACTCACCCCACCAAGGGGGTCTGTCGGAGGGGTTGATGCTGCCACCAGCACAGCTGCAGGCACACCAGGCCCAAAGACAATAAACAAAAGGACTTCGCTCTCAGAGACGGGACTGGGCATGAGGTTATGTGATTTTTGGAAGCCTTGCAAAAAGTTGTGTGTGACAAATGGAATTAAAAACTCCTTCGCATTGCACGTACGCCCTGGCGCTACGAGGCAGATCTTGCTAAGCACTTTGCTAGGTGGCTACCTGCTGTGCAGCTAGATCTAATCAACGCCAAACATCTCCAAAGGAAACAGCTCTGAAGAGTTCCATTGTTTTAATTTTTTTACTCTGGACTCGCAAAATCCTGGTGCTCACTCTCTCAAGTGTGAAAACTGAATATAAAGCAGGATCAGACTCAGCTGTGGCTTAGTGGGCAGCCTGAGCTTCACATCAGTGATGCGCTTGCATATAAACCACTTGGCAGAGCTTCCAGGACAAGTCAATTCCTGGAAGGAAAGGTGGCTAAAAGGTATGAAACACGCTTTGCTTGTACCAATAACCACTAAGGCCAAATGTCTGATTGTCAGATCGATGTAAGTCACAGGGCATTGACTATTGAAAAGCCACCTGCTCCTGAGCAATCACACCTGAATCCTTGCTTCTCTGAAATAAATCTCCTTGATCAAAATATGCTCTAGGGCTCAGCATCTGGGCTGTCTTGTGGCACAGTGTCCATTAGCCACAGTTCAGCTGAAATTCCTGTTTGCTTCCCTGCTGTGTCAATTTGGGCCCTGGTTTTACCTGTGACTGGCCACGGTAAGTGTCTGACTCCTGCTATGTATTTTCCCATCTAAAAAGGGCATTTGTATTCTTTCAACCAGTGTGACTTTTGGTTTAGATTCAAGGGGAAAAGCAAACTTTTCCTAACAGGGGCAAAGAGCATGTCACCTCCATAACATGCTACATAAACAAGGTTTCCCTTCTGGCAAGCAAGACCCAGCTGAAATACAGAGGAGCAGCACTGAGCAAACACACTTAGAGGTGTGATGGAGCTACCGAGGGCTCCCCGGTTGGCAATGCCTGCACTCCAGCAACTCTCCCATCTGCTTGAACAACCAGAAAAGTCACTGTGGATAGGCATGTGTTGGCTCAAACTTGACTGTGCATCTGCTCTAATTCTTGGATGTTCGGATGACGTTCCTCAGCACTGCTTCTTTGGTATAGCACAGGTACAATGAGCAAGTATTAACAGCTTAGTTCTTCCCACTGTGACTTTTTTCTCTCATTGTCCTTATCACCCAGAATGGAGTTACTTTGATTTAGGTTCTTGTGTTGAACAGCCTTACCAGGCTCAGAGTTGGTGAGAAAACTATCCCGCAGAATTAATATATTGCAAAAGAAACTATAGGAAACCTCATGTTGTCCTGCATCCAGGAACAGTGCATTTTAGCATGTTGAGTTTAATTTAAACTGTTTGGTAATTTGAAATTGGATAAATTTGGATGCGTACAGAACTGGCCTGAGGATCTGAGATAGCAAATTTCCTAAATAAAGAATGGTGATCTTAATGGTTTATAAAAACCTCCAATGTACTTTCATATTTTCTCTTTTGAACTTATTGCTGTGATTAATGTTGTGCCATTGCTATGGTCCAGATAATAACCACATCAGAAGGAGCTCCTTTATTCATTTACAGATAGACATGACCCATGAGGCTTCTGAGAAAACATCTCCAGGTCACGGTCAGTTTTCCACCATACTTCCAGCACAAGCATCTTCACCCTGCCGAGGAAGGAGTGCTTTCCGAGGAAGGGGGTGACTGCCTCGGTGACCGTCATGACTCTTTGTAGATGTTTTCTGCCATAGTCCATGGTCTATCCAGAATGATGCAAAGGCACAAAAATAGGCAATCAGCCCTGCTGCTCACAGAGAACTCAATGCTAATTCATGATTCCACCTGGGCTGAAGACTTAAATTTCATTATGTGCTTTATAAACTTAAAGAGTTTTAGAAATAACATATAATATTACTGGCTCAGAATGAATTTCCATCTAAAAGCAATGCTCTGAAAGGGATACATTAAATCCAGGGAAATTCTGCTTCAAAAGCTCCACGTGCTTCTGAACATAATATCCCAAAGTCATACTCTTAAGTTAAAATTTGATAAAAACTGGAAATTACTTGGCATCTCAGCATATTTGGAGATACTGAGTAATAAAATGGATAAGTTCTGTGCCAAGAATAAGATGAATTTTCCCCATTTCTTTAAATATTTAAACTGTACAGAATGAGAAAGTGCTGCTCAATATTTCCAAATGTGGCAGACTGATGGTGGCATTAGTTTATATGTCTCTATCTATTTCTCCATACTTTTTTCTCTCTGAGTTTAGTGTAGGTAGCTGAGATCTCATGTCCTGCTAAAGCCAAGGTTTAGGTGTACAGCCAGAAACATCTATATAGAAGACAGTTTTAACCAATTTCCTGAACCTGTCAACCATCAGAAGTCTTGTCCGTGACCAAGTTCAGAAGAGATTTTTAAGACATTAGACATTGTACTCTTCTGTCACCCACAACTCGACATGCAATTGTTTCTTTTACCAGAACAACTAAGAGAATCCTTTATGCCATTTCACTCCTCAGAATATAATTTCTCTCAAGATTTGTATTTTGGCTTCTTTTTTGTTGTTGTGTTCACTTTTTCATGTCCTATCCTCTCTAGGGTGATAAATACTCAAGATGCCAGGAACAGGTTATTGAAAACAGAACAAGATAAATACAAGCAGGGAGGAAAATATGTTTTCTGGGGTTTGTTTTTGAGGGGGAGTTTTGCAACTGGAAGAATGAACATTGGTTGACTTTGTTCTAAAGGCCACAAAGAAAGAAACACGATGCTGGTTTTTTATGAAGTCTTCAAACCGCATTATCTGAAATAAAGAGTTCTGCCTGAAACAAAACGGGGTTTCTTCGGAAATGCCTGCTGAAAATTGACTAAGAAGATGTCATTAGATGTGTTGGGCAAGGTCTTTTCCTAAGGCCACTTCAGTGAATAAAGGCAACTGTGGATTTTAACAGCCACCCTGGGGAAGGGATAAACCAAACATATTTGGCTCATCAGCATGTAATGAGTAATCAGTGATTTAGAAATAGGTGTGGCAGAGGAACAAAACAGGGGACTGACAAAAAGATTCACACATCAAGAATATGGAATAACTTGGAGGAAATCCACAGATTTACCAACTATGTTGAAATGGAATACGCAAAAATAGCTGTGTTCCTACTCATTTAACCCAGAGGTGTTTTAACGTTTACATGCAGAGGGGCAGGTCTCTAATCCAATTTGCAGAAGCAGGTGGGATTGGTTTGAAGAAAATGTGATTCTCTGGTCAGAGGATCAGTTCTGGGTTGTGGTCAGTGTTGGCAGAGCCCAGGCACCTCTTCCTCCTTGGATCTTGGACATAGTTACTTAGTTTCGTTATAGCTCAGTTTGCTTTTACCAGTAAACAAGTTGAATTGTATTTAGGTATCACCTCACAGCACCTCATTCATTGGTTTATAAAATACCTCCAAAGGAAAGATATGAAGAATGGTTATTAACAAAGAGCCTAAAATCCTAGAAGCCAAAGAGACGAGAGTATTCAGAGCCTTAATAGGCCTACCAGCAGACTCAGATGATGTTGCCTATCACGGAGGAGATTCTGGTCTTTGATTTTTGACATCACTATTTACAATCAACTTACGTAATGCAGTCTGTTTTCTATCTTTAAGAAAAACCACAAAACCAGTTTCACGAAAATCCCAAGTTATTGTGGGACAGCATCTACTGTTTAAACTCTTTTTCTTCTTTGCTATTTGCAGTGACAGTGAAGAGCCACTGACATAAATATCTACCTCCGATTTAATGCAGAAATAGAGACAGATGCATTTTATTAGGAGTTTGTACCGCTCTGCAGAGATGAGAAAATATTTACAGATAGTTCAGCTGATCTTTTAAAGTGGCATGATTCGATTACTGTCAAATAATTATTATGAAAACATTTGCAAGGGTTTTTTTACCTACCTTTCCTTCTCTTTAGAAGATGTCTTTCTGGAAAAGATTTTTTTTTTAAAAATGGGGCGTAATGTAATACATGGCTATAACATAGATTGCTAATTTTTAGTGTAGCTGAATCACAGCATGCTTTGATTGAGAGGAGCCAACACAAACATGCAAAATATGTGCCTCTTTGAACAGGATACACCACATCCTGCATTTGGTAGCCAAAGGTTCCAGTTTGCATCACAAATGTAGTCCAAGATCTCTCTCTCCTTGAGGTATGTACCTCGGAAAGTGCCAAATCTGCAAGACACGCTGCCTTTTTTTTATTTCTTTCTTTCATTCCTTCCTATTTAAAAAAAAAAAAAAAGTTTAATCATTTGCTTGTTTGCGTTTTAGTAGAGACTCAGCAGGTGATTGAAAGAAAGGACTGCATTGTCAGGAGGGACTTTGATTAATCAGAGACTTGATCGTTTGATTAATCGTCCCAGAAAGAGCTGACTCTGGCAAAAGCACCCCAGCCAACATGTAAACACGTCGAAAGAACATTTTCGAAATACATAAAGACAAATTGCAGTTCAAAGCTACTCTTACTGGCCTGCTGATTTGACTGCTAGAAACAAAAGCCTTTCTGCCTGGTTGATAGAAACCAGACCTTCCATGGGAGGAAACAATTGACTTCAGGTCCTTTCAAATTTTGAATAAAAAGAGCTTGACATTTTCTTTTTTAATTAATTTTTCTGTCTTCTCATTCTTGTTTACAGTAATAAATTACATTACTTAGTCTTTTTATAAAGAAAGTTAAGTTTCCTCTCATTTTCAAGCAATTTATAACACATGTTTAAGACCTTCAGCTACATAGTGCTCTGCAGAGCTTCCCAGAAAAGCATAAATTATCATACTGAGGTAGCAAACCAAACATCGTGCTATGCGTCACCCAGTCATCATCACATTCTACCTGCCATTTAATGGTACCCAGCAGGAGCCCCCCAGTTGGAAAAATGCTCAGAAAGTCTGCTTGCTTGCCTAGAAATCTCACTGTGTGTGGCGGGAGGGAAGGAGATTTGCAAATTCAGCTGTCTCCCAAGCTAGTGGAGGTCATAAAAACTCTTTCTTGTCATGAAAACACACAGTGAGCTGACTATAGTGAGCTGCACGGTGCACATAAGCACTCGACAATGTTTCTTCTCAAGTTCAGGAAAGCCCATGTACATGCTAAAGACCAGACCTGTTCAGAACAGCATGCGAGGAAAGCCAGTAAAAAGCAGAATTAGCATTTTGCAGGAAATTTGGGGAGGGCAGGAAACAATTTTCTTTCCGGAACAAAAATAAAACTTTCCTGCAGATTGTGCAAAATAGAGAATATGGGGAGAAAATTGAATGTTTCCAATGATCAAGCCAGAAGCAATAGGTTTGGTCTTCACTCCACAGTACCTGGAGAAATGCCCGATTTGCAGGTGCCGTACCCATGCTGGGCTGCCCCCGCACAGGCTCAGGCACGGAGACGCAGTAGCCTGGCAGCCACCAGCCCAATCCCTTTGTAATCCTATTACTGCAAGTGGCTTATCCGCTGTATCACGGGCCTCAGCCCAGGGTGAATCAGCTGTTTTTCTTGCCATCAGAGACACAAGGAAGAATCTTGGGAAAAAAGTTGGTTCGAGTCAAACCAAATTGGAGACTATTTTGCTTTTGCCAATGCACACCTGCAACCCCCCTGGTCCATCACCAGCAACCCAGCACTAATTCTGAGTCAACTGAAAGCAATTGTTTGGCTGGAAAAGGAGCAGATTTAGATGAATGAGGTATGTTTTGCAGCCCAAAATAAAACTTAAATGAAAAGACAGTGTTATTTAGCAACTGTTTAAAAAATATGCGAATTGTAAGACTAAACAAATCAATGAAAGTTGAAATAATTTCTCAGCAAAATTCTGAAAAAAATATTTTGACATTTCCAAAACAAATGTTTTATTTTTCAAAATTCTGAAATATTGCATCTTGTTTTTTAAATTCCTTCCAATGGCCACCACCTATGGCTTTGAGGTCCAAAACTTGATTTTGAAATTGAGTTTGTCCTTCTCAGGCTGTAATTTTTAATGCATTTACTATTCCAGCTGCAAGGGTCACAGCTACTTGTTTCTCATTTCAGCATAGCAAGTGGGGTATGAGCTGGGCGAATTGCCTGACAATGCAGCAGCACAGTGTAGCACTTTTGGTGAAAGCATTAAGAAAAAGCAGTGCAACCAATCTGAAAATCATCCACAAGGTGACAGTCCAACTGCTTATTAATATTTTCTGAAATATAAATAGACAAAAAAACCCTATTCCCAAATGTTTTGCTAACAGAAAAGGAGACATACTAAAATATATTGGATGCTTTTGTAATAATTGATTTGTAACATAGAATTTTGCTTTAGTTTGCTTTAGTTTGCTGTATCTTATCTTCACCATGTTTTATTTATCATTAATTAACCCAGCTTTGTCAAAGACCTTGAATCTCAACCCTGAATTCTAGCAAAGCACCACGGAGAGCTAAAATTACCAGCTCCTCCTCCCTTCAGCTACAGAGCCAAGAGATGAGATCTACTTTGCCTCTTGCAACTTGCTTAGTGGCAACAGGAACCCAAAGGATATTCCTCCCTTCTTGTGTATCAATCATAAGCCTTTGTATTCATCCTCATTCCCTATCCAGCCATATTTTAATTAATGAAATCAAAAGACCATCTACTTAAATAAACCAGACTTAATGAGGGAAGAAAGTCAAAACAAACAGGCGCTGTTTACTTCCTTTGCACTGATTTGCCAAGAAATGAGCTTCACATCCAATATTATCGATTCATGTCACAAATACTAACCTCTCACAGCAGCATGAAGAGTAGCATCTGGATTGGAAGGATGACGGGGGCCAGGCATGCATTGAAATGAAAGCAACATGATATTTCCGCATGCCTTGGCAGATATCTTCACCCCCACAGGTAGTGTTCATGTCCTGTCAATCAATACCACCGATGGAAATGTGGCATTCAGGGTCTCACATTTGGTTGTGGCTCTGGCTCTCAGTGGAGAGGGGATGGGGACTGCCATGTGCATAGTGTGTCCAGAAAGTGCTGCTCCGAGCCACATCTGGGGTTCCTGGCTCGTAACACTGAAAGGTATGGTACCATATGAGCATAAGCAATATAATTCAGCTGTCATCTACCACTGTCCACCTGCTTAGTTCAAAGAGCTCAGATTTGGTGGGCATCACAGCAAAATGTGATAGCGGCTCATGTGATTGAGCTTGTAAGGAAAGGAGGCATCCGACTGTCCCCAGAGAAGGTGAAAACATGCAGAGACATCATATCTGAGAGTCACCTTCATTAGTTAGTGACAGCTCTGCACACAAACACGTCCAGCCTTTTGGAATACATTATCTGAAAGTTTTTGTTACTGGAAAAGCAGTTTTTCCAAAACTATCCTTTTCAATCATTAGATCTTTTCTTTCACAGGAAAAGATTTTAAAACAAAAACAAACTAGGGTCTAGGTAAGTGTTGGTTTTTAGAAAATGGAAGTGTTACAAGCTTTTTATCCCTGTACCTTTAATTGACAACTGTTCCTCTTTCAGCCCTGCCCCACCTTCCCTTCCCCACTGAACGCACTGACAGGCTGTTTGGCTGGTGGGGTTGGCTTTATTCCTTTTCCTTTGACATCTTCATGGTATTTCTCCAACTTCTGCAATACACAGCCACGTGAACCCCTGCAGGACCCACCTTCAGCTGTGCTAGCACCCTGGGAAACAGAAGCAAATTGAAGGTCTGCAATTTTTCTCCAGAAACCCCCGTTTTCCTTCTTTTCAACCAGCTCTGCAACTGTTAGGCGCAGATCTTGCAACATTGCTGGATTTCAGCAGTGCCCTTTGTTATTCCACATTCGCCGACGAACAAAGAGGGAACTGGATGGCTTCTGCAAGTTGGAGTGGGATGTTGGCTCCCCATTTGCTGCTTCAGATCTGAAGCTGCTAACAATGAACAATGGTAACACACTGACTCCCCGTCGCTTTTGTGCACCATGTGGTGTGTGAATGGGGCCAAGGGCATGGACGTGGCTCTGGGACAGGGTATTTTGGTTTCCTGCCTTTTTTGTCCAGTGCAGAGCAGAAGCCAGAGCATCCACAGGGATATTCCCTTGCTACACTTGGTGGCATCCGCCCCTCAGGGGCTGTTTTGTTGCTGAGAATAGTAAGAGCATTAAACAGAGGCCAAGGAAGACGGCAATGTGCAAATGTCCCATTAACTCCATCCCGCACGACCAGCTCCCTTCTACTGGCAAACAGTGGCACAGGGCCGCTCCCTCAGCAACTCAGCCTTGCATTTCATGCTCCAGGAGCCACAACTGACCAGAAAATGGTCCTGGCCCCTGGGAGTGAACTTTGTGACCTCAGTGTTGCTTCTGGAAGTAAATATCCCATCAGCCAAGCTACCAGCAGCTCCTCAGTGTCCAAGCGGGTAGGCAGGCACTATGGCAGCAGACTCAGAGGTGGCCTTTCCACTTGGGGTTAAAACCTACTGTCAGTCTGAACATTTGCAGCCCCGTGGATAAACACAGGACTACCCAGAGCCAAGCATTAAATCCATGCTCACATGGAGAATAAATAAAGAATTAAATGCTGTGCATAAATAAATACAAATGTTAAGGGGCATGGAAACTAACACAGCCTTCTCTGTGTCCTCCCACTGGAGGGGCCTCAGTGAAGGAGCCCACCCCATCCTAGCTCCGTGCCCAGCTGCTGCAACCAAAGCCGAAATGCAAAGTTGCTCTTTTTTTTTTTTTTTTTTTTTTTTTTTCCTTTTTCTCAGATCTGGCCCCTAAATTCAGGTGTGATGCATCTGTGCAGACATGAAGCCAACTAGGACGGTCCTCTCATTCTGTGAGTCCAACACGTTGGTAAAGTTGTAATGAAAAATGCTGACTCTCTTACCCTGATTTTTTTTTCCAGATTATAAGACACACAGTGATTTCTCCGGGTTTCTCATCCCATATTCACAGTGATGTTTATTTCTTCACTGTTCTTTTTTCATTTTCTTTTCCATGTTTCCTTTCACTCCCTTGATACCAAGCCAGGGTGTCTGTTACAAATTCAACACACACACACATATATATATATATATATACGAAAAGTTCAATATATATATATATTTTCAGAAATGCCTCTCAAGTACCAGCCTTCCAAACAGAACTGTCCTCCCAAAAACTAAAGCAAGCGAACAAGTAGACCACATCAGACCCCTCTCTGATCTCACACCCATCATGTCCAGATCTAATGCAACCCATTTCAATGGCACTGACATCAGCAGTTACTTCTGATTTGCTTCTGTGTGTGTTGAATCAATGTCAAGTCCCTCTTGCTTACAAGGGTGGCTAGACTTTCACATATATTTTGACTAAGGAACTCCGGCAATAAACAAATGAGAACCAGCTGCTCTACAGGTCTTCAAACGAGAGTGTCAGCACAGCACAGGCCACCACACAGGAGCAAGTCTGTGCCCACTGTTCCTGATGGATCTACCAGCCAAACCTTAAAGCCCAAGGGTGCTCTCTAAAGACCTCTTTAGTTCAGACCTCCTCGTTCACTGGAGACAAGCAGAGCCCCAAGGTGGTTTTTCAGGGAGTTGGACCAAGGTTTTCCACTTGGTCTGTCCAAACTCTGTACTCCCAATTGTCTCAGATGAGGATTTGGCACACAAGTCAATTGTCCCAGCCACCCTTTCTCTCATTGTGTCACACGTCACCCGCATGGTGTAAGCAGAGGAGTGACACACTCCTAGGACTTCCTAGTCATCCAAGTGATGCTGAGATATGGCTTACACCTGAGTCTAGGCTAGAAAACTGGCATACCGAATGGACTTTTGAAATGGGAAAGGAAGCTGGCGCTGAAGTTGTTCTCTAGCCCCTTGCAAATGTGATCTTTACACTGTTCATGGCGCAGTTGTTCCCAAAGGCAACAGGGCTCTGCAAATGCCCACAGCCAGGTGAGCTAGTGGTGCCTTTGAAGATGTATCTGAGGGCCTCTGAAGTGATGTGAAAACCATGCTGCCTCTACTTGTCCCAGCACAGTTCCTTCCAAATGCCCCCATACTGCTCTAGCATCTCAAAAACCTCACCACACAGGCAACACCGGGGAATCTCTTCAGTTTGCATGAAGACATCTGTGGATTTCAGCTGAGGAATTCTGGTTTTCAACCATTTGGAGGGTGATTTTTTGCAGCAATTAGCTATCAGATCTGTCCCCATTTCCCTAATTGCCTACGAATTTCACAGCAAGCAACATGAAAGCCATTAGTGGTCAGATAGTCAGAGCAGATTCAGAACACATTTCCAGTTGAAAGATTAACTAAGATTTGTTCATCATGACATCCAAGCTCCACCACCCGCTCCCCAAGCGGGTCTCTTTGGAGGCACCCAAATTTCAGAGGTGCAATAACTCACTGTTATAGTGGGAGGTTTTGGCCCGCAGGCTTTCAACTACATTTTAAGCATGGACTTTAACAACACTTGATAATAATTGAATAAGATGAACTTGCTATTAATTGCAAAGCAGCACACAAGGACCACAAGTGCTCTGAGATCCCATGTCTCTATCGGAATAAAGGAGCCTTTCCAAGGGTACTGCATGGATGCCGTGTAATTTCCAGCATGCAAGGTTATGATGTGTACTGTGTGCGACAGATCAAGGGAACTGAAAAGGCCAAGCTTCCCCAGTGTAGCAGGGTCTCTGTTTAGTGATTTTGTAACTCCAGCTGGACCTCTTTTGGCAAGGGAGAGGATTTTTATGAGGGAAAATGCTATAAATCTGCTGTCGCTAAAGGCCATCAGACACCATGTGGCCTGTTCATGATATCACCAGTGTGCACCAGTTTTAAAACAGAGGTTTTAGCCATAAAGCTGCCAACCAGGAAGATCACATATGAAAGCAAGGCTGAACTTTTAACAGTGAAACATCCCTTTGAAAACCCTTCTTCTTCCTGCTCCTCCTCAGCCCCAAAGCTTTGGAGAGATAGAGAAGGGGAAAATGAAGGGCATACGCTTCAAAGCCCTGTGATAAACACCCCGAGATTAAAACAAAGCCAAACTTTGTGACCCGTTTCTGAGCAGAAACAGCTGTCACTCAGCAAAAGCATTTGCTTAATGATGAGGGAGCCAAAAAAAAGCCCCTCTTCGTTACAGAAAAGGAGTGTATCTGTTTCATGATGTTCATATTGCCCTGCCCTGACTTAAAAATCAGGGGGAATTGGTGCAACACACCAGGCAGAAGTCAGAGATGGAAATCTAGCTGGGTAAGTGTGAACTACACAGCCATAAATTGCTTGCCTTAACTGTTTGTGACAATTGCTAGCAGGCAAAAGTTTTAGATCTTCAGCAAGCATTTCTGCAGTACACAGCTTTACACTCTCCTCCACTTGACCGTCACCTTCCTCACCACCTTCCTGCAAGAGTTTTTCCCTGTGTATCAAGGAAATGCTCCAGGCTGGGAGGAGAGGGGAGCACCCAGAGCCGGGCCAGGCCACTGAAACTCTGACAGGGACATAGCAAACAAAGGCAAAACATAAGAAGCCTCAGGGGACTCAGAGCTCCACGAGGCAGAGATTTTGTGCATCGATACCTGCACACAAAATCCTGATTGTAGACACCAGTTCAGTGCCAGAACACTTTTCCACTAGGAGACTTCAAATTTATGCTTCTAGTAGGGTTGAGAAGTTCACAGAAAGGTCATATTCATCTGCTTCTTTGCACTGTAATACAATACCTCTCCCAGTGATTTTAATTAGGACTCTCACAATTAATTTGTTTCCCCATCACATTTGTATTTTCACTTCTTATCACAAGCAGAAGACAGACTGCTGCAGTCACTGCCTTCCCCAGAAAAGGGAAAATGAAGACTCATTACTTTTGTCAACAAATAAAGGGCTATTACCCCTGCTACACACTAGGCTTTTGCACACAGATTGAAGATAGCTGCTTGTTTCAGCTGGCTGCAGGATGCCCAAGCATCTTTGATTCTGGAGGTTTTGTCTTGTTATCCCACTGCCTGCTACTGGAGTTCAAACCAGCTGGCTACATGTGTGCAGTGCAAACTTTGGACGTGCCAAGAAGTAGGTAGGTAGACAAGAATAGGAGGGAGAGGGGAGAGCAATTTTACAATATTGATATCATCTATATGGTGTCAGAGCTGAAAAATATGAGCAGTGATGTTCACATTTCCCATTGAAGAGGCTCTCAACTCTCACTGAGCAAAAACTGGAATACTTGCAACTTGGAAGATAAAATTACTGTGATGGGGCAACTCTCTTTTAATAACGAAACACACAGAGGGAAGACGTTTCCTGCCTGTTTTGCTGGGTGCAGTATAACAACATTCAGCTCCTAAAATGCATTCTGGTTTCTTTCTGCTCCTACACAATGACTAAGTCTTCCAGCTTGTTCACTTTTCTCAGTGAATGGGTTTGTACAGCACAAATGGTTGAAAAGATTACAGAATTTGCCTTAAATTACCAGAAAAGCTTCAAAACATTTTTTCATGCAGTCACAAACTGCATTTTGCACCATCACTCTGATGCATATGCCACATGTCAATGGATTTCAAGATGCTTTTAGATAAACCCCATGCGCAGGACAAACAGACAGGCTTTCTACTCTTGCCACTTTGCATGGACAGCTCACCACTTTGGGGTTCAGACACATGCCCATAAATTTGGTAACAACATCCAGAGGCCTCCTGGGTGCATAGCTAGTATTTAGAAACTGCCACGCAGTGGTGGTGGCCTGCCTAAGCTCTCTGTGAGTTCCTAAGGAGAGAAGGAGGTTTGAATCATTTCAAATTGAGCTGATACAACGTTGTCACATTATAGTTTTTCATCACTCTGTCCTGCCCTGTAAAAGTCTTACTCAGGTTTCTTTCTTCTCCCAGATGAGTAACGTTGAGCTATACAGATTGCTTGGAAAGCAGCTTTGGATAGAGAACAAGACGTCGTCAAAATTATGCAGTGTGTGATCCAAATCTCTGAAACATGGGGGTAGAACAAATAATCCCTTCTCTTACATAAATACCAGATTCATTCATCTGTTGACTCGTAAAAGGCATGAGCCGGCTGGCTACAAGGCAGCTTTTCGGTCCTCTGTGACTACGATGGGGATAAGCCCATGTGAAATCATACAGAAACTCCTGAGGGTTTTCCATGAGGTCACTTCAGAGCTGTCCTCACTGAAGCAGGAGGATATATGAATTTTAACACTGCCAGTGTGTACCTAATCGTGCTAAACACTGAACATCCTTAACCCGTTCTGGTAAATGGATGCTTCTACACTGGGCAATGAAGCAAGGCATGGACATGCCTGACTGCTGTCATTGCAAGAAGGTCAGGTAGTTTGGTGCTTGCCACAGCAATCAGGGTCCTTTCGTTCCTAGTTCAGGAGCAGATTTGGTCATCACCAGAAGAAGAGGCTGAAAGTACTTTGTTGGAGCTCTGTACAGTCAACACCAGTAGGACTGAGTTCAAAAGTTGGGCATAAAATGCAGATGAACTGGGCACATTCTTAACACTGGCTAAAATAATGCAGACCTGGGCCCTCTCTCAAACCATTACATTCTGACACGTGTGGAACAATCCCTTGCTCTGTCAGTTTGACCCTAAAGGGGAGAAGGAGCCACCTGAGCACATTAAGACATGGTGAATGAGGTTTTTAACACCATATAGTTCCGTGTTTCAGGGATCCAAGGGAAAGGGATTGAACTGAAGCAACTTCCTAAGCAACCTACACAGGCTGTTGACTATTAAGAGGCATACCTGCCATCACGTCAGAGTTCAGAAGTTTGGTGGTGGAGGGGAGCAGACTGCAGTCACCACCCAGCACAACTCCTGCAGGCCAACTGACATCAGCCTTCTCAGCCTTGAAACTGGAATTACTCAGTCAGCAGCAGAGGCAGTGAGTGCAGACAGCTGGTTGGCCTTCAGGACGAAAGTTGGCTTCTATTCCTTTGGACCAGCCCTTGCCTATAACTCCACCTGTGTGCTCTACTGCGTATGTCTTCCAAGTCTTCCTCCAGCTTTGGCTCTTTAATTGTCTCCTGCTCTAAAGACTCTTAAAAGGTATGGGCCCAGAGAGGTGTCCAGTGCCAGAAATGTAACAAAGTAGCAGGCAAAAAATGAGGTATCAAGGTATCAAGACAAGAAAGAACCAAGGAAAACAAAAGAGAGCATTGTGACCAAAGCCAAGCCTGCCCTATCTCAAAGTGGTGCATGCAAGAACAGTGCATATGCGTTGATGTTTTTATGCACACTGATAAATATCAAAGGCCAAATACAAGTACCAACTGGTGCAGATGCTCGTTTGCAGCATAGTCCTTCATACCCTCTCAGGATATATTCAGTCCTCCATTATCTGACACAATGAAAATTACGGTTTATGCAGACAAAATAAAAACGGAAATGGTACCTACTAATTCTGGACCACACCACTGTCATCCCACAGGGCTAGTAAACTCTCTGCAACTCTTTTCAGCTCTTGTGGTTCCAGGAAGATTTATAAACTTTGCCACAAGACTGCGCACTGCACACAGGGGTGCTTCTGGACCCAGGCTACCTTTGGAAGCAGTGGAGTTGCAGGTGGGTAATGCCACTCCTGGTCTAATAAGTTCTATAGAAATAAGATCACTGTTTCAGTAAGACACTTTCTTGCTGTGGCTAAATACATTTTTAAATAGTTACCTCAATAAGTATGCTTTAGAGAGGTCTGTGTTCAGTGCTTGCCTGCCATGGCAATAAATATAATTTCTGTTAATGTATTTGCTCAGGTTTGGCATCTCCTGGTAGGGTGGCCATAATGGTTGTGCCTCTCACAGCACTGCCCGCACAAAACAACCTCAGGTATCCCTGTGTACCTGTGGTGCAGGCTATCAACAACCTAACCCAAGGACTTGGTCATTCTCAAAACAGGAAAGTAAGAATCACAGTCCATGTAAGCCCCACGGAGTATTATCTTGGCCATCTTCATGACAGAAGGTCTCATAGCTGCAAGCATGTACTGAGAAATAAGTCAATGTGAGGGGTTAATTTGGCCAACAGCAGGAGTCTGAAGGAGTACATGACCACTGCAGAAGCAAAATAGGGTGCTCCGACACAGTAAAGACACGGAGACAAAAAGAACATGGTCATCTAAAGAAGGAGTTGTTGAAGATCAACATTCCCAAAGGAAAAACCCATTTGGAGGACCTAATGGGGCCACTGTCAATCAGCAATAAAGACCATTTTCCTGCCCAGGGAAAATTCTGATCTTGTAACCTCCAGGCTCAGCTAGTAAGCAAATGTTTGCACAAAAAGCACAATAACAATTGTTTAAAGGAAAGATGTAGCAATCTACATGAAACTTTGAGTAGCAGATAAAATTTGTTCCTAACTATTTGCGGTTCACAACACTTCAGATCTATTGTAACCACTTTATGACCATGAAAAATGTCATGTTGTCACTACACTAAGCCCTGCAGTCATATTCTAAAAGCATGATCCATCACTCGAGTTGAAGAAAAATATCTTGTAAGGTTTGGCACTATGAGTTTCATGACACATATCCTGTTTCAGAGAAGATGGTGACACACATACTCACCAGCCAGTCTACTATAATATACCAAATAGTCTGTCAAAGTATTTTAACTCTTGCTCTTTTTCAAGTATCTCAGCCTGAAAGTGTACTGACTGAATGGTTCCTCTAAAATATTTCCTCCCAAAGCAGCATTCAAGCAACAAAAGCAATGTGGTACTCTGACAAACTATATCCTGATCCTTACTTACAACAGAATTGCTCTGTGTGGCTAACTGAGAGGTGACACTGGAAAACAAATATGGCATTTTGCTAGGGGTGGGAAAGTATCCAAGCAGAGTTTTACTGGTACGGCAGGAATTAACTGGTCTGCTTTAGTGACTTCAAAAAGAAATGTGATTTGAGTACTAGGAAAACATGCAAAATTTGGAGGTAAATTAATCTCAATCCAAATGCAAATCTAAAATTTTTGGTGTTGGCCAAACTCCCTTTCTCAAGCTAATTAATGCTGATGGTGCACATTTCTTCTCTCTGAGTGTTACAAATCATTTTGCATGGTTTCAGGGAGAGACAGCATTACAGTTGTGTAATATTACTGCTTTATCTTGCATCGCCAAACTTCTCTCCTCCCTCAACCTCTGTTAAAAGAGCTTCCAAAGGCTTGTTTCTTTTGAGCTCTCTGAATAGTTCTTCCCCACCAGTATGGAAACACCAGGTTTTGGGAGCTGTTTTAAAGGCCTCCAGGTTGGGATGAGGTTTGAGGTTCACCTTTTGGCAAAGAAGAAAACACATCAGCACTTTAGGTATTTATTGGTTGGATGGAGAATTTACTTTCATTTGAACATCTGCTACTGAGCAGAAACTTCAGACACATGCCTAAGAAGATAGCTATTTCTGTCCTTGAGCGATTACCAGCACTTGAGTGATGGTCATCCAGTGACCTGGAAACTCTGCAAGTCCTTGAAAGATACCATCAAGGGGGAAAAAAAAGTACTCCTCTGCCTTAAAATGGATCAAATCAAGTAGTAGCAACCTTACTAGAACGATAACAAAGTGCCAGCTGTACACAAGTCCCCTCATGGCCCAGCTATGTTTAGCACACACTACTCAGCACCTCATTTTTGGAAAAGGTGTGAACTAACTTCTGGATCTAGCTTTCAAGTCAAACCCCACTATAACCACAGGACAGATCACATTGTGTAAATCCGCTGTGGTCACCTAACTGGTACTTTCATCTTTCCTGTAATGCATCATATCAGAGGAGGGTGTAAGACGGTGCAATCATGCTCCCATTCTGCACTGCCTCAAC
Organism: Falco cherrug; assembly: GCF_023634085.1. Lineage (NCBI taxonomy): Eukaryota > Metazoa > Chordata > Aves > Falconiformes > Falconidae > Falco > Falco cherrug. The sequence continues at coordinate 29,817,337 of NC_073708.1, read as the reverse complement.
ACAATACAGTCAAGTGTCTTAGGCAGCAGATGAAAAATACTAACAGATGCTAAGATGTCTGCTCTAGTCTGTATCCTGTATTCAACTAAGAAGAAAAGCAAAATTTAGCAGTAAAATGAGGACAAAACACAAGTGAACAATGTGGAAGCTCTCTAGTGAAATGCTTTTCTTTAAGCTGCGTTGCATGCATGATAAACTGAATCAGCTCTGAATTCCTGCTCTAACTGGATACGAGGCCGGGGAGTAATTAAAACAGCATAAAACAGTAGACCATGTCAAGAGTAATCAAAATTTACAAGCTCAAAAGATAAAGATTGGGTTGGGGTTTTTTTCCTCAGAAGAGTAAAGCTATCAGAGCATTAGAGGACACCAACAAAAATCTAAGCATTCTCACTTATTTTATAGAAGACAGCAGCAGAATTATTCAGAGCTACCAAAGATACAGCGCTCTGCATGGCCTTGTTGGCAGATGGCCCATTCACCATGAAAAAAATCACACAAAGATTTCAGTGTACAGAGCCCCAGACTGCGATGGTGTGAACCGGAGAAGCACCAGGGACCGAGCAGGAGTAGGAACTTGTAAGACCTGAGAGTCCTTAGGCTGTATTGCACAAAAAAACTGCTCAGATGGACAAATAAGAGCCCATGAGAACGAGGAGTCTGTCTCCATTTAATGTATTTGTTCTAAGGCAGAGTTGTACAAACTGTCCCTGTGCTGCCTCCTTAGAGGTGCTGAAGCCAGCCCAGATAAACTAAAGCTAGTAACAGGGCAAAGGGAACATTTGCTGTCTTTATTGCTGGCTTCTATTACACAAATTAAGTCTTATGAAAGACAGCATCACGCTGAGGATATAAGATATCAAATGAAGCCAGCCTAAGAAACAGGATTTTCCTAAACCCAGACTTTTCAATTTTGAGGTTTTCAGTAAGAACAAGTTTTGTTTTGTTGCTTTAATTAAAAATTCCATTTTACTAAGAAGTCTTTTTCTTCTGGGGAAAAAAACAAACAAACAAACAAAAAAAAAAAAACCAAAAAACCACAACCCAACAAAATATAAACCAGAAAGAAACTGCAGTGGAAGAATATGGAGCAGATCTATCAGATGTATTTTTGTTCCCCATTTGATCATTTGATTCCTGGTTGTACGCATTACAGGAGAACTTTTTCCATATTCCAAGGCAGGTGAATTCAAACCAGTGGGAAGGCACAAGCTGGGCTAGACAAGGAACATGAATAAACATGGAAAATTGGTGAGGTCCTTCTCCTGGTATGTTGAGATTGAGAAGATGCTTTTCCGGAGATGATCCTTTCGCTAACACCCAATCAGCTAGCCTCCATATCAGGTTAACTGGTGAAATCTAGCATCTACTAGATGGAGGATGTCAGCCTAGAAGATCCAAGCATTCTTTTTAGCGCTGAACTCTAGGATCCAGATCTATAAAAGAACCATGTGAGAGGACTGCAGCAGTACTTCACATCTTGCCCTCAGTAAAAGGTCTTCCACCAACAGTTGGTGACCAAAAACATCATTGCCCTGTGCAGTTATCTCCTATATTGCACCCTGAGGTGCATGGGCACCATGGAGACCATCCTCCATACCCTTCTCCTATGGCCTGGGGCTTGGCTCCTGGAAGAGGTTGCTTTAGTCTCACCGCAGCATGCTATACTTCTGTATCAGCTCTGGGCCTGTCCCTTAACTTGAAGCTCATCATTTCAGCTCCACAGCAGCTCAGGCATGGGCATCACACTGGCAAGAGGAACGGGGGATGCAGAAAGACCCACCCAGGGACAGGATCTGGCTGACCCCATTTAACCATCACTGCATTTGTGTTGCAGTAGCACCTAGTGGCCAGGGCTATGAAAACACACAGCAAATAAAGCATTCCTGCCAAAAACTACAGTTAAACTTAACCAAGAAGCAACAGGTGGTCATATGTGACTGATGCAGCCAGCACAAGGTAACTCAAGTTGACTGTAAAGGCCTAATTCTCATGTGAAAGTAAGAGTAAAAATAATTTACATCCTGTGCTTGCTGGCTCAAGGGACCTCAGTATAAATGAGAATCCAGTCCTAAATCCTCAATGGGATCCAGACTTCAAGCAGGATTTCAGCTTGAGAACGAGTCTGGGTTCTACTTTGCAGTGTGTGAACAGCTGAATGGGCAATTCATATTATATGAATGCAACATAGAAATGTCATGATGGGTTTGGTTTGGGTTTTTTTTTTTTCCTTTAATAAATTTGCCCCACTTATTAGACTGTAACCAGGGGACTGGTAAAGCCTGCTGAGCTAAGACCAGCACAAATCATCCCACCAGAAACACACAGTGGAAAACTGAGAATGCAGGAGGAAGAGGTATTGCCGAAGAGTGTGAATCATGCAAGGAGAGCTACCTCTGGGAAAAACTCCCATTGTTGTACCCTTCCTAAAAAAAAGTGAAGGTGATGGTTCTTTCTTACTGGCAGTACACCTAACTCAGGCATGCAGAATCTAAAAGCAAACTGAGATCAAAGAGAGCATCAAGACAGGAATGTATCTGATGGCTGTATTTCCCTTTGCCTTTTCATTGTTTGGGCAGAGCTAGGAGAAATAACTGTCATGCCGAAACATATGGAAGCAGGTCCTGAAGTCCCTTCTTTGAGCTCCAAAGATGTCTTGCTGAACAGGAACTGGATTGAAAAATCAGAAAGCTTTCCAAGACAGTGCACGGTTCATTTGACACTAGGAGCTCAGTCTATTCTCTTATGCTAGCTCAGGGCTGGAGACCACATTTGGGTTCAATGCAGCCGGATTGTCCATACTGTCATAGTTTGGCTTGCTGTCTGGATGTTGTCTGGATCAATCAGCTGACTGTGGGGTGGGGAAGCCAAAGAACTTGCATTCAAACTCTGTCCCCATGGAAGGAAGAGACAGGAGCCACTGGCAAACCCAACCTCAGGAACAGCTACCAAGAGAACAGCTGCAGCCAGTGATGAGAAAAGTCATCACTCCTTGTCCTGCCATGCATCAGCCTGTAGCAAGAACTACAAGACTTTCAAGCCCAACAAACAGATTTCCATGTAGAAATTCCCAGCCACAGATGAGATAAATAAAAAGAATTGATGACAGGGACTTGGAGAATGAAATATAGTCAATGTCAAGGGCAGTTCTACTGGGGCAGGATGAGCCGGGCTAAGATGCACACAGGTTATCTCAGTTCTGGGCCTAAAAAGGAGTTGTGTAAGACAGGCCATCACTGAGATATCTGGAATATGTACTCCAGGAATTATTGCAAGAATCTACTCTCTTTTGCTCTGGTTACCTTCTTCTGGTAGGGAAAAAAAAAAAAAAAAAAAAAAAAGAAAGGGAGAGAACTCCACATTTCTTGTAGGAACTCTTTGTTTTAAGGCTTTGCTATTAGGGATGAAAGAAATGTACAGAGAGAAAATGAGCTCATTTCTGTCATCTGCTGCCACCATCTGCAAACCCAGCAGCAACATCTTTGAAATTTTGAATTAAATCCACCCACTTCTGCTGCTTCTGCCTTCCCTCCCAGTGTGGTGGGCAGTATAAGCCAGTAACAGGGAAGCTGGCCTGGGAATAATGACCCAAATAGGGTCAGTACAGACCCAAGTTCCCCTGTCATTGCTGTCATCAGCCTGCCCTACCAAACAAATTCATTTTTCCTCCATTTCTCCTTCTATAGGTTGGCTGAATTAACTTTTCCTCTGTGCAAGGTCATTGTATTACTTCAGAAAGGCAGTGCTGGAGGGAGCTCAGTGACATAGGGACTCTGGGGGAACAGAGCACAGAACTATACAGGAGCAAAGCCCATTTTTGCCTGACGATCAGTGCTTTCTGACATGTGAGCTGGTCTGTTGCTGAGTGCAGAGCTTGAGAAAGAAAGGAGAGATCACGTAACACTATGAATGTCCGGCCTGGGTTGAATCCTCCCGTAAAGGTTTCAAAACAAATACTAGTAATACAGCATATTTTTTCATGCCCCCCTGGTTCCAACTAGGACTGGGACCAGATGTGCCAGTTTTCAACAAGAAAGGCTACTCATGCTATTCTTGGCAAAGCTTGAAGCAGCAAGTACCACAAATCCTATTTAATATAGTGCCTAAATGCCACAGACGTATTTGTTCGAGTTCTCTCACTTGGTTTTTTAAGCTCAGCTGGTTCCGATAACCATCTGACCTCCAAGGCCCAATTCAGTCACAGCCCTGTCTCCCACCCTTTGCAACTGCACCCATTACTAATCCTTTCCTTCTGGAAATTTGTTTCTTCCTATGTCCAAAAATTGCCTTGTGAATAAAGTTTGCATGGACAAAGTGCAGACACTTCACAATTTTTGAGTTAAATTGTATTGCACTTTTAGTACTGAGATACAGATTGTTAAGCAATTTTTAGGGTTTGGAGGCATGCTGGCATTCCAGATTAGCAAAATGGGTATGGGTGCTACTGACAGATGTTTAGTAAACTGTTCACATAGCTGGAGATAAGGGATTTACTACTCAGAATATCCATGAAAATAAGAGGAGATATAAGCATATCAAAATTGCGTAGAGAATTCATCACTTTAGTCTTAGAGGAAACAATTTTACAACATTCTTGCTGAATGCAATATACATACACAATTGGGGCGTTGTATCTTTGAAAGGACTTTACACAGGCTCTTATGTTGTGCAAAGATTCACATTATACAAGACTCATCTGCCGGAACTCAAGATATTGAGCAAAGCAAATCCCTGTCTCATACTCAGCTCTGAATGATTACAACATGCTACCCTGCAGTCCCATTACTTGCAGTTCAAATAGGATAAGGTCACGAAAAAAATTCTCATTTGTGGGGAAGACAGCCTCTTGACAGATAACCACTTTCCGTTTGAAAAAGGCCAAAGTACTAAGCATCTTTTTTCCCTCTGTCTTCACCAGCAAATCTTCCTCCTAGACCTCTGCACAAAGCAGAATTTCTTGGGAAAGAAAGGGACAGCCAACAGTGGAGGAGCAACACTTTAGAGACTGCACAGGGTAGATGCAAATATTCAAATGCATGGAGATGGAAGGCTTGCACCTCAGGATACTGGAGGAGCTGGACTCTTAGACCACTGTTTATTACCTGCAAAAGATCACAGTGGTTGGGGGAAGTCCTTAATGTCCAGTAAAAGGCTGATGTTACACATATCTATAAGAAAAGTGAGAGAAGGATCTTGGGCAGCTGGATTCTCTGGAACACGTCTGCTGGAGTCCATTTCCACACATGGGAAGAAATAAAGAATAGTCAACACAGATCTACCTAGGGCAGATCATGCTTAGCCAATCTGATTGCCTTATGAGAGGAGTGCTGAAATATACTTCAGCTTTAGTATGGCTTTTGACACTATTTCCCACAGTAGTCTCTTTTGTAAGCTGAGGAAGTATGGACTGGACAAACAGATCATTGTATGGGTTGAAAATGGCTGGACAGCTGGACTCAAAGCGTGGCAATCAATGATTCAGCAGTTCCTTACCAGCTGGGGAAAAAAGATGGGGTAAAGGAGCTGGGTTTATACACTCTGGTGAAGAGGAGGCTAAGGGGGAATCTAACAGCCACCTACAACTACATGAAGGAGCATCACAAAGGTAATGAAGCCAAACGCTCCTAGGTAAGGAGAGAAAGCTAATAAATTGCAATATGGGAAGCAAAGCTTGAACATTACAAAAACTTCTTACTTAACAAAGTAGTGCAGCTCTGGAAAGAGATATCTAGAGATGATGTTACACCTGCATCCATGGTTGTTTTCAAGCCACGGTTGAGCTTGTCTAGTTTTGATGGCAGTCCTGACCCAACTGAGAGGTCCCCTCCAACCAGTTTTTCAATAATTGTGTGATTCAGACAGGTAACCCCACTGAGGAGGCAACTCAGTTAGGAAGTAAGAATACAAAGCACGTCAGGACAGACCCTGGCTCTAAGTGCTAATCTGTCGCTCAGTCCCCCATACAGAAATGGGACAGGATTTAGCTACTGCCAATGCAAGGGGTGGATGGACAATTATCTAAGGGGGAAATGGTCACCTAGCTGGTTAATGTTAATAAAGACAGTGAACTATTAAGTCACTTCTGCCTCACTACTCCCCCCACCTCACGCCCTTCCCCTCTGCAAAACCTGGACTTGATAGCTTGCTGGAAAGAAACTTATTAACATATGAGAGAAGTTCCACTACTACTGACACGAGATGAATAATTTACAAAACTGAGAATCAAGGCCAGAACAGCTTTCGTGTAAATAAAAACAGTTCTTTGTTGTCAAAAGGAGGACTGGATCTTTGGCAGGGGCTGGTGACAAAGCAAAGCTCCATATGTGGGAAGACAGCCGTAAAAAGGCTAAAAGCATCTGTTCAGATATGCCTGAGAAACAATCCAGTCTTCATCCAGCCAAAGAGACCAGTGACCGTTCAGGACAGAGCACCCCACTTTCCAAAGAGGCACTTTGACTAATTCTGGATTGCAGGGCTACTGAGATGCAAAGCCTTGTACCCACGTGATTTCAATCCCACATCTGGCACATGTATTTTGTCCTCTGCTGGCAGAACAGTCCCTCAGCAAGCCTGTCTCTGGTTAAGGCCTCCCTTCCCACTCCCCCACCCCCTGTTGTTACTAAGCAGGGCTTTTCTGTTTCGTCTCACTTCGCTTTTATTATTGCAAAGCCCTATAAAACTATCAAGTAGAGCTGGCTGAAAAGCAGTGTTTCCATCCAGTGCCTTGAAAATGTAAGGGTTTAAATATATATATAAATACATATATATCTCTAAAATTTGGTTTTGGTCCAAATTGAACAGAAACTTTTTTCAGTTTTTTGAAAAGAGAGCAATTTCCAGGAAGCCAGAAGCTCCCCAGACCCTGTTGCAGCCTCCCAGTGAAACACATGTCAAAGCTTGTCAGCTTCAGTGGGCAGCTGCAGAGCTCCCAGCATCCCTGGCCTTGGGGCAAATCCACCAGGTGCATCCGCTCGGGAGCCAGAGACTTGTATGCACTATGTTTCTCCTGTCCTGGAAGAGATCTGCCAGGAGTACAGGTGGGTTTCCTCAGCTCTCTTCCTCAGGCATGGGGAAAGTCAACTGTGCTCAGCACAGTTCCAGCAAAATAAGCCAGGCTCAAGGAATGATGTTTCATGGGAACATTTCTAACCAGCTCAATTATCTGGGACAAATCATCAAAGAAGAAAGTTATTGGCTGGAGGAGCATTTTCAATGCAAGGATATCTGACCCATCTGCAACATGACTTGCCTCACATGAGTGTCCAGTCTCAGTGATCCTTTATTATTTAGTATTTGTTGGGCTGCCAACAAATACTACCCCATATAGAAATGTCAAGACAACGACCACCCCATCAGTGCTAACGGTTACTGAGGTGATGTCACTGGATGACAATCTGGAACATCTAAACTGCTGTCTTTAAAAGCAGAAGATCCTGGTACTGTTTTATGACCTCGCTGGGTGTATCTTCCCTTCATGCCCAATGATGAGAATGTCCATAAATTGTTTGGATGACTTTTAAACAGATTCTTCTGAACCAACCCATATGGATGTGACAAGCTGGTGAACCATACAGCATGCTACAGCTTGGCATCGTGCCCACAGCTCCTTCCCATAAAATGGGCAGCTTTTAGACCCATTTAATCACACTTAAACAAGCTTTTTATCTCATTTGTTCTGCGTCATAACTCTCGCTCCAAACACTATAAACCATTGTGGCAATATCACGAAGTACAGGCCAGCTACACATTTGAGAGTCATCTGCCTGGCTCTCATGGCTTGTTTAAATGAATATTCCATGATGAGTATCTGTTTTCTGCACATTTTTTTCAAATGCTGCTCTTCCTCCACACACACCCCAGTCCTTGAGGAGGCATATCCATGCCTTAAGTTCATCTGCTCGCGGTGAAATCACTACCCCTTTCAGCCACTACATCCTTGTTGAGGGCTCAGGCTGCAGGTGCAGTTCCAATGTCTCCAGCTGCCTGGAAATGGGACCTAAAGGAACTTGTTAGGATTCCCCCTGCCCAGGAGATCCCCAAACGTGGCACAGATGGCTTTGTGTCACCTGCTCCTCTGCACAGAGGTTATGAGTAAGGTAAAGACTGTTTAGATTTCTGTTTTTCTTTCCATGTTCAGCTTCCCTGTGCAGCCCAAGTGTTTCAGCATTTGCATGGAGAGATTCCTGCTACTTGCTTAGATGCAATGGGTGATATAAAAAAGCCGCCACATGACGATGGGTGCAGAGGAGGAAGTATACTTCACATTGACAAGCAAACTAAGCAAGCCATTCCATGGGAATGTCTGCCATGGGACTTCAGAAAGGGACAACGTCATAGCCGGATAGGTAATTATAGGCCACCTTTTCCCTTCACTTACATGAAAGAAAACCCAACAATGGTAAAACTTACGTATTTGTTGCACGCAGTTTCTCCCCACAACAAATCACAAGAGCAAACCAGGATTAACTGGATGCCCCGTCTTGCACCTTAGAATGCCAGTTCCCTCTGTTCAATATATGTTGCCTGTCACAGGATCTCAAGAGTTAAAATATCTTGATAAGCTTTAACCTCCTGAGAGAGCGGGAGAAAGACATCTGCTTTTTATTTTCACAGCCCAGCATCTCTGCACTCCAGTTTTGAAAAGTCTGCAATCCATACAAACAGAGAGAAGTCCTCATAATTTATGCAATGGTACACCAACACATTAAAAGGGTTATATTTTACTCTAATGAGAGAAATAAGATATCATTTCCTTCACATAAGGAAGGAAGAGCTGTTGTAATAAATGCCAAATGGACACCCCTTAATTTCTTTAAGGGCAAGGATATTATGACAGCCAAGACTTTGAGCTCTAGCTACCTATTAAAAAAAATCTTTACCAAAACAGATGTTGACACTGCAAGGACAACTTGGGAACTAAAGGATTCAAATTTATTTGGATAAAGGAGAAAAGCATGTCTGAAAATCTGTTGTGTTTCTGAAGAACTCTTTGCAACAGGAATCCAAAGTAGATGAAAAGAGCTCATCCTGACAGGGAAGCAGCCATTAATGGCAGAGGGAGCTGGGGTTTTTACTCTTTCCTGAATATTCCAGCAAAACCAAGTGACAGCTCTGATGTGTAGATCTACCCACGCAGCTTCTGGTCTCACCAACTGGTTCTAAGTGTGTGCTTCTTGGATGGACACATGACAGCAGCAACATCTGCACTGCAAGAAAATCTAGTCATGGCCATATGAAATCCACAGCTAGAGGCTTCTCTGTCTTTTGAGAGGTTCATGCTGTTTTGAGAGAGTAGAAACCTCAGTCCAGCTTTGTCCTTTGTCTTTATTCCTCCTTCAACAGGAAGGAAAAACGATAGAGTCTGCAGTTCTGCCCATCTCTGGCCTGCTTAGAGCATCACTTTCTCTCTGCACTGTCGGGGGAGAGTAAAGATATGCCCACTGAAGTGGCTGCATTAACCTTGTTTGCTTGCGCTGCCTTTTCTGTCACTGTCATCTTGCCCACACTCTCCAAGTAAAACTTTTTCTTGGCAGTAGAAGGACCAAGATCTCCAAGAAGAAAGGCAGAAGGGGTTTTCATCCACAGATGGTTATGAAATTGCAAAAGGGCTGTGTAAATACAAATGGTAGGAGAGCCTACAGGTGAAGGAGAGAGATCAAACAGTAGCAGCAATGTAGGAGAGGATGTTCTATTCTTGGACAATATCCCACTGGGAGAATATAACTTTTAGACAGCAAGAATAAATGGAGATCTTAATTTCTGCTGCAGTGTGACACAGCTTTTAGCTACTGACTGGGCATGCACACAACCAAAATAAAAATGTGTGTTTGAGGAGAGGGAACAAACCAAATGAAGTGGAAAACACCTCAAAACATACCCTGATCATGCTGCAGATTCTGTCCAGCTATAGATAACGTGACAGTCTTTCTGTGTAAGACAGTGTTTGTTCATATATTTGAGTATTTAAATAATTTACCTAAAGAAGGACTCTAATTTATGAATTTCAGTATGATTCATACTGACCCATAAAACCAAACAGTTCAAACCACTAAAATCCAGCACACTAAAAAAAATAATTATAGAAACACTTTAAAATACCAAAATAAGGAAACAAAGTCAAGATGAAATTCCAGTTACACTCTGCGACACTGTCTTAGAGATCGCTACAAAGGTCCATTCAGCCAAAGATCACACTTGCATGGGAGGAAGTCCTCTTTATGCACTGTTAATTACTTCAACAATCTATAAAATTAATGGCTAAATGATCCACATTTATGGAGATTATATTTCAGATATTATTTGCATTTAACAGAATATCCTTTGTTAGTAATTACTAGATTTATGAACTGTTTGGAACGAAATGGACACACCCCAGGGAACCTGCTTCAATCCCACAAATGCACCACAGATGCGGATACACATCATTCATTCAGTCTGATGCTGTGGAACTGCACTGAGGGAGAGGCTTTGCACCACCCTTCTCAGTTTTTTTAAATTCCATATTTTGTGCTCCTGCAGAGGAGGCAACGGAGGACACGGTAGCCAAGCTCCCTCCCTACGGCTGGGAGGCTGAAGCCGCTCGGAGAATTCAGTGCTTCACACTGACGCATCTTCAGGCTCTCCCAGTCTGACACCACTCGCTATTTGTACCTGAACATGCAAGGCACATCCAAAACAATGATCTGGGCAGCTCAGATGTGCTGAAGGACACTTTTCTGCCTGCCAAACACCAGAGGCCAAGGCAAGCCACACCTCCAGCTTTGCCTAAAAGATCTACCACCCTTTTCAGTTTACTCATTTTTAAAGGAAAAAAAAAAAAGTCAGTCTTCTTTTTTACTAGAAATTGCCTTTTCAGTGACTGTTTATGCTGCCATGGCTACCTTCACAAGTCTGACAAGCTAGAAAGGAAATGGAAATCTTTACAGATTAAAATTATAGGAAGAAACTGTAGCACCACCCATTTATTAAGATGCTTTTCAACACATCTAGCCCTCATTGGTCAAAAGTGCTGGGAGATAAGATGGTTGTCTCATTTCACTTGGGGAAACTGAGGCATGGAGTGGGACAAAGCACCCTACCCAAGGTCAAGGGGGATGTCTGTCCCCAGGGAGGAGGCTGAAATCGAGTCTTGCAGTTTCCCATGTGCTAAGGTCTGGCTCAGCCTTCCTCTCCACATGTTTGTAACGCAAGCTCAGAGAAAAGCCTGTTTTCACTATCTCCCCTGGATGAATGCAGCATCACCCTCCCGTCCAACCCGAGCCGATGCTATCAGGTTAGGAGCACAGCGCTCTTACCCCCATGCTTCCCCACATCAGGTTTCCAGGGAGGTTACACACAGGTTAAGGAAGAATCAAAGGAGCCAAGAACAGGGAAGACAGGTACAAGTAATGTCACGGGTCAACCCAGCCCTTTACTGTGGCTCTTCCTAGAAGACCTGTCAAACTCAGCCCTCAGCTAAACACTCCACCAGGCTTCTTCCGAGGCAGCACTGCAGACCCCCTCCCAACAGCCCTGCTGCAGGCAGAGGAGACAAAAGGCATGGCTGCAGGCTGAGCCCCAAAAACGAGCTCTCGCTTTCCTCTGCAGTAGCGCTGAGTGGGTACTGAAAAACGTGATTTACGGGCCTCCTTTCACCTTCCCTCCCACTCGTGGTACGTTCATGAAGGTTGCTCTGAATGCAACGTGTGTGATTTTGCCCTTCACATCAGAGAGCTTTGTCACGTAGTTGTGACTGGTCAAAGCATCCATGTTGTGTTTGGGTTGGGGAAGCTGCCAAGTTATTTCCAAACTACATACTTACCTTGTCAGCTTTTAAATTTTGTTTCCAAATGTAGCTGCATGACCTTGAAATTAACATTCATCAGGCTTCCAAAGCAGTAAAATTAGCACTTGGATATTAGCAGAAAGTTAACCCCACATGGGCACAGCTGAACTAAAATTATATTAAAAATTAGGATACCATGTATGCATGGTACATTCAGCACTGGTCACTGCATCAGCCCGGCTGCAATAAACCCTGTGACAGCAAAACAAAGAGCAGAGAGAAAAACAAGCAATGCTTTAAGGGCCTGGCCCCTGTGGCTGTTTTTTGGGTCTACCGCAGAAGCCTCACACAGAGGCTATATGGTAAATAGCATTGTGAGTCTTTTACCCCAGTATGAACTGTGTACTGTTATTTGGATCTGGGTGCAATTTAACTACATGCTGTATGTTCTAGAAAATCTGTCACCTATGTGCACAGTGCCGTGCAAGAAGACTGATTACCTTTAATATCTGTAATGGAGGATAAAGCTGGGAAAGGCTGTGGAGGGGACCCAAGAGCTGCTTTCCAGGCACTCAGGATCCCTCTGCTATCACCAGCCCAACCTGGGGTAGATTTGGGATTCTTTGAGTAGATCCAGACCTGGATGTGGCTGTTCTGAGTAGAGTTCTAATGCTTTCAGCCACCAGCTTGCATCATCCTTAAGACAGTCCACTTTCTTTTCTACGTTAAGTATTTCTAGAGCACAATCTACATTAAAATCATAACATTTCCACAAATATAAAAGCATTTATATATGAAGGCTTGAATTAGCTCCCTGGATGGTGGTGCCCAGGAGATGGTCACACACATGCCTTGAGAGTCAAGTCAGTCTAGGTATTAGGTCCTTGAATCTGCCTCCCTTGAAATTAGTAGCTGGTCAGCATCAACATCTTTTTAAGGCTAACAGGGCAGACAGATCCTTAGCTGTGCAGAGGAGATATTCACCCACGTGTACTGGTGTTCAGGATCTGCATTACCAGTAGGACCAGTCACCCACTCCTTCTTACAGAAACTTCTAGCAAAAATAGTACAGGATCTCTCTATGGGCAAAGTAAAAAGAAGCACTTCACATTTAGATCCTGTTTTTTAAATCAAGAAAATTTTTTCCTGTTAGCCTCAAACCTTCCAAGGTATTAAGAACTTCTTTTGCTATCTCTTCCCCCATCTGTGATACAGAAGTAAATCTTCCTCTTCCTTAAATCTCTCTCTCCCTCTTGACTCATTTCATACATTCCTCCACTTGGAGATCCAGAATCTCATCCGTTCCAGACCTTTTTCCATGCCAGACTCTTTGGGAAGAATTTTCTTCTCTTAGTAAAAATCCAAATTTCTCCCTTTTCTTCTCCTTGCTTGCTTTCCCAGATCAAGCTGAAACCTTCCTGTTGGATCCATTAATTATCCTCCTGTTGCATCCTCCATGTAGGTTCACATTTCCCTTCTGTTGCATTCAGGTTTCCACCTGCCAGATTCCCATTTCTGACCAGTATATTTAGATTCATTTTGTTCTTTACCCATATTATCCCCCCCTCCTCTCTTTTTGTGGGTATTTTCCAGATTGGACAATCTACCCATTTCTTTCATTTGAAACACAGGCAGGTGTTTCACATGTTTTATATAAAGCTGTGTGCACGTGCCTCAGTTTGAACATTTGTGTCTACAAGCCAAAACTTGTGTTTCCAAGCAGGAGCAAAAGCATGACAATAAATTCCCCTTTTTCACATCCACTCAACAGTAACTCTATTTAAAGAACAATAATTTAGGAAGCAAATGCATAAACCAACTCCAATTCGTTACCATATGATGGGCAAGTGGGGAAAGGGAGAAATAAAAGTCCTCCTTTTCCCATCTGGTCACAAAATGCCACAGAGAAACATGACCCACACACCATGCTTTGACTGAGAACCACTAGGTGAATGACAGCTTTTCTAAAGCCTTCTGTGGCCCAAGGTCCCACTTTGAATGCTAGCACCCGACTCTGCGATGTCTAGATGCCTTTGGAGACCTCCCGGTTCTCCTCGTCGTGGGCAGGATCCAATGAGGCAGGTAACCTACTCTCTGACCCGCTTGGAAACTCCACTCCAGAAAAGTGTCAGCTGCATCCTGGACACCAAGATTCACTTTTGGACAAAGATGATAAATAACTTGCTTTAAAGCTGCAGGTAAAATCAGTTGCCATTAACCATTTTTAATAGCGACACAAGGCTTTAAAACAGCAGTCGAAGGAAGGCGTAATTAAAGATATAAGCATATATAGGAACTGGGATAGAGTACAACTTTGGGATTTGCCAAAGAAGACAGTTATTAATTTCATCTGGTTTCTTTGCTAGACATTTCCTAGAGGACATACAGTGAATCCAACTGATCTGGACTTCAGTAAAGTATGTCATAGGGGCCACATGGAAAAGGGCTCTTTACAGTAAAATATAGGAATTTGTACAAGATCTGAAAAGTACATAAAGTGTTGATTTGTATGAAAGGAAACACATTATGTGAAAAGGAAATTCTTCAGCTAAAGGGAATTACTTATGGAGCTCTTCAGTGCTGGGTCTTGGGAATCTTGCTGGGTATTCTCATTAATGACCGTGGCACGTAATGTAAGAAATGTGCTAATGAAACTAGCTGGTGACTCCAATGTCAGAGATACTCTAAAGAGAAAGGAAACCAAGAAGGTTAACACAAACTGGATGATCTCGAGATAAGAAGTCACAGCAAAGGCACAGAAATTTGTGGCACAAGGTGTGAGGCAACATATCATGTAACCTCACTTAAGTGGAAAGACCTGGGAGCACTGGCTAATACTTCCAGTGGGCAGAGGGAACTGATAACACTATTATACTGCAGTGCTGTGTCCAGTTGTATGTAAGAGAGGTAAATCCACAGGGCAACATATGAAAGGAAAAGCTCTGGGATCAGCAGAAGAGGGAAGCACTTTCAGGAACAGAAGCCGGAAAAGGATGGCTTGCTTACAAGGAGAGCAAAGACACCCCTGATCTGCAGTCTTCACACTTCTCCAGTGACAGAAAATGAGAAGAGTGCATAAGCTAAAAAACAGCATTGGAGCACGGGGATATGAATGGGCTGAGGGGAAATTTGGGCTGTAAAAAATTAGAAGTTTCAGTGACAGCCTTGCACAATGGACACACAGGCAAACAGCCCTTAACTGATTTCAGGGTGGAGCTTGCAGTTAGTGAATGTTTATGGGATTTCGTTCTCTAAGATAGCAGTGGCCTGGCTTGCTAACTACTTTGCAACAGCTCAGTACTCAGTCTAATTTAAATACTAAAATTTCCCAAAATGAAGTGTTTTGCCCTTGCTTTGTTAATTCTCTCTTCTCCAAAACAGACCTCCATACGAGAGGAAAGGCCTCCCTCCCAGGCTGACACCAAGTGAATGCTGTACTTCTTGAGTCCAACACCCTTAACGACCAATACACTAAAATGAGCAGGCAAATCACTGAGGCAGAGGAAACAGTAGTCAGCCACAATTGCTCTTCCTGGGTAATGAAAGATGACTGATGAATTTTTGTACCTCAGATCAATTGTGGTTTAAATGAAGCAATAGGCTTAAAATACATAGGCCAGAAAACCTTAAAGAGCCTCATGCTCTGCTTGGGATTAATAAGGCAAAAGCTCTAACAGGCTGCTAAACTTAAAGATAGTTTTGATCATCAGCCCATCAGTGAAGGACCAGAACCTCCTCCCACTGATACCAGCTTTCACTGATGGCATTTGCACAGCCACCTGAACCCCAGGCATCAGGTGTATACGCTCTGTCTGTTAGAAATGCCCCATTCTTCACAGCTGAGAAGCAGCTCTGGGGTAGGACATGCAGCATGTGGAAAGGATGAGCAGGCTGGGAAGCAGGAGGCATTGCAGACCTGGTTTCTAGAAGCCCTGCAAATGGTTCATGAGAGGTCCCAGCAGCAGGGAATACACTGAGGCTCCATGTCTGCAGGTAGGCAGGTTCATGAAGCTGTCCAAACATCCAGGTGAGTATCAGTAAGGGAGGGTGACAGCAAACATACGGTCCTCCCCAAAAGCCATGGAGTACATTAACACTAGCAAGATGTTAAAATCAAAAGTAAGCAACGTTATGAAAGGAGGTAGTAAGAAGCCAAAGCTGGGCAAGATTTCTACATACAGAACAAGTCCAAATCCCCATCTTTCCATGATTTGACATCTTAGGGGGAGACAGACCTTTTTTCTGCTTTTAAAGAAAAAACATTCCCTGCAGTGAACGCAGCCTAAATATCCCAGCATCCTGTTATTGTATCCAGTCCAGGAAGTGAAACCAAGGCCCTGGGTCTGTAATTGGGGCCACATGGACGTCCCCGTGCTCAAACTGAAATGTTCTGACTTCACCAGCCCAGCCATGCAGCTCCAGGTGAGAGCTGAGCTGAGGCACCCGAGCTGCTGTGCCACCCCTTCACCATGACTTTGGGCAAGCAATGCTGACTGTTTATCTCAGTTTCCCATCTTCAAAACTGGCATAATCATCCAGCTCTCATCAGGGCAGGGAATGTGTTTTCTATATGAATGTGCAAGAGGACCCCCATTTTGGCTAAGGCAACTGAGTGCTACAGTAATTATATATTATAATAGAAAAAGAGTTGTATTATATAAATTATTATAATCAAGTATCAGTGGCTATTCTTCTGAAAAGTCCCAGCATTTAGAGTTTTCATGTTTTTGTTTTTGGAACAGACTAATCACTTTCACATCATAAACAAATAATGGTTTTAATAGATTCCACATTTGTGGAACTTTTACAGCTAACATGCAGCAAAGCTCTTGTCCTCCACAGGCTTTCTTTTTTTTTTTTTCTTTTTTTCTTTTTTTCTTTTTTCTTTTTTTTTGCTGAAATAGCAAAATATATTCTGTAGTAAATTAAGTGTGATTCACGTGGCATTTTGTATGAACACACTGTGGATGTGGCCTATGAAACAAGCTTTGTTAGAATTCTGTAGCCCTTATGTTCCATTTTTGTGCTTGTAATTCTAAAAATGTTTTCGCTGCAATTTCATGTAAGGAACAACAGGGGAGCCTTTCTCTGTCTAATATAACACCTATGAATTCCTATCGATGCAAGTAACAGATGGGGAAGAGTTGGATGCTGCCCTGCCATCCACACCGGCTGTGATCTTCCACCCTGCTCGAGGGCAGAGTAAGTGAGAGCAGAAGCCAACCCTCTTAAAGGCACATGTAATCTTTCATAGGTGAGTTCAACTCCTGATGAACTTTTAGGACTCATAAATTAATGTCTGCTTTCTGGGCTATCCTGCCTTTCCCTGTTGTGCTCATACCCATCCTGGTCTCAGGCAGCAGCTGAGAGCAGCTGCCAAGCATGCAGGAGGCAGCAATAACCCTCTGGCAGGATGAAGCTTGGGGAATTCCTGCAGCTGAGGTGGCATCGCTTGTGCAAGCTCAGCACTACTGGTGAACTTCCCTATTACATTTTTTTTGCCGTATTCAGTATCTCTGCATCTGTTTGAAAAACTCAGCTCTCTGCAGAAGGGCTCAACTAATAGCAACTCGGTCCAAAGAAAGCCTCTGTTGGATGATTTTGCTTATCAAGCCCAGAAATCCCCTGCCGCTGTGAAAAACCCCAGCACTTTGAGTCGTATGTGCCTAACATAAAACATACTGGACTGAGAGGCCCAGAGAAAGGTGGTGGAGACAAGATTAATGGT
Source organism: Falco cherrug (assembly GCF_023634085.1). Taxonomy (NCBI): domain Eukaryota; kingdom Metazoa; phylum Chordata; class Aves; order Falconiformes; family Falconidae; genus Falco; species Falco cherrug. Next base: position 29,799,845 of record NC_073708.1, on the reverse strand, counting down.
TTTAACTGGGAGTGAAATCCAGTAATTAAGTAGTGACCCATGACACTTGAGAAGCAGTAACAGTTTGTTGACCACAAGAATGATTGCTCAGAGCGCCTTCTTCATGTTGTAAATGTGAAAATGATTTACAGCACGACCAACAGGGAAAAAAAAGCAAGCTAGCAAGCAGACACGATTGACATTAGTAATTGTTCCTGACTGCACACATATGTGGAGGTAAGAAAGTAGAAATACTTATGGTGTGTAGTATGGTAGCAATATATCAAAATTACTAACAGCAAAGGCCTCAAACTCCTTGAGCTAAGATGATTAAAAAGCATGCAAATACCATTCGTAACACTGAAATAAACAAGAAGCCTGAAAGGGATGAAGGCTTCGCTTCGGTTTTCAGTAGGGCTTGTTTGCCTTAGATCCAGAGGTGTAAGCATATCAGAGCCTTGCAGACAGAGTTAAAAACAAATGATTAATATCCAGTATAAGCCTCAGCGCACAAGCTTCTCTGCTTCTGAAGAAGAAATAAGAAGACTCTCAGGGGATTTCAGCAGCATCTGAACACATGAGTCGGTTCAGATTTAGTAACAATGAGGTCTAACTGGAAGTCAATAGAGAACTTAGCAAAGTGTTTGAGAAGGACACGATGCTTGTCCTTCAGTGAACTTTGCTCACTGGCACACCGAGGATGGTGAAGTCCAGCCTTGCAGGTGGCACCTTCTGTGGTCCTGAAAGAAGACATCAGGATGTCCTGGTTTCCTCTTTGCTTGTAAAATTGGAAGGCAAATCAAGCCTTCTTCCCCTTGGCCTCCACCCGCCCCACTGTTAGCTCACCAGGGCAGGAATGGTCTCTTCAGGGTCTGACAGTCTCACAGAGCAGGGTGAAGGCTTCTCTTTCATCTCATTGCTTTATGATGCCACCAGGGGAAAGAAAGAGGGTTTGTGCTGCCCAGGTGTAAAGTGCTAGAGATCTGCTCTGTGCTGTTTTGAAAATGTTCCTTTTTTGTATCAGAGAAACGGCTCTGTAGCTTACAAGAGAGTTTGGTAAAATGGTGATGTTTTCTCCCTTGTAAAAACCTGGAGGACTGGAGAGTAGTCTCATTTCCAGGCACTTTTTTGCTACCTGAACGCCAGCTTTGCTTTCCTTCTGAGAATGACCACAGCTTGCTGGGTCAAAGCAAAGCAGTTTTCTGAATAGAGCAGGGCTACTCAGTGCACCCTGGGGAGATGCCAAGCATCCCACCCACACTCAGGCACCTCCAGCGACCAGCCCTTGCCATGGCTCACACAAATTCTGTGCAAAAAGAGACCTCACCACATTTGGGTTGAAAACCAGGTACAAAGACCCCCCAAACTGGCACCATTCAAATGCACAATGACAAAACAGAAACAGGGTCTCTGATCTAGCCAGCTGCCATGGCTTGCATTTCTCGTGCCTTGCAGTGCTGAGACCCGTGCCTCCCTTCCCTGCCTGTCAACCCCCACAGCACTGGATTGCCACTCAGCAGCCCCAGCCCAGGGCTGCTCTTCTCCCCTCTCCAAAATGAAAGGCAGTGGAGGAGATGTAAAGGGGACAGAGGTAGGGGTCACAAGGAGGCTGAGCAGAAGAAAGAGCAGGGCCTTGTTTCAAATGTAATTATTTTCATGCTTGGCTTTTTCGGCATCACTTAAGTCCTCTGTTCCACCATCTCCTGTTAAAAGCTGGTAGGTTTTGTTGTGTTTTTTTAATATGGTCATAACCCCATTTTATACAGAAGGGAAAATGCTGGCTCCCTGTGGCTTTCATGTATTTTCATATTGGTGTAATTCAAACAGTATGATGACTCAACTTGACGTCGTTTCCTGGCTGCACTGGGGCTTGTAGTAATCGAGAGTTTAAACTTTATTGGGACGCCTGATGGAGCAGCAGCAAACACCACAGAGAGCCCTAATGAAGGCCAACAGCAGCCTGGCTGGCCGACTCAGCCCAGCAAGGACACTTCTTACCCCAGGTAGGTGCCATCCCATCAGGTGAGCCACCCAAAAAGCTGCCACCTCCACCCAATGAGATGCAGTCATGCAAAGGGCACAGAGACTGAAAACAGGCCAACCCCACTCCCACTCCAATGTGCAAGAAGAAAGTAGAGGTACGAAGCATCTATGTTACTTTCCCAGCACCCGGGAAGCTGGCTTTGTGCCACCCCACAGCCATTGTGAATTCTCTTAATAATAATTCTCAGAGCATGAGAAGAGCCAGTGTTTTGTTCTAGTGAGGACAAGAAGCATTTGCAGTCTGGTTTTAATTACAATTGGAGGAGGAAGGACAACCAAAACTTGAGGAATTAAGGTTGAGAAGAAAGAGGTGAATTAAAAGTGGTGTCTTGGAAACACAGGATATCGGTGTACCATTGCATTCATGCATGCTTCCAGCCAGAAGCATCTTAACACAAACGCATGCCTTTGTGTCGGGTATATGCGCATCCTTATACATCTAAGAGGCAGGGCTGGTAGCACAGCCTATTATTAAGCTTGCCAAACATTTCCAATTATAAAGCCCTGTTTTCAATTGCTAATAACTTTATTAAACTTAAACCACTTGGGCTGCAATTTTCCATGCCAAGTGTCTGCCTTGGGCTGAATTTTTTGTTATGCCTTCTTTTTTTTTTTAGCCATCAACAAAAAAAAAAAAGGTTCAACTGTTTCAGAGAAGATGGCTAGCGAAAACACAGGGGCTTGCAATTCAAAAAAAAATCCTAGCAACTTTGTCTTGCAAAGGTCTAGAGTTCTCCTGGAAATCTGCAGGTAGTGAAAAATCTTGTGAAATTTGACAGAGGAAAATTGCTTTGAAAACCCTTTTCATACCCGATCAATACCTCTTACATCTCTGCATCTCCATCTTCCCTGGGCATGCTTTAGCCTTTCATGCTCCTGGCCATGGCAGGACTGCTTAGGACCACTCCATCAAGCCCAGCTCACTCAGATGGAGGGGAAGAGAATCTTGCTTTCTTTCAGCCTAACTCTACTACCAGCCGCCATCACCTTTCCTGTCCCAAAGGCAGCTGTCCTTGCTCTAATCTGGCACGCCTCTCTCCATATTCCATGTGCTGCACTTTTCAGTCCCAACAAGGAATGCAAAGCAAGGTACAGTGTAAAAATATAGTCCTTCCTTATAAAATCAATGTGATAGCAAAGATGTGTCTTTGCCCTTCTCCCCCTGTGCAGCAGTACCTTCAGGATCCCTGGAGTTTGCCCACTTATTAATATCACTAACATTCACATCTGTTTCAGATTGGTTTATGTGGATGAGATTTAATAACAAATATGTTCTCCATTAATGCTAGCCCTTGCCGTGCCTACATTCGCTAACAGGCTTACGTATTTGCTGATCAGATCAGATGTTCTCTGTGGTTTGTCTGTCAGATTTTCTGTTTGGTGACTTTCTTCTAGAAAATCAGGTCTGAAATGTAAAACATGCAGAGAGTAGCATGGAGCCACCAGCACCAGTAGGTTCAGAGGAAACAAAGCCAGACAGACATCCTGCAGCCCTGCTCCTCGATTTATAGACTCTTGGCCTGATACATGGATATGCCAAAACACCCTTTGCCACCCCGTGGGAGGTCTGCATTCCCCCTTGCATCACACTCCTGCAAGATGTCGGACACGTGGCAAATGACACTTGTGTACCTCTGGGACTCAGAGAGGGCCATCGATGGCATGGAAATACAGCTGAAAAATTCATTCATACAGGCAGGTGTGTGAGGTTTTCAGCTTGACAGGACTATAAACAGAGGGTCCAGAGCTCTCAGCAGTCATGCTTCTTAAAAGGTGAAGGAATCACTGAAATAATCCAGGTCTAAATCCCCTAAGACGTACATAAAAGATCTAGGAGAAATGCTACAGTTCAGAGAGAATCATAAAAATGGAGATGCTGCAAAAAGCACAGGAAAGGAGGAAAACAGTGAGCTTGTTACGGCTTTTCAGGCGGTGCTTCCCATGCACATGTCTGGAAAGAGAGCTGGTCTAAAAAGACAGGACGTGACAGTTGGTGATATCAGATAGGGGGTTGGGACATGAGGTTGAGCCTTGAGTCAATATGTCTCAGGAATATTCAAGAGACAGAAGAAGCCAGAAATGGGAAAATCAGGAGCCCTGCAGTGGGGCCAGAAGCTGGTAGATAGGAAGTGGTAATGCAAACATAGTGGCTTCCAGCAAGACAGACTTGATCTTATCAATTAAGAGTAACACCTCAGTGGAACAAAACAGAGATAAAGAAATACAGGTGCCACCACACTACAACGAGGATAAAAGGCCAAAGCTTATACTGCTTTCTGGGGAAAATGCATCACCCTGTGATGTACTAAAAGTCCGCCTGTAGTGGTGATTTTGAGAGATACCACCACCTCCCCCAACAATCCCTTTCCCACAGACAATTCAATTTAATTGTTGAGAAGATAAATTTTCTACTAGGGAGAAAAAGCCCAGAAACATGTTTTCTGGGAAAAAAAAACCCACACAACCCTATCTTTTGGAGCAAAAGCATCTGTCTAAAGCCTATCATCCCAGCAAGGGACACACAACCCCCAGCACAGTAGCAGCGGAATTCAGACCAAGGCAAAGCCATCAGCTCCACCTCATAGATTCAAGAGGCCCAGAGGGAAACCCACAGCAGGTTAAGACACTGAAATATTGTCTGAAAAAGATGTTTTCTTTTTTTTTTCTTCAGGGTGAAAGCTGTTCTGCCCCCAGACAAGGTGTGCTCAGAGTCAGTCAGCAGGATTCATGAAAGATAACAGCTCCAGTGACCTTGCAAAACAACGGCCTGTGAACATGCATTTCTGTTTTGCTTTCAAGCAGCTATTGTGGTGCTGAGCAGGCTGAGGATCAGAGCTTACACACTGGTTAGAGCTGCTCAGGTTGTGGGTAACTCAACAGAAGGAACCGGAGTTTCTTGGAGAAGCCCCTTGCTTTTCTAAACTCATGCCTACACAGGCAAGACCAAATAGACCCAAATTTTCCCCTTCTCATCTTTTGAGTTGAGCAAACACAAACCAAGGCTAATCCAGAAGTCTTATAGCCACCATACCTTGGACATTGTCTCAGCTGACTCTCTCTGGACAGACCTGGCTACCGAGAGGTTCACTTTCCCTGAACTGAAGTTGTTTGCCTGGCTGAAGTTGTGCTTATCCCCTTTTCACAGTCCCAAAGGGTGTAGCTGGAAATCAAAGAGAGCTTCTGTTCCCCTGCATACACTTCAGGTGGAGACCTTGCATGGTGCAAGGCAGAGGCGAGCAGAGACTACAACAAGTGCCCAGACCCCAATTAGGTCTGCAACCAGGAGCCAGCACTGAGCACCCTGGTGCCAGGCAGTGGGATGTGCATGGATGCTCCCACCAAAGCCATGTGCTCTGCAACAGCTTGGTCCCAGGGGAAGCATGGCCCGCAAAGCTAGCCATGAAGGGTGGCCCATTAGGGTTGCTGCAGACAGAAGAATGTGCATCAACACAAAGGAGAATTTAACCTGGCTCCCTCATCCTTCAAATGCCAGGTATGAGGTTTGACCTTGGGCAGCAGATCCAGGGACTGTCCCACAATGCAGACACACATGTGCACACGCAGAGGAAGATGAAGTGCTTTTGCCTGTGACCCCAAGCCAAATGGCAAGCCCCAGTCAGCCGGGGTATTCCAATACCCACTTAGCATTTGTAAGCTGTCCTCTGGGTAGGATTTCCAGGCACATAGTGTCGTATCTTTCACACTTTTTGAGCAGGGCTATAAATTATGGCAAAAGACCCTGTAACTTCAGCCTGATCACTCCGTACTCCTGGCGCCTGCTGGGTTGTTGTTGTTGTTACAGCTACAGCTCCAAATGGGGAACGTGTGATGTACGGCTGGGAAGGGACTTTTCTAACTGCTCAGTGAAGCAGTCACAAGTAGGAAGAAACTGCAGTTTCCTACAATATTCAGCATTATATAGGCCCTCAGCAGTGCCACACTTTACTTCTTCATTTCTAGCATCCTCCTTTGAGAGCTCTACCCCACTTCATCATCATAAACATGTCAACAATCAGTCCCCATGGAGGACTCTGCTGTTTGTTCTTTGGCTCACATGGAGAATGCAAGTCCCTGCTCCAGCCCCCAGCACACATTTCTCTATGCTCAAAGGGGCCAGAGTTGGAACATGGCCATATTGTGGCTCACGGACCTTGATATTTAAGGAAAAAGAAAAAAAAAAAAAAAAAAAAGGAAAAAAAAAAAAAAGGCAAAGAACATGAACTTGATAAATATGATCAGCTGCCGGGAACGTGCCTGTAGCCTTCTGCTGCTGTTGTTGACATCAGAAAGCTGCAGAGCCTGGGAGACGGGAGGAAGTTTTATTGTCTCGCTCCTACCAGGAGCACGCGATTGCCGTTCCAGCTGCCTGGTGCTACCCAGCGCTTCTTTTGAGCCGCCCGCCTGTCACCAAGAAAACAGGACATCAGTTCTCACCTCCCGGACCTGACAGCTGGGGGGAGGCTTCTCACTGCCTCTCCCAAAGCCTCAGAAGAACTTTTTTGCGGAAACCAGCACTGGCATGATGTTCTCCCAGACTAATGTTTTATTACACCTGAAGCTTTTCTGTCAGCCACCTGACAGCTCTCTGGACTGCAAGGGCTGCTAATTGGGCTAGATTGCACAGCCAGACAGGGTGCACCGGAGCACAGGGCACAGTGCCACTCCAGGGTGCAGCTACACATTGATACTTTTTCTGGAGCGGCGCCAGTCTGTGCAGCAGGGCAGCCCCAGCTGTAAGCTATTTCATGTTTGAGGAAGAAAGAGGATCCAAAATACAGTCAAGTGGCTCCTTTCAATCTGGGTTCCCACACACGAGCTTAGCAAGGAAGTTTAGGCTTTCTTTAACTTCACTAAGGCAGCAAGTTGGTCTACCAAAGGACCAGGAGGGATCTTCATTAAAAATGATGGAGAAAAAAGGAAGCCCGTTCCAGTTAATAGATATATTATGTGAATACTAATTTTAACAATTTAGCTGAAAAGAGATGAAAACTCCTTCGGGGAAAAGGGAATCTGCAGCAGAGCAGTATTGTAGCAGGGACATGATGAATAATTTTGCAGTGACAAGTCATGAATACATGTAGTGAAGACAGAAATTCCTGAGAAGATCCTACACAAACACCTTTTCAGAGCTTTTTCATCCTTTTATTTTCTTTCAGTGTGCAATGTACCCTCAAACTTTCATGTCAATGGCATTAGGTATAGTACAGGAGGGAATTATTTTCTTCCACATAGAGAATTTAGGCCCCCTGAAAGGGGCTGGCTGGACAGTTATGAAGATGTAAGCACTTTGTATATACCCAGAATAAACTTCCCCAGTGCTTTGCTAAAAAATATGGTGCAATGCTTGGCTGGATGAAGCATGATGAAAGACCTCAGTTTTCATGGCTCATTTAGTCTGGGACTTTTCTTCAGGGACAGCCAGCAAGAGCACTGATTTTGATCACTTCTGATGTGGACAAAGTTATTCTGGGATTTGGGCTGAGATTGGCTCATTTTGCAGGACTTTTAAGAGGCTTCAAAGTAGTCACCTGGAGAGGAGTTTCCAAATCTGCCCTGCTCCAAGCCAGCCAAAACCTTTCTCACACAAACTTATAGCAGTAATGCATTTGGAAAATAAAACCATCTATTCAGAAATGTTTTTAAAAAATTGTTTGTTGTTCAGCTATGGCTGAAAGGGAATGTCTCCTCGCCTCGAGTCTCTAACCCTTTTGTAAAAAATGTTCAGTTCTCTCTTCAAAGTAAAAGAATTTTTTTAAGAAAATAGGTTTTTCTTAAAAAAAAAAAAAAAAAAAAAACCTTACATTTGGCAGAAACAGACAGTTCCTCATGAACACCATGGATTTTTGAATGACCAAAGCCCTCTTGCCACAGTGTTCACTTGTCCAAGCAGCCTGGGTGTAGGAACGTTAAGGGCACTCAGGTGCGAAAGTGCTGAGAGACTTGTAAGTATCTGGATTAAGAGGCAGAAAGAAAATGGAAAAAGAAACTTTCCTGAGTAACTCAAGGGTTTCTTCTCTTCCAAAATCGCTAGAAATCCTTAAGTATGAACTATTCCTCCCATCATTATCCCAGAGACAGATTTAAATGGCACTCTGCTTTGCAAGAGAGTTTTAAAGAGCCCTAGAGCCAGCCAACTGAGATAAAAGGCCACAGTCGAGTGGTTCTGTAAAGGCAACAGTTGCACCATGAGTGACAGATATTTCATTATATCAGTACACCACACCACAAAGTTCTTCTGTAAATGGAAGACAAGATGTCTTTGTGCACCATATCATGGCTCTTCCCCCGCACCTGCGGCACGCAGGGCTCCCCACGTTGGGCGCACCGCTGTCTGGGATGGGCAGGAAAACAAAAGGCGCAAACATCTCAGCTTTGAGCACACGGCCTCTCACTGCTATGGCCAGACTCTGTTAGTATCAAAGAGTGAAATACAGCCCCACGCTGGTTCATATCACAGGTGCACAAATCCAGCCCTTCATAACTTTATAACTTATGGCCCCTCAGTGCACCAGCAGCCACATTTGGGGAGCATTACCAGCTCTCTGCACGCTTTAATCCCTGTCTCTCAACTCAGCGGCTGCCCTAACTCCCCATGAGCGATCTGCAGCACAAACCCTCGCACCTGAGCACGCACCTGGTGTGGCACATGCATTAGGTCACAGGCGGGCACCTGCAATTTTGCATATGCCCCTGCAGAAGCCTGCACCTAGAGATAGGTTAGCTCACATATACCTAGTCCCTAAATTCTCTCCTGCAGTTCCTGAAACAGCTTTTTCTATCATTATGAGGCTGAAAGAAAATAAACTTTCATGATCATTTTTATTATCCTGTTTAAAAATTGTTTACCACCTGTTTCATTTCCATGTTTAAATGTGACATTAATTTGGAGCCAGGTTAACCCCTCCTTTGTCATCAAATTGTTGCGCTTAGATCAACCACAACAAAGACTTACTTTTTTTCCTAAGTAAATCTACTTTCTTCTCCATGCTAGCCATGATTCTTGGCAAGGATGCTTAAGAGAGGAGCTTGGAGGAAATGAATAATATTTTTGATTCTAGAGAAACAAATGCCAAAAGCCTATTTTGAAAAGATAATGCAGCTTCAATTGACTTCAATGTTTGTCAAGATGTTGTGACTCTGTAGAGCCCCAGCAAAAGGAAGAAGCTGTGATCTTAAACTGCATAACCTGTTGATCTTCTGCATTGTTCAGACTTTTGCAATCAGATCCGTATTTCAGTTAATAAAAAATAAGACAGTTACTCAACATTTTTTATATTCAGGGCAGCAAGCAGCCCAGCTCCCAGAGACACCAGCCAAGTGCCTCTAGTAAAGCCCAGTTAAATGCAATCACATGCAGCCGCTCTCCTCCATCTGACAAGGCAGCGTTCCTGCAAAAGTGGTTCTCACTAATCCCATCATTAAACCTGAAAAACAGATCCTATTATTTTAATTCATCTGGCAGTAGCTCGCCCCAGTTTAATTGCACACCCGTACAAATTGATATGTCGTTTCGGCCCAGACGAGGGGAACCCAAACTCCACCTTGAAGCTGTCAGCAGAAACACACTGAGCAAGTGTTCAACAGCCCTGTCTGACACATGGCTCTGTGTTATACCTATGAGTTTCCAGGCCTTAAATGAGCACGCCTGCATGACACTATACGGGTTTAAGGTCTCACTGGTAAAAGCTCTATTTACTCCCTGGGAAGTCACACACAGGGTATTATTTTAGTGGTCTGTCAACACAAAGCTTCCGTCTGACTGGGGTTGTGCCATCCCAGGCATATATTAATGAATCACTCAAACAGAAGCCATAGCATCTTAATACAACCGTCCTTTTAAAAAATCAATCAGAATTAAATGTAAACCGCAAAACCAGTAAGTGAATGTATTGTTAAGAGGTTTTGATTAAAGCTTTTGAAATTAAAAGGATCAGACCGAGGATCAGAGAAACATACCGCAAAGTCATCAAAAGAAGATGAGGAGCAGATTTTGTAGCCCTTGCTCTTGAGGGAGATAAATCAGTACTTTATATTTTACGTAGGGAAAGGGTTGCAATACTTGGCCTTTGATACACAGAAGATGTTCTTAACTGATCTTGAGTCCCTGAAACCAACTAGTCCTTTGGTGTCTCCCCTGCAAAGAGTCTCTGGTAGCAGGACAGCTGCCCCAAACAGAGGTTTCTCTCCTGTCACTTGGCTGGATGTGCCAGAGCAACTTTTCAGCACAGCACCAGCACGGTGACAAGGGGCCAGATGCTGTAGCTCAACCACCTCTAACTGCTGGAAGCAGAGACAGCTTTTTATAAAGCAGTGCTACCACTGAGTGAGAGAATTGCTTATGTTGCCTGATGGGTACAATTTAATACTTTTATGTCATAAATCTCCTTGCATTCAGTTTCTTACAGAATAACAGCAGTGTGCCATATCCTGTTTTTAACAGGAAACTTTAAACAACAGCATGAATTTTTGTTTCTAATCACACTGAAAATGAGTGAAGATCATTAGCGCTGTAGGCGTTTCAACATGGTCAAACCCTCATCCAACCAAAATCCCTCCTGAAACTCCATTCTTCTGTTCATCTACCAAGCCTTCTGTTTCTCTCCTAATTTCACCTAAAATTTAGCCCTTGCCAGGATGTGTAGGTATAAATTTTAAGCACTGGATATAGCCTTTGGATTTGAGTCTCTATGTGCACTATCAGAACTGAACACAGAGCAATGCAACTGCCCTCCAACAGTTATCAAGTGTCAGTGATTCCAGCACGGCTTGTGTGGTGAATAGAGCTCTAAATCCAGATGCTAGTTTACAGACAGTCTTTCAGTTCAACTACGGTAAAGTTCTCATTTTTAGGCTACCCAAAAGCCACAGAAATTAATCTCCTTTGCAATACGCCTTTGCTAAATTGAAATCTGGTTAAACACATGCTTGAAGAAGCCACCTGAATTTTTCTATATTTGCTGCACATTTCAAAGTCATATTTGTAAGTGACAGAGAAAAACAAAACAAAACAAAACAAAAACAAAAATAGGTTTTCTGCTGAGAATTTATGTGGCAAGCTTTGCCCCAGCGTGTTTTTATAGCCTGGTTATAAACCCCTGGAAACAGAAGGGTATATAATGGAAACACTGACAGATCCTTACCTAGAATATTGCAAATGAGCACACCATAAAAATGACTAATTGCAGGTATTGTAAAACTCAGCTCAGCGCTCAGACTCAGCTGCTCGGCTGGAGCAGGGAGATGCAGACAGTGATAACAGAGGGCTCAGCCTCTGCTCCTGTTGGCTTTGCCTACATACAGACAAGGAGCTTCTAGTTTTGACCCTTCATTAATGGCCTTGACCACAACAGGAAATATTTTTTATAATGTTGTGAGCTTAATTGCAAGAAGAGTGTTTGCAGGTTACCTGGCCTGCAAAATAAGCTGCCCTTGTTCGGTGCCTGCACCAAGTCTCTGGCATGTGTCCACCCATAAAGTACCAAGTAAGTTCCAGCTTGTCAGATCACACCTGTCTACTTCAGATGGAGCTTGAGGATGTGTTAGACCATATACAAACCCCCCAGACTCCTCTAAGTGGCTTTGTCTGGTTTGTGGAGGAGGAAGAGAGTCCCTCAGGGGCTCTGAAGAGCAGCTGAGATGGAATCTGTCCACATGAGGACACATGGGAATTAGGTGGTTATTGCACTGGAGCTGGCCCCATTGAAAAAAAGACCAAAATTAAATGGAGACTTGATGACACCGAGTACCCATGCATCATCAGGGGAAAGTTAATTTGGTTTACACATTTGGAGAAATGTAAACAGTTTTGGAGAAACTGTAAACAATAGTTTCTGCATGATTGCAGGGATGGTGCACATGCTCTACATGTCATGGAAGGGGTCTGCACAGCTATTGCCGGCTAAACCGGGAAACTGCTCAGGGCCGGACTTTGCCATTCCAGCGTGATGCTGAGAGCTGATGTCCCCTGGGAGCTGCTCCCTCGTGGGTGCTGAGGAAGGGTCTTGCATCCTTTCTACTCATGCTGGAGAAGCTAATGTCAGCTGACAAAGTAGTAGGCAGCAGGGTCTGGGCTGGGGAGGTGTCAGAGAAAGACAGCCTCCAGCGTATTCAATTCTCCTCCATCACCCTCCAAGACTAGGTACGTCACCTGTATGCTGAGTGCTGCCTTCAGTGCCTGGTGGAGCTGGACCCAGATGCCTGCCCGCTGTGTCTCCAATGCTTGCAGAAACCCCATCCCCAAGGTCACAGTGAGCTGATGTGTCTGAGGAACTGGCAGCTGTATCCATTAGGAAGACCAAGTGGAGCCGGTCAACTTTACATGAGATGGTTGAACTGTTCTTACGCCGGAGGGGCCCACTATTACAATAAAGGCCTCAGCAACAACAAGAGGACAGACCCTGGCCATGGACACCCTGAAGGCCTAAAGATAAAGGGTCGGATTACACAAAGCAGCCTCTCATTATCCACTCCTTGATACTGGTTGGTAACTTTGTTTTTTAAGGAATCCCTTAATTAGGTTTTACAGTGCATAGGTTAGGCATTTTCCAGCAAGAGCTTTATTGTAATGGGTTGCACATGTTCTCATACTGTACACTAAAATGAAACTTAGCTACAGGGCATTTCCTTCCGTTGCTCTTGCTGGGGCGCAGCTTTAACCTCTTTGCAGACACAAAGCCATATTTTACTCCTGAGAGGCCACAGCAGTTCCCTACTCCCAATCACTTGGGTCATTTCAACTCTCCACCGTGCAGCGAACTTGCAAATGTGCTGCAGAGAGCAATCCTGAGGGGCAGGGGAGAGGTGAGACAGAGATGGAAAAGACCCAGGAGGTTAAAACCCTGACTGCCAGCAAAGATCAGGAGTCTCCCAGGGAGAAGCCCACAGTCTTCAGCTGTGCAGCACAGGGGGAATCATCTGGGCAACCACCTCCAATACTGCAGTGCTGTATTTGTGTCATGTTTCAATGCACCAAAGTCAGGACTGGTTGGGAAAAAGAGAAGAAAAATGCAGTTTTGTGGGAATTAAGACATTTCATAAGTAAAAGAGAAAAAATGGATTGGAACGGCCAGATATTTGCATAGGATTTGTCCGCAGTCATCAGCTGCAGTAAGATGTTCTCCTGATGCTGGACTCTGGAGATGGATTACTCAGAGCAACCAGGGCTGCTTCTTGGACTGTAGGTTTATTTCAGTTGGAGATCGCTGTGAGACTAGAGAAATAAAAGCTGTATTAGGGAGTATGAACACTGGTAGGTCACGCAAGTTGCTCATGGATTCCTCCATTCAGCCCACCAAGCTTGATGCAGCATGACCATCAGAAAAAAGTCTCCAGGTACAGCTTAAGTTGCATAATTTATTCCAGATTTTTTGAACTAGCCCAAAACCTGGAAACTTACGACCACCTTCCAGTTTGAAAACAGTAATATTGAAGGAGCCTTCCATGTGGCAGATTCAGATCAGACAAAAGGAGGCACCTATGCACACAACATACAGGGAAGCAGTGGGATTCCTTGCCACAGGATATAGTAGGAAAAAATACATTTACATGGGTTCAAAGGGCAAGTGGACAAGTTCTTGGAAGAAAAAGTCCTTCAAGGTATCTGAAATACCTAACTAGCCACACTGTGCTTGGTTTTCCTACAAACCCGTTGCATCATTTGGATACCAGAGCTACAGAATTAGTTTCTCTGGCAGGTCCTCTGAGAAGAAGCTGACAACCTGCACAACTCAGCACGTCTCTGCCCTGTCTGACGAGCGTGGGCAGAAAAGCCTAACTAGGCAGGTCTCAGAAACTTCAACCTGTAGCAGAGGACTCTGCTTATCCGCCCAGCAGCTTGAGCAGTTAACAAAGCCAAAATATGTGTTACTTTTAAAGCTGCTGCCGTTGAGGGATCAGACCTCAGCCCCACAAAGAGTCAGGGGTGTGACAGCTCTGTGCATACCAGGAGCCTGGATGAAATGGCATCTGTGTAAGTGTTTCTAGGAACAGGAATTTGCAGCTGGATTTTCTGTGGTACCCGCTCCTGCTTGCACTTGGACCTTTGAAAATCAGGCTATTAGTACGCTCACGTTGAAGAAGGGAATTTATGTTGTCTTTATGCTTTAAGCCTGAATTTGTCCTGAGGGAACAGTAGCAGAAAAAACAGCCATTTATTTTTAATAGACACCAGTGTCGTTACTTAGGTCTGGCGAGCTTAAAGGATTGAGAGGTGAATGATATCATCAAGGAAATAATTTCTTTCTTTACTTTTTTTTATTCATCTAAGAAAAAAAAAAAAATCCCGCACAGGAACACAAGAACCATGCTACAGTTTGTAAATGTTTCCCCCCAGGACTGCAGACTTCATTTATCTTGTCTGCTGTCCCTTCCCCAAGGCCCAAATTTCCCTTCTTGTGCTGTTCTGGGGAAGGGCACCTTTCACCCACCCTCTGCCTTTAGTACATTCATCAAGAAATGATCCAAGTGATGGCAGAGACACCTGCAAACCCCCGCATTCCTCTCTCTCTGAAAGATGGAGAAGCCCCTCTCAGCAAAGGAGAAGTCTGGATTTATCTCCAGCGACAGCCCCCCAGCCCAGCCCGGCAGCATGGAGTGGGCCCCCCCACCCTAGGACACCTTGGGGTCAGCGCAGGCCAGCCAAAGCACCTCCACTTGGCTGTGACCTTGCGGGAGCCCTTGCAAATCACATCTGGAATGTGTTTCAGCTGCAAGAGCAATAAATGAAAACACTGAACACAACAGGGTCGAGGCAATGCTGCTTGAAAGAAAAGGTAATGTATTGACCCTTATTTGGCCCATGACATGTCTGGTTATTCCACCAAGAACTGGGGAAGTGTGGCGTGGGATGGGTAAAGGATAATAAGATATTTTTTCATAAAATAATACAATTCATTTCAAGCTTCAGTGGCACCCAAGAATGGGTAATGTGACTTCCCTGCATTCCAAGCCACTCCTTTTCTTTTGTCTCCAGACATCCAACAAGCAATCGAGAGCTCCAGTGGATTCACACAGAAACAATCAAGACAAGTTCATGCCATTTTTCAAGCAGTCTGGCAAATCCTGATTTGAGAAAAATTAGAAAAAGGCTAGTTTAATTTATAAACTGTCAACAAATGGAAATCCAACTTACAGCGACAACGCTAACATAAAAATGACACGATGTTTTTCCTTTACTTTCCACCACTGAAACCGAGGGTGTGATTTCAGCACGCTTCTCCCTAAAACAAGAGGAGTCCCTTTGGTAGGACGCAGCTGGGCTGGCTGCAGGTAAAGCCATACTTCCCTCTCCTTCACATCCCATAGCAATACACAGCTCAAGCAATGCCCTGCTGCCCTTGCTCAGTGTGCCTGGTCCTACAGCCACCTGCAAGACCTTTTCCCTGGGCCACAAGGAAAAGTGCAGCAGTGCTCACAACGTTCCTCTGAGGATATCCATAATCAGTAGGTATTTCCCTTTCCTGATGTGGCAAAATCCAATTTTTTCCTTAGGAAAGCATTTGCTTGCAGATGAAGTGAACAGCAGCCCTTATAGGTGAGCCGATGCTTGTTTTATTTTTCAAATACAACTGGAGTAAAGCCTCTTCCCTGAACCTGAAAAGTTCTGAGCTTTCAGGTCTAGATTTGGATGTATACTCCTGCCCAGCTGATGCTACTTCTATTTCCATTTATATTTCATTACCAGGACTGGTGGACAATCGCTTCTATCAGGTACATTAATTATTGCTTGAATTAATAGTTTTCCACTTAGAAAGGCAATAGCTCCAAGTTGTGAGGTCTCTGGTAGCAGAGTTCATTTCAGAGCTGCCTGCCTTCTCATGCCCTAGCTGTCCCCACTCCGTGGGTTTCTGCTGTGTCTCTTTGGACTCTTCTTGGAGGACTTACCCCACCTCACACCAGCGAAAATATGGGGAATTCAAGCCAGGGAACTTCCATCAAAATGCTGCAGGGGGTTTAACTCAGAATATATTAGTGCTGTGGCTGAGAGAGCTGTCTCCCAAAGAACTCGTGGGAGCAGAAGACAATGATGGGCATAACAGATGGACTGCGGTGCTGGAGCCATCATAGCATAGCACCATCCATCTGCAGGGAACAATCCCCATCACTGCTTTTCACGGGCTACTGCTGCAGCAGACTGCCAAAAATGCAACGCCCCAGCATTGAAGTTTTGGGATCTTCATGCTGTGGTCCCTGGGCAGCCACAGATTTCCACAGTACCATTCCCACCATGTGGCTGGGTAGGTTCACAGCCACATAGCCCTCCTCACTCCATGTCTGATGGAATTTCATTAAATCTATGTCACAGTGTTGTGTCCGTTTCATTATTTTATAAAAGGATTGTATGCCTCCCCCTTTCAGCCTGGTCTATTACTACATGGAGGGATGGGAGGGAGAAGAAAAATGACTTGACAGAGGCTGCAGAGTGAACACAGCATACCACAAGCAACCAGCTCCCCATTTTCATTGCAGCAGTTTCAGGCAGTATCTCACTGGATTTTTCTGCCTAATTTTTAAATTAAAAAAAAAAAACCAAAAAAAAAGGCACCTGACCACCCTCTTGCTGAATAACTGGCTTACAGAGAGCTGTCACTTTTTTTCCAAAGGACTGAGAAAAAGGCCTTCAATAGCTTCTTTGTGTGATTTTATTTTGCAGCTTCCAGCCCAAGACAACATTTCCTGACCTGTGAGGATATGCTGCCCTCTTCCAGCCTGGGACACTGCAGCTCAGCAGTGCCATGGAGACACATTTCCATGGATCTGCAGGATTAACCCAAAGAATCATTAATCCTCCACTTCCACAGGTCTAGTTTCTCTTAGCAGTTAAGTAATGAGTTAGGCAGAAAGCATTAAATGTGTAAGGGACTGGGATCGTGTTCAAGCAGGCTCTTCCTGAACTCACATCCTCCTTCTGCCCTCCCTCCTGCCCAGTTTGCAATGCTGAGCCCTTCCACCACCACACACTAGCCCCCAACACCTCTGCTCACCTTCCCCATCATTCAGGAAGGAGACCTTCTTCCACACCTAAGGAATCGTATAAAAAGCAAGAAAACGCTCAGATCTCTCTTACTAAAATGTCATCATCTGGGAGCCTACACCAGGGATTTGGATGTTTTGGGGCAGACAATAGAGGTGACTGAGCAGGAGAGAGCACCAGGAGCCTGCCTTACCCGGTTAAGAGCTGCAAGCCTTTTTCTGCCCTTTGTGCAAGGGGGAGAGACGAGGACTTTCCAACCCTGAATGGGAGTCCGGGTTGTCACACCTGCTGCTCTTACAGGTGCCTGTGTGCTCAGAGATCCCCTCCAGCAATTCCCCTCTGACTGCTCTTATCAGCTGCTGAAGATTAGAGGTACCCTGGAATAGAAACTTCAAGGAAAAAGGGAAGGGGAGAATTGCATTTCAAAGAAAGTGCTTGAAAGAAACCTTTGAAGGACCCTGTTCAAAGGTTCATGACTTGATATAACCGTTTTAAAAAGATATAAATTCCTGTTTGGATTTGGGATTGGCTCTCACCCCAGCAGGACAGAAAAGCTGCCTTTCTGTATGAACACAGTCCCAGCACAACACAGGAGATGAGATCCATCTGATAACATCTTACATTACTTTTAACCTAAAAAATCCAAAGGTAATATATTAAGGTAAGACCTACTCTCACATATGCATGAATAACTTCCATAAAAAAGACATGAGCTTGTGCCCATAAGCTTTTAGGTAGTACAAAGAAAGCTAAATGTTTGTGGGGCCATGCTGACCTGGAGCCCAAACAGGGGTAAACCTTGGGTACAGCTTACCTTTTTGCTATTCTCTGATGGGGTCCCGTCCCCACTCATCCCAAGTACACACCTTTCTGGCAGCAGCATCACCACACGAGAGTCATCAGGGCTGACAGCACTGAGACACATTTGGGCTGGCAAATTGCTATTAATGGGTCAAACCAGCTCACAAACACAAAACCACACTGTCTGTCTAATTTCCTGATACACTGTTTCCTGGTGGGTTTTTTCTTCTGTTTGGAATCATATTCTCTTGGAAAAAAATATTTTATTTCTAGATAAACTGAGGAAATAGCTGATCTTATCTACTCTATTATAGGTAACTTTTTAAAAATAATATCTTTAATGATGCACAGCCTTCCATTTACGCAAGTCTTGGTTCAGCTAATCCCTTAGCCCCTGTGTAGCATGAAGAGTGTGTTTAACGGGATTCAGCAGGATGCATTTTTAAGCATATACTCAACCGATTTGCTGACACAGGGTCAGGGCTCTTAACACTGCTGCTCTCTGCTCCTTCTTCCTTTCTTGCATCGTGACTCCACTTTGGCCATATCTGAACCTGCATGGGGAGACCTTCCTTCACCCTTTCACTTTCCCCAGCAGCAGCCCCTCATCCAGGCTGTGACCTTTGCTTGTTCGTCCAATTCCTGTAGGCAAACATAGGAGTGCCCTGAGGATGTTGGGCAGTGACCCCGCAGTGAGGAGAAGCTCTGCCTATGCTGTCCAGCATGAAGGAGAGTCCGAGGTCCCCGCTCCAGCCATCTGAGCCAAGACAGCTGCACAAGCACATCCTGTGCCTGAATGCTGATGGAAAACTCATGCTGAGGTGCTGAGCCATGATGGCAGCACCAAGCAAGGGGTGCAGGCTGCCCGAGCAGGGGCCCAGCAGCCGGCTGCAGTGGGGAGGAGTGGACAGTGAGAGGTTCAGCCTCTCCCCTGCAGCATCAACTTCTCTCAGGGCCGCACGACTACAGAACTGGGCAGAAAGCCAGGAAATCTTGAATTATATTCCTGATGCTGCCATTAATTTCTTATATGGCCTTGGGCAGCTTGTATCACCTGCCAGTTTGGGTTTTTCCTTAGATAAAGTAGGGAAAATAGTTAACATCATGGATTTATAGAGCTTAAAGCTCTACAAAGAAGAGCCTGGTCTGGCTTCTCTATATCAAAAAAAGCTTTTAATTTCACTCAGTTGTGCCTGAATCAAGGCCAATTGCTTATGTTTGACCAATATATATCTCTCCATCTCTTACAGAAGAACAACTTATCTTCATCTGAAACATCAAGAGATGGAGAAAAGCCAGCACTTCCCTTGGTATTTTCCCCCCTGTGATTAATTCCCATCCCTACTGAGCATTCAAGTTTCATTTCCCATTCGAATTTTTTGGGATTCTTCTTTCAGCCACTACTTCTAACAATGCTTTTTTCTGCTAAATGAAAGTGTTTGCATGATTCGGTATTTCTCCCCATGGCTTATCCACACTCGTTGGTGGGCTAAGGGCAATAATGGCAAAGATAATTAAAAACTGCCCAGGGCTTTGAAATATTAAGCTCATCTCTAAGACCCATTATCCTGCTCAGTGTCAGGGGTACCACTGACAAGTACTTGACTTCAGCATTTCAGGTGGCACGCAGCTGCCAGAGAAAATCAAGAGTGGAAAAGTACTATCCCTTCAGAAAAACAGATGTTGCAGCTCAAATTTGTCTTCTGCCAAGACAAAGGAGATGCACTAAATTGATCTTTTGTAAAGGATTTTGTTTTGCTTCCAAGATTAATATCACAACAAACTGGGAGGCACCATTCCTCGGGGTGCAATGCTACATTGCAGAACGGAGCCTAAATACCCATGCTGAGCGTAATTTAGTTAGTCTGAAACTATGTCTGCGGAGGGGGAGATAAACTTCTTCCATCTGGTAGCATGTTATCTAAATAACTCCATCTCAGTATACAAAGGCTGACCACTCAGCTTCAAAGCTGGGCGATAGCTTCTAGGCTTGATGTGCTCACGATGGAGAGTCCTGGTGGTGGTGCTCAGAGCCCTCACGGTGGCCTTCATGGGGCTCCTTGGTCACACAAAAGCAAAGGAGGAATGAAGGGACAAGAATGATGACCTGGACCATCCTGTGAGATGGTAGGAGGACTCCGACTGGAGCCAACCATTTTCACTGGCCAAAAACCCTCATATCAAGTCATTCAACTGGGTAAAAGACATCCAACCAGGGCTCCAGCTTACAGGGAAAGTGACTTCTTGACACCTTTCCCAGAAAGGACACTCTTTCTCCACAGACCAGAAACACTGCCGTTTATATGCTGGCTTTTCACCCTAGGACCATGCCTGCTTGTCACTATTAATGGTATCCTCCTGTAGTACTTTTTGCCCCTTACACAACGTGACACCACCTTCTCCAAACACACAGGTCCCAGAGATGGCTATTCTTCCCTTGCTGATGTGAACCATTACATGTCTTTACCAACCACGAATGCATTTCTCCCCAGCAGTACTTCCACTTCACCAAAAGGACTAAAAAACCCTACTTGTACAATCCGCTTAGAATGAATGGCAGTGTATAATTTAAACACATTGATACAACACTCCTTAGAACAACACATTGGTCCTGATTTTTTTACATGGCTTATCCAATTAACAGACTGAAACAAGCACAATCATCAGGTTATGGTATTCTCTTTCTACACTTCATCATCTGCCTGAATAACTGCAAATAAAACCCATGTATTTGTTTCACCAATGCCCAAATCTTTACGCTATGGCAATTTGTGAACAAGGTCTACACACACACCAAGGTATAATGGATCAACAAAAATGACTGGACAAAACAGAGGTTTTAGGATTGCTTTTTTTCTCTGCATGGTGTGAAATCTTTCACAATGGAGGAAAACACATGTAATGTACTACCTCAAGACAACAGCAATTCTCACTGATGCCTGGAAGTGCTCCTGAAGCAAGCTGACCCCTTTTCTGCTAGGGTTAGTCTATACAAGGAAGTTTTGCAAGCTCAATTATTTCAGCTAGGAGTGCAAAAAAACAAATACATCATCCTTACATGAAAGAGAGCTATGCCAACAAAAAGCCCTGGTGTAAATGCAGTGCTACAAAGGGAGGGAAAATTTCTTTTTCTTTCTAGTATAGCTGATTTTGTTTGGGTAGCTCCAATAAGCTACACCAGCAAAAGAAACCTCTTGGCTCGAATAACTGTGTTTCCAGTGTAGTTGCCAATCCAGAGATATCTGTGTGTCAGCACATTCCTCTTGCTGGAGAGGAGAGACCTATCGTCAAATTCCCTGAAGTCTTTACCTGGGATAGAGGAAGGCTAAAAGAAGGATCAGACTATTCAATATCTAAAAGGATGCTGAGACACAGTGTGGTCAGGAGCAAAGCTCTTGCTGCTCTGAGGCAGAGGCTGACCCATCAGACAGAGCATTCCTGCCTGACACGCATCCTCTCAGCTGCAAAGTGTGTTTCTTGTTGGACACAATCCCCAGCTAGAGGGTTACTCTGTGTTAACATGTAGTCATTCCTGGGTCCCACATCAATGGCTTGCCCACATCAATGGCAAGCTTCTGCTTCATGGGGGGTGGGGCTTATAGCTGGACTTCAAGGACTTTGGTCCTGTCTGTTGTGGGCTCAGCAGGTTGTGAGATGGCTACCCAAGGTCATAGCTACACTACACTTTGGGGAAGTGATGGCAGCAAGTGTTTCTTTTAACCTAGAATCAAAACAGGGTCTCTCTGGTTTTACCGGGAGGCTGTGGACAGGGTACACTGGACATATTCAAACTGTGAGATTCACCTTTCCCTCCCACTGCTGCTGAGCCTAACGCTTTGCCTAGTGTGAACGTAATGTACTCTCACAGGCTGGCTTCCACCTGCTGTAATCACATGGCTGACTGCAACACAGCCAGAGCCAGAGCTGCCTTACAGGGAAAATTAATCTGAACCACCCCATGCCAGGTATACACTATGACTCGGTGCAAACGGGCACCTGTCGGGGTGCAGTCCTCTCCCCTGCCCTCTTCTGCAGCCTTGTGTAAGTAACCTGCAAGTATCCTCAGGCAGGATGGTCTGAGACTCTCTTCATCCTTCCTGCTCTGACCACTGCACTCCTCTCCAACACGACAGGCGATTTCAGTACTCTGTTTAACAGGGCTTCAAAGCTATGGCCAGGGCCCCTTCCTTCGCATCCTCTGGGGCATCGAGTCCCACCTTTTCCTTCTTGCAGAGCTGCACTGGCTCATTGCCCTCACTAATCCTGGGGGAGGGGTGGGGGGCTGTTTGTCGGGCTTTTCTTCCTTAATCAATCCACAGAAACTAGCTTGCATGAGGCTTTGTGTTTCTGCAGAGTAAATTCCACAAGCAAGGTGTAAAAGTAATTAAGGCACCAGGCTTCAGCTTTCTGACATTGCAATCAATGAGCCGTCCCCAGGCAGCCACCTGCACAATGAAAGCACGGGGAGTGCAGGGAGACAAGGGGGGAATCTAAAATCCATGGCTTTTAGAAAGCTACATCATTTCTTGGTCCTGCTCTCTGGGCGCCAACAGATAAACAGCACTGCCCCAAGGAATTTCCTTCCTCCGAAGGTGGGAACTGGCAGAGAGCAGCCACAGCCTCCCATCCTCTGATGACATCAGCTTCCTCGGGCGTGGGGTGAGGGGACTTCAAAGGAGGAGTTAGGGGAAAAAGCCCTCCTGTGAGAACCATGAAGGTCTGCTTTCTGGCCTGAAGGCCATGTGGCAGAGCCCCGTTGTCAGCGGTTCAGCCCAGCATGCCCCAGAGAGACAATAAAAACGGGAAGGAAAGCATTAGCACAGCAGAGGCAGCCACACAAAAGCGGCTGCAAGGCTGCAACCAGCAAGAAGCTGCCATTCCAATTACTCCAGCCAAATGTTCCCAACACAGCCCCATCTCTACTGACATCTGAGCTAGCCCATGGACCTGCCTTGCCAGAAGGCCACTAGTTTCCTTGGGCTCGTGCCCCTGGGCTGAGCTCAGTGTGAACTTTTGGATGCCAAATCAAGGTTAACCTTCAATGCAGTCTCTGTCTAATGATGTCACATGCACTTCCTCCTCCCTATAGCTTCTTCTATCCTTAAACCTTGAAGAACTATAAAATCTTTTTAGTCCCTAGCCCCATCTTAAGTTTTGTTGAAATTTGGCCAAGAACTTCCTGGGGGAAGAGGAAAGAGAAGGGATTGGCAGGCAGACACAGTGACACTATGTTCACATAAGCTTCATTTCCTTAGGAAACCGGGCTAAAAATAATAGTCAAAAATGTTGGGCAGTTGCCTTCAGCTCAACATCTCTCTGTAGACAGGAAGAAAGGAAGGAATTAGTAGACTATAGGTTATATTTCAAGGTTTGTCTACATGATTTGAAGCATAGAAATTAGAAATGAAATTAAGAAGATATATTAGGTCGTCTTGCCCCTCCCTGGGGGAACAAACCTACAGCTGTTTCCCTTAGCATATTTTTCAGTGAAGTGTGCAGCCTGGTTTCAAATGATCCAATTGACGGAGCTTCCATCAGTTTTCAACAGGGACCCATTCCTTTCCTTACATATCTTTCCTTCTCTTTTTTTTTTTTAAAAGCAATTTCAACTTTTTTATCTATTAACCATGTTTCATCTCATTATTTCTAGCACACCTCTTAACTGCTTTATAAATTCACCAGAGTAGAAAGGTAAATAGAAGTGTCTACGCATGCCACCTACATACTTCAAATAGCATCACGGGGTTCATTTCATGCTTTTGGCTGACTGAGAGGCTCTTATTCAATACATCTTAATGTTTTTAACTCTGTTTTTCCTGATAAAAAATGGCTGTGATTAATAAATTCCAGGCGTTTTTTTAGTCTGAGTTTTTTGGACTTCCCACCCTGGCCCTGCTTCAGCTTGAATTTGAAAGGCCCAAACCACTCCAAATATCTTCTAGAGGTTTTTCTCACTCCCCTTGAGTTTTCAACTTTAGTTTCCTGTTACATAATTAAAAACTATTGAAAGGGAAGGGTTACTTGAACACAATATTATTCCAAGAAAATAGCTCTCCTTTCTTAACTACATAGCTAGTTTTATCATACAATGACTGTTGCTTTTCAGCAGAGTGGGCCCTATAGATCTGGCAACATCTACCTCGTGCTGTACACACAAGTCCTCGAGGGGAAAGGGTTGCAGTCTGCATGCCCACTATCACTGCTTTCTGGAAATATTAGGGCAAACCGTATTTCCCAGGGAGCAACTCTGCCCCAGACCCAATTATTAACCACTGAGATTAAGGCAGAGACAAAACCACTTTGCTGCTCGCAACTTGCTGTTCCCAAATAAACCACAGCGCAGCGTGCCCAGGACTGCATTTCTCCCCAGCACTGCCTGTCACTCGCACGGTCAAAAGAAACCCCACGAGGGTCCGACAGCACCATCTACTGCCCCCCACCCCTGCCAGACACCGCAGGCAGCAGGCAAGACCCCACACATGGCAGGCTGGGCAATGATAAAGGCCTGAAGGGAGTTAGGACCTACCGAGGGGAATTAGGCTGTGGACAAATCACTCGCCTAGCTGCAGGACAGCAAGGTAAATTAACTCTTCTATCCAATCTATGTGTTTGGTGCAGGTCTGAGTGTGACAGCAAAAATCCAGCCGCTGACCCAGCACAAGATTGAGAAGGTACCCAAGGACAAATTAGTGCTGTCATATATACTTGACAGAGAAATGTATTTCTTTTCTCTACTTTGCAGCTATATAATGTGAAAAAATGCCGTGAGGTATAATCAGCTTCAGCTTCTCCACCCTAAGTACAAACACACAGAGGCTTTGACCAAACCCCCCATCTTTAACATGCTTGTTCCACATTCAGAAGCAGAAGACATGGAGATGTGCGAGTAGACACAGTTTTCTTGGCCATACTGCACTTTTCAGGGGCCAGTTTCAAAGAATTTTATGAAAACAAGATTCCCCATCTCAAAATCATCTGACTCGGAAGAGGCGCTGGTTTCTGGTATTCTCACACCTCCCTGGTGAATAGCAGCACATCCACAGCTGCCAGCAAACAGTGAAGAAATGTGTACGTATATGGGATTCATCCCTCAGCAACTCCTGGATTCCTCCTGCACCTCACATCACAAGAATCACCACAGCACCAGTATTTCTGTGCCTGATCCCCTGCTTACAAATGCCCCCTGTAAACTGGGAACTGCTGGGAAGACAGAAATGCTGGCTCTGTAGATAGGATGGAGACCCCCATTGGGAGTATCTCCCAGAGCATTTACAGGTCTCAAGGCCTCTGCAACTTCTGCAGTGCAGAAGCCCCACATGTCCCCATCGTCTACACACATCTGACCCACAACTAACTCCACTGTTGTCCTGAGCTTCCTGCTTCACCAAGCTTAATACCACACAGTTTCCATAAAACCAAGAGTAGATTCAAGGCCATATTAGGCATGGTTAAAGGATACTAAATGGAGGTTCCAAGAAGTCTGAGCCCTTTCCTGAGCACTGACGGCTGCATCTGAGTCAGCCTTGCTCTGTGCTGTTCTCTGCTGAGTCACTGTATCCTGAGCATCAACAGCAAGTGGAAAGCAAGGAGGAGGAAGAAGAAGGGAGGGAGCACAGCCAGGAGAGTGTGTGTGGCAGGAGCAGAGGGCACCAGGCTGGACCTCATCCCAACTCTTCTGATGTTTGTGTTACTGGTGGAAAAAGTACTCTGAAAATTCAACTTCCGTGAGGGTCAGGCAGTGACAGGAGAGAGAAGGACCATGGTACCCAAACCTGTTATCTCACTAAAGTTAAATAACAGTTCAAGTTGAATAACAGACTGACCTTCTATTAACCACATATCTGGGAGCCAGTTGACTACAAACCCAAGCAGGATACTTGGGAAGCAACAGTGTTGTACCAAACTGAGAGGAACAATTGTATTTTGGAGTGGGCTTATGCCAGAATATGCATGTGTGTGTGTGTTTGAGCATGTGTGCACATGTGTCTGAGCACTGTGTGTGCATGCACACACTCGCACATGGTTTTGTTTGGACAAGGCATTTTGGCAAAGTCAAGAAAAACTGATTGCAAACAAACTGCCTTTATATTCAGCCCCCAAAACAGCTGCTTTCAAAGTTGTACCAGCGGGAGTTAAAAGCATCACTAGCTGCTGCTACATAACCCAGTAATTTCAGATGCTATACCTTCCGCTCCATCGCAGCGCTTTCCATTTGCTGGCCAAAATGAACAGTGAGGTGCTGAGTGTCTGTTCATCTACTTATTCAGGTCTCAGCACTGCTTTTCAGGAGCACTATATAAATTCAGAAGTTGCCTGAAATAATAAATAACTGTGACAGGTACAGAAACAAAGCCTGTAGCTCTTGGGCTAGTATTTCCTCCTCCAGAGAGGTTTCTGTTCCCTTGTGTCTGCAGGACAGAACATTCCAGTGATGTTTCAGCACTGATGGGCCCTCAAGCCTCAGCCAGGAGAAAAGTCAGCTTTCTGGCAGAAAATCCTGACTAGCTCCTGGAACCGAGTGAAGAAAAGGAGAAAAAATGAAATACTTTGTTTACCATATCATGACATCACCATCATCACTGGAGAAAAATGCAAGTTCATCTTTCTGGGACGATCTGTATGACCTGAATCATTAGCACTGCTGGATAACACAGCAGTGTCCTTCCCCCTCCACAGAGAGCTCTGGGACCACAGCGCAGGCGTCAGCACACACAGACGTGTTTGACCTCGTGGCCACCAACTTCAACAAGGTGCAGATGCAACCCAGAAAGCTCCCAACACTGAATTCCCTTTGCAAGACACGAGTCCAACAGTGATATTTTTCCTCTCAGGTTGAGCCTGAATGCACAAGCAGAGATGCTAACTGCTTTGTGGCAAGCTGTACCATCACCCGGGACAGTACACAGCGTCTGTGGAGACAGGGAAGGATTTCTGCCCAGAAAGTCTTTGCATTGTCCACTGCTTTTACTCGTTAGTATGTGTTGGCATACAGAGTAGGGAAGAACACACCCGGGCCTTGACTGAAAGTAAACCATTTCCTCCAGAGGAAATGGTTACTTCAATTGGCATCTGTCACTCAGGTTACACAGAGTTGTGGCTCTCTGGAAAAAACCTGCCGCCAAGGGAACGTCTGGCTTAATTCAAACATGTCTAGGTTAGCAAAGTCTTTTTCATGGATTGTTTCAAATCCCCCCTCCTTTCACTTCCCTTCTATCCCTATCCCCCCAAACTCCACTGTTATTTGTAAGTGCTCTGCTATTTTCTATATATCTGTTTCTGTTCTCTGGTAACTGAGCAACTGTTGAAGATTTCATGGTACTGGTAAAGCCAGGATACCCCAGTACACCACATTTTAGCTTTTTTATTTTTTCCTGGTTTTGCTCCCATGGCGTCCTGCCAGATTAGGTCCATCAAAACCAGTTTTAGACTTCATGACAAAGAGCCTGGTTAAAAGGAAAAGGGCAGGTTTTCTACTGGAAAGAGGGGCCACCGCTCTATTCCAGGGGTAAAAAATATCAGAAAGCGTGCAGAACTGCTGTGACTCTGACAACCAGAAATGCAGGCAAAATACAGTGGTAAATGGCAACGTAGCCATCTGAGACGTCCCTACAGTGAGGTCTTCCTCCACCTAACTGGAACTCAGACTGAGTTGTCAGAAAGCTCCAGTAAATCTTTGTACTCATATAAGACCAGAGTGAAGGGAGTGCTTTACTGCCCTAAGATGGAATGGAAAATCAGAGCTTGCAAAGAGATCATCTCAGGAAGGGAAATGGCATGGATCAACTGAAATGTTCATTCTAGTTTTAGTGCTACAGACAACAGCAAAGCAAGATAAAACTGTAAAAAACCACCCAGATCTCATGCTTTCCATTTTTGAAACCACTTGGAAGTGTTTTCAGGACTGGGAGATTTAGCAAACTGACCTTCATCCATGCAAACAGACAGGTTATCCTAGATTACCATTTTCTGATTACAAAAACCCAGTCAGAAAATTCCTGACCAGACATTATACACAATTCCAAGATGCAAGAAAATGCCAAATCAAAGCATAAAGAATAAATCCTGGTAGATTCCCAGCAGAATGAAAATTAATGTTATAAAACATGTATTCATTAAGACATTGCTTCTGTGAAAGAGAGAAATCACTCATTTCGAGGCACTGGTAAGAGCCCAGGCAAAAATGTGTTCAGTGGGAACAGCACCCAGTGCAAAGATACCCCATCTCTAATCCACATGTGCCAGATGGACTAAAGATCATTTGCTCTCAGCACCCTTTTTTTTCATGATTATCTGGAGCAGAAAAACTCTGTTCTCACTCCGCTGTGCTGAGCTTTGTGCTGGAAGTGAGCAGAGCACCTAGCACTGAGGGATCTCAGCAGGCACTGCTGCACACCCTCCCTGTCCACAGCCTGGCACCAGCCCAAACAGTCCAAAATATCCTGAGACTGTGCATGTAGGCAGGCAGAATAATTCAGAAACACCAGCTGAAAAGGCCGTTCCTTTGTGTGGATTCAAGGAGAATTCCTTCCCCCCAGGCAAGCACTAGTAATTAATTTGAATGCTGACTCAGAGACGACATTATGGGCCTGTCCTTCACAATTGCTTCAAGCGTTATTTTGGCCTCAACAGTTTCTTTAATTGAACCTGATTTAGATAGCAGTCCATCAACACTTCATTTTTATTTTTATGATTCACTTCAGCATTTAGTTTCAGTTGCAATCTGATTTTATTGTAGTTGTTGCTAGCGGTAAATGTATCCACCTATTACCAACACTACATAAATTCAGATGCTGTCTTAAGAAACATTCTCACACGTATGAGCACTAACATTTCATATATAATATGCGTACTTGTTGATAAGGCTTGCTGCATGACTCAGTGCCACGACCTTTCCAGAGGAAGTATTGTTTCAATGCATAGTATGTCGCAAAGGTGAAGAAATGCAACCTTTCCTATTGCTGTAATGCACGGTATCTTTGGGGCGTATCCTCAGAGAGGTAAAGATGTTTCAGTCATGCACTGTGCACTTCCTCCAGCAGGGGTGTTGATTTCAGAATACATTCCTTCAACAAGGAACTCATATTCACGTCTTCAGGACTTTTTTTTTCTTTTTCTTTTTTTTTTTTTTTGTATGAATAAGGGGCTCTGTTTCACAGATCTAATTTCCTTTCCTGTGTATATTACAGATAGTGGTTGCACTGCACTATATGCTAGCTAAAGGCGGTCAGAAGAGGCATAGTATTTCCAGAAGGCCCAAGTATTCATGCTGCAGTATCATCATATCCACTGTAGTTTCAATAAGAAGTGAAGCTGGAAAGGCTATGATTAGATGTTGGAGGAAACTTTCTAGGCAGTGAGGATAGTACAGGACTGCAGCAGACAGCCTAGGTAGGCTGCAGTGTCTCCATCACCGGCTGTGAGCCAGGACTGATGTGGGCAGAGCTGGTCTAGCTCCACAGCTGAGGCAAGGAGGCTTTTAGGAAGGCTTTTCTAGCCCTGTGATCTTACACTTACACCCAGGACTTGAGTTATGGCATCTACCTGCAGGAAGCCTGAGTTATCAGACACATCTACATTGCTGTATACTAACAGCATGCTACTCTGCATGAGCTGCCTTGCTCTGTGTACTGCCTGGTTTTCCACACTCCTGTGGCTAGACTGGCACGTCCTGCAGAACTGCCTGGTTTCAAATCAGATTCGCTGCAATAGAAAAAAGCATCAGTCCAGCTTCAAACACCCGCAAGGCAGATCACTTTTGTAACAGAAACAAATTTGGAAAAAATTTAGATTTAATTATTTATATTTTTTCCTGATCTAAGCTAAGAGCTTTTGTAACATCTGAAACGTTTATCAGAATTGACAATGGTATAAATACCATCCTGCCAGCTCCCAGAGTGCTAGCAAACAATCTTTCACCAACCAAATGAACTCTTACAGATGGAGCGAGATATAAACACCCATATGTAAAGCACATTCTCTGGACTGGGTCCACCACTAGCAAAACCCTCCTGCTTCCCTGGAACCAGCAACACAAAATCCCTTTATATGTCTTAAGTGTCCACAGTACAAACAATAACACATTAGCATGCTCTTGACACTGCTGTCAAAATAAACAGCTATTTATTAACATTCTACAAGGCATTATTTTTAAAAGAAATCAATCAAGCAATAATGTCAGGAAAAAAAAATATGCCTCTGCCCCAGAAAACAGCATCTCCCTTTCACTTAAGACAACATCTGGTCCAGATAACACTGCCAAGTGCTAGAGCTAAGAGGCATAGTGATTGCTGTTGCTTGGTGGTTGCTCGAGTATTTTTGAGAACAACATTTCTTTGCTGTATGGTATCACTGCCAACTATTCCCTGGGATCCCAGGAGGACAATGCATTCCCTTTCTGCTCTTGCTGGGTAAATGGAATAAAGGGAGAATATGATGCTTGCTCTTACCAGTCAAACCTGCACTAAATATAAAAATATATTAAAAACTGCTTCCCCCCCCACCTCCTTCCCAGGTGAAAACCTCCCATCTTCACACAGGGAGACTTTTGCTGCCTTTTGTTCCTGTGGTTAAAGCAATTTAAAGATACCAAGGAACTCTTGAGAAAACCAAGAGAGGAAGCTTGAATGCAAAGTGAACTTGCAAACAAAATGCTATTTTTAGCATTGGGGGGAAACTCTTAGCATTGGACAAACAATACAAGGAAGTTTCAGACACTGACTGCTAGGGAGAGCTAATATCCCCTTGTTGCTGCCCCACCTAGTCTGGATACAGGAATGCTGCTGTATTCTCAGGCTTCTCACAACCCCCAAATTATCCACCTTCCCCTTAGAACGGTGCAAAAGTTCATAGCTTAGGCCGAGAGCCACCTGGTCGGCTCATACACACAACCTCACCCTCCCGCTGGCATAGGTGATTTGAGGTCACAGCATGGCCCTGATGGGACCGCGGGCTCCATGGTGTTGGTGGGGATGGGTGATGGGACTTCCATTTGCGATACCACCAGATGTGGTAGTAGAGCACAGCTGGAAGCATGTACAGGGCTGAGGCTGAAGAGCCAAGGAAGAGTCTTGTGTACCTCAGGCACAGAATTAGAATAGAGCAGCTGGGCAGAAGCAGAAGGAATGTCATGAACAGCCTTGGGACATCCAGAAAGGACCCTCCTAAACACAGAGCAAAATGTCTAGCTGTGCTTCTGCCTTTCCTATGCTGCTGGACTGCAGGACATTGTCTGCAGTTAGTCAATGGAGCAGCACTGGTGCTCAGCAGCTGGGGATCTGTAGATTCAGGATATAACAATAATGCTTTGGCAGTCCCCAGTGACTCTTCTTTTCCTCCTAGCAATTCAGCTTTCCAACCCACCTCACACACACACACACACACACACACACCCTACCACCACCACCCCAGCAAAACAAATATTATATTTTTCAAGCCATTATCGGTATGTTCGTTCTTTAGGGTAGAAAGCTTTTACACAGGAGGTCTTCTAGCCTATTCACTTTTCGCTCTAGCTGCATTCCTGTTTACTCATTTTGCAACTAGAGTGAGTAGTAGGAATCAAAGTAGTCAAGAACTGAGGTCTTCCTAGGTCAGTGAAAAAAGATGACATGTGAAGGACACTGTTCCCTTGAAAACTCTCCCAGATCTTTGTATTTCCCAGAGACCTGAACCTGTGTTCAGGGAACAGAAGAATCTGGCAAAGTCATTTCATGGAGCAGACACATTTCTACTTCTGCTGCTGCTTTTGCTGTGAGATTACAAAAACTTAAAGCAAGGCTTTGATGGTCAGAATCAATCAGAAACTGGATGCAAGGTGGAACTGTACAAAAAATAGCTATACAGGATTGCTAAAGTCCTTATCTAGACCTCTTGCTTATATTGACTCACAAGAGGTCATTCAGGGACATTTTGTAGATCTGCCTGCTAGTGGGAGAGAAGGATATTTATTACATTGCAACAAGCTGAGCCTCAGAAAGCAATGTGCCCTTCCAGGGACAAAGTCCAACTCCGTACTGGGCTGCAACAGCAAGAGCATAACCAGTAGGTTGAAGGAAATGGTTCTTCTCCTGTATTCAGCATTTGTGAGCCCAAGTCTGGATACTGCATCCAGCTTTGGGCTCCCCAAGACATGACACTAAGGGGAATGAGACAGTGAGCCTGGCTTTGCCCATCCGGACAGTCTGGGGGCCAAAACACATAGCATGAGACAAGGGAACTGGGCTTGTTCAGGCTGGGGCAGAGACAGCGATGGGGAATCGCAGCTTCCGGTACATAATGAGTAGTAACAGAGAAAATGAAGCCTGGCCTCTCAAAGATGCACAGCGAAAGGACAAACGGCAGCAAGGGGAATTCAGATCAGTTACAAGGAAAAAGAATATTGCTCTGGGAGTGGTCAAACACCCAGACAAGGACCCAGAAATCTTATAACCATGTAGTTTTTCAGTGAGTCTTTATAAGTTAGATAGGGAAAGGCCTCTACACTCATCAAGCATTCAACCCTCTTTGACCTGTTTAGGGACTAGAACATGCAGGCATCTGAATGCCTTCATCTAGTCTGCTCCAGAAGGCCTGCTCGTTTTTTCAAATTGCACTTACACCACTGAATCACTTAGTCAATTTTCAAAGAAAGTCACGTTTAAATCTGGATTCTGAGCCTCCCCTACAGGCTTTTTCAAATCACTTTGTTCCACAGATACCTTGTCCTTGTCTTGCTAAATATCCCCTGGGTGGGAGGACAGGGGGGTTGATTATTGCTTCTTTCTAAATAATTTCCACATGTGTTTTTTTAAGGGGTGTGGGGGACACACATTGCAAAAAGCCTCTGAAAGAAGAATAAGAAGAATTTATTTCTGATCTGGCTTTTGATTCAATGCAGGGTTGGTCTGTACCTGCAAAGGGTTAAGGATTAGCTGATGGAAAACATTTGAGAGGCTCTGATAACAGAGCATAAGCAAACAGTGGGATCAGACTCACAACGCTGTTGCTTGCACATTGCAAATCACCAACTTGAGCACAGTCAGTACTTGCCTCGTACACTGCTTCTGGGCTTCACTGACTTCTGCAATAACTCACCTGTCACTTCCGAGAATACTTCGGGATTTCATTCTTCCACTCACCAGCTGACAGGTCTGTAGACATGCACCCCAGTGTCCCCACAAACCTTTGCACACTGATACCATACAAACCAGGGGAACATGCTGTTTCAGAGCAGGCACTCCAAAGTCCAGCACAGCCAGGATGTTTCATGGAAACTGTGCACTGACTCTGAAAACACTTGGCTGCAGATTTGTTCAGCTTTTTGAGAAGAGAGATTGCTTGATAGGGCAGCATGAGTGAGCTCTCTAAGTATGCTAGGGAGTGGTGCACAATTACAGCTGAGCACAAAGATGCTGCAGACTAAAAACTAAAAGATGCTGTGAAAGACAAGACATTTGCTGTTCTCTGCCTGAGTCCATGGGTCCGTAATGTAGCACTGGCTTCAGACACAGCAACGTTCCTCATGCGACACCTGTGACTGCTACATGCACGAGCATCTTTGCACAGCCAGACCAGTCTCATACCCAGAGGAGCCCAGATGTGGGCACAGCTGGCATCCACATTAGGAAAGGGTTTGAAGTGGCTGGGGAATTTGTCCAATGTCAAAGCCAACAGTGGAGTGAAAAATCCCTTCCACTCTGTCTTAAACACTGAGACTGCACCTCACTCCTCTCTGTTCCTAAAAGAAATGAGTGCCACAACCATAATTAAATTGTCCAGCAGTGCTGGGGATATGGTAAAAACTGCTATTATTATGTACATGCACTTCACCTCTAGGATTGAACTGCCTAGTTTCCTGCCACTAACATTCAAAACTTACTCTTTCCCATGTTCCTCCAAAAACATGCACAGCTACCTCTATTCAGGTACAAAGCAACCTAATGGCATTGACGTCAGTGGAAAAATCCTGACCCCACAGCGCGGGGCTGATTCACAGTGGTTCACTAACCTCAGGATCAAACCCAAGAGTGTACAGAGCCTCTCTAACACAGAATTGACACCCGATCTTGCGTGACACTATTTGCTTCTTAACCCAAATGGAACCTTCAGAGCCCATGGGTTCATGCCTACAGAAGGTGACAAGGCGGCAGCAGCCGTAGCCTCCCAGGGTAAGAAAGCAGGAATTGTTAGCGTGGATCAGGTCCACAGCCTGTCTAGCCCAATATCCTGTCTCAGATGGTGGCCAGCACCAGATGCGTCAGAGGAAGGTGTGAGGGACCCCGTGTGAGGCAGATGTCATGCCTCACTGCAGCCTGCCCAGCTTAGGAAAAGATGAAAACAAATGAGTTTATAACCTTTTGTCAGCCTGTCCCAAGGATGTAACTTCACAAATATTTAGGTCAAATGGGGCACACCCTGTGCTGCACAGAAAGAGAAGAAAACCCTTCAACTCTTGGATGCCATACTCTGTGCTAGATAAGATAAACTAGTGTCGATCACTTGCTGTCGCTGTGGATGCTGGTCTGCTGGCTCAGCCCAGGAACTAAAGGTGGCTTAGGACACAAGTGAAGTGAATACTGCAGTATCAGTGCAAGCCATCATTTTCCACATGACAGTCACAAAAAAACATGTAGTTAATCAAAGAAAAAGAAGTATGAAGCTAAGCTCAACTAGGCTTCCTTCTGAAGATTTTTTAAAACTCAATCCAGTTTTAACAAGGGATTCACCAAACTGAAATCTTTCCTTGACACATGGGAGTGAACCCACCACAGCCATCCACTCCCAAAAGGTCATGAAGAAGTCCCCACAAAGTTGTAAACGCAAAGACCAGCTATAGATGCATGTGGCTAGTGTCTTCTCCCAGTCTGCTCCTCCTCGGTGGGGACAGGAACTGGTGATTTCTGCTAGGTCCCCTGCCAGAGGCAAGAAAAACTAACAGCCAAAGGCTGGTTCTTATTAAATCATAACAGGTTTCCTTGGGTATCACAAAAAGTATCAGTAAATTTCCCAGTCAGCCTGAGACTGAATTTCCTGAAGCAAAGCCTGATTGAGATGAACATTCTCATTCCTGTCTTGGCAGTGCCTCGGGGCGGGGGGTGGGGGGGGGTGGGGGGGGGGGGCTGCTCATTCTGTTTGTGTTAATAGGTCTCCACTGCCCGTTCCAGCTCAACACAATGGAGGGCAGGTATCACCTGGCCCACAGGGACTTTGCCCAGGGCTGCCTGAGGACAGGGACTCAGTCTGGCTGCAGCTTCCCCAGTGCTGGTCCCTGCTGGTGCAAACCACAAACACTTCAAATGCTGATCTAAGTACTGGGTAGGGCAGAAACCCGCCTTCGCTCCAAGGTTGGGTGTCCTGTTGGTAAGGCAGGATGGAGGCAAACGCAGATGAAAGCTACTGCTCTGCCCCAGCCTGAGTGCAGGGAGAGGGAGATCTATTCTGTAGTTTGGCACAGAAGGGTCTCCCATGTCCTTGGTATACCCCGGGTGGCATCACCGATGGCATGCAAGCAAGGCAGAGACAACACACAGCTCTATGAAGGGAGCAAAGGCCAGCTCAGAAGCACCCCTGACAGCAGGCAGCCTTGCCCACAGCTCTTTTCCTCCATCAGCTGTTCATCATTTGCTTTGGCTGTGTTAATTCACAAATTTCTTTCTCCCAGCCCTGCTCCCATTGTTCCCGAGCAGGGCATTGTCATGAGGCCAGTTCTATATTTACAACAGGATGTCAGCTTACGCTTACAGTCGCCTTCTTTGAACTGGATACTTTTACCTTCTATGTTGGCAATGATGCAATTCAACAGAAAGGTAGAAAAATAAACAAGTGTTTATTTAAGATATGCTTGGTTGTATCAAAACGCACAAGTGGCACTTCTTCCTATTGGCTCTTCCATGCTCCTAGCCAGGAGAGCCCAGGTTTTTTCATGACATAAACAAAGGATTATTTCCTAAGAAGATTGAGAGTTTCCTTTAAAGGAAAACCAAAAAAAAAAGAAAAGAAAGGAGGAAGGAATCTGCAGAATAGCCCTTAGGAAGTTACAACTGTGGAGGTCCTTTAGTCCCTCACCAGCAAAATGTATTTAAATATAGCATGACCTGCCCAGAGCACAGCCTGAGAAATGCCATATAACCAGCAATGAAACAACCCTGCAGCCAAAGCCAGAGGGTGCCAGGATTCAAGTACATGCCTCTTACCAGGATCTGCAACCAGGCCTAAGACCTGCATCTTTGACTTGAGTTGGCTGCTTCAAAGGGTTTGATTCTGTTTGATTTTGCTTTATTGTGTTTTAATTTCCACAAACAACCTAACTTTTTGTTTGTGTAGCAAAGCAGCCTGCAACCTTTGTCAGAGCAGGCATGCAAAAGCTCTTACTCACTGAAGGATGCCACCAGCCAACTTCAAACTAGACTCCAGACTTGAAGCACCCACCTCCTCTGCTCCTCACCCAAGGACCACCAGGCTCTCTCCATACTCTTCACAAACAGGAGATGATTCTAGGAGATTTGCAAAGCTCCAACCTTATTCTCCATGAAATGCTTGATCAAGACTGCTCTCACCTACGTTCCTTATGAATAAATTTTATCTGTTCTTTCTTGGACAACCAGACAGCTGTGATGTTATACCTGTGTGAGCTCCCCTATTCCTTGCTGAAATCATCAACCTTAGCTTTCAACTACAGCAGGTTAGAAAGTGGATCAGAAACTCTTTCTTCTCCTCCTTAAAATAACTAGTTTCTGAGGCAAAACTGAAATGTTTCAGAGCCCAAGTGCCATTCGTGCCTCATGGGGGACGCAGTTCTGCATCACACCCCCATTTTCTCATTGGATGAGGAGTGTGGAGGACTACCTTTGCCATGACACGCAGTGGTCCCCCCTACCAGTAAAAAGGGTGATGCACCAGTGACATGAATGGCTGGGAATTCACCCAGGGAGCTGGTCACTAGTGGGAATAGGGACATGTACAGTCAGGACTAGAAGACTCATGAATGGGAATTTCAGGACACAAATATTTAATCTTGGTCATGATAACAGTCATCGTTTTGGTTGGGGCCGCTCCACTTCTTGGATAAAAATTACCTTTTACTCCTTCATCTCCCTGGAAAGTAGATCACTTTGTGATGGAGGAGTAAGTAAAAACTCAGTCTTTCAGGCAGAATGCAGATAGGAATGTTTTGTCCAGTGGTAGTTTGGAGCCATTCCCTGTCCCCACAGCCTCCATTCCATGCTGTACCTGCTCTAGAGCTACACAGTGACTTCATGCGCCAGGACATTGTGACCTGTCTCCCACACGCTTTTTCCAGAGCACACCAACCAGCTATTAATTGCATTCAGCTGTAATGAGAAGTCTGCAATAGCTCAGGCTCTCTGGCAAGAGACTTTTGTTGTAACAACAAGACTTTGGCTGTGGATTTATCTGCCATGGATCCTGCTTTCCGTGCAGCACAGGGTAACTGCAGCAGGATGAACCCTAGAATGTAATAATATAAGCAGGAAGGGCTGTAATTCGAGGACCTTCCCACATCAAGTAAGTAAAACAATCTCCTCTTTCAGAATGCAACATAATTCTTGCATAAGGGTCCTTTAAAATAATATACAGCGCTGCTGAGTGGGAGCTGTGGGGGGACTCTCTCTGATCCTCAGTTCATTCTCAGATTTAGCTGATAGTTTTGCTCTGACTGCTCTAATTCATATAGAGGAGCTTTAA
Organism: Falco cherrug; assembly: GCF_023634085.1. NCBI lineage: Eukaryota > Metazoa > Chordata > Aves > Falconiformes > Falconidae > Falco > Falco cherrug. Next base: position 29,762,371 of record NC_073708.1, on the reverse strand, counting down.
GTTTTTCTTTCAAATGCAGAAAAGGCTGCACATACCACTGGTTGTTTCCTGAGCCTTTTGCAAGAATAAAGGTACTGATATATAACATGTGGGTTCACCCCTTGCTTCCAAATAATCAGTGTCCTGGTACCTCAGTTTCCCCATTCCAGATGGCAGCAGGTTCTGCTTGTGCTGCACCTCCCACCAAGAGGAACTCTTCGGAGGACTCTCTTCAGATAGCAAAGAACAAAGTTAGAGTAAGCTGTAGATGTTATCAGGTGAGCTTCAATAAATGATACAGCACATGTGGGCAGAAATTATGATTTCCTCTCTTCACTGTGTAGGATTCGTATTTGGGATCCAAAGTTAACTCTGGGAAAAGCAGAAAGTCAGCTGATATTGTTATGTCAGACTATCTGTTATCCCTGGATTCAGGGCGAGTAGTCATACTTTATGGAAGGAAACATTACTCTCAGCTCTCACTGCTTTTTGCTCCCCATTCCCTTCTGTCTTAAGACCTGGCCATTTTTTAGGCATCCTACAAAACCTGGGAGGTAACAGGAGATTAGAAGACCATGAAAAACTGGTGAATAATGAAATAATCTAGATATAAAGACACACCAGGGAACAGCTATATGTATTTTGCAATTACATTCCTAGGGCAAGATCTAATACCAGTGCCCTACTTCTAATTTTAGAAAAAGGCTTTCACAGTGCAAAAAGCCTTTGTTACTTCTTGCCCTGAGGAAACCACTGCTGGTCTTTGGAGAGAGACATTACACAGATATTATAATCTTTGGATTATATGTCACAAGAGCTATTGAAATCTCCATTACAACAACTGGGTGACCTAGCCCAGTGACAGTGAGAAAAAACTGCCATTCTTTGCTGCCAAAGACCTAAAAACTCTTAGTCTACTTCAGTAGCCGGACACATTGCAGGTCATGACAGAACAAGGAAGACTGAGGGCTTTGTGAACAGGAACACAGTGTCCAAGCAAAACTGCGCAGCCCCCATCCAGATGGAGCCTCACCGCGTTAACCCTGTGCAGCGTGGCTCAGGGAGGGGATTGCTTGTTTAGGCACAGCACTAGGCTAGGGATGGTTTGACTGTCCACAGGTGAGCCAGTTCATGCACTGTGAGCCGGGATGTCTTTACAATACACGCTCCAGCACCTCCAGCTCCATGTTAGCACAGGTTTGTACCTGCTAGCACCTACCATTCTCAGCCATAATACCTGTCGCTGAAGGGGATGTTGGACAATGGCCTGTATTGCACAGATCAGAAGATTGTAGAAAAATGTATCTCACCCACTTTTCTTCAAAAGAGACTAAAATATAATTCATGTCAGATCTGGTCCAAGCAGCAGCAACATAGTGAAACTGTGTAACAGAAACAGAGTAGAAGAAAAAGGACCAGAAGTTCCACAGGGCTGTATTTCATTGCTTCACACCAAGTTTGCAGCAGTGGAAACAATACAAGCTGTGCAGCAGAAATCAGTCACCATGGGTGCTCCTATTTCAGCAAGTGCTTTAGAGAAATTTATGGCTAATCAGGAACATGACATTATTAACGCGCTTTGTAGCCAGCCAAGTCCAGATGTGTGCTTGCATAAACCTTTATCATTATTAAAAGTGATGTGCTGCAGTCTGTCACTGTTCAATAAACAATTCCACGTCCAAGACCTCAAACGTTGCCGCATTGCGTTCTGATGATCTGCACTTTCCTTATGGGGTGTCAGAGTCAGATGCAATAACAAATACATGACCACAGCCCCTTTGGGCTGATGCGTTTCCAAGAAGGGGCAAATGTTGATTACTTTTGTGTGTTATTTTGCCTATATAGTTAAGAGTCATCCAAAGTCTCAAGAAGCCAGTGGAAGACCTCTCACTGGCTTCACTGGGCTTTGCATCTGGCCATCAGTTATTCAAGTACATTAGCCAAATTTATGCTTTTAGCATAACACAGCCCCTAAACTACCATCCAAGTGTAGCCTATGTTTTGGGAAAAGACAAACAGCTAGAAAACATTCTAATTCAAGACTTTTGTGATTCTGGTTCACATTTTTTTAAACACTTCTCTCAATTATTAAAAAAAAAATTGACCAACAAAATTTCTTGCAAATACCATTACCCTAGCTTCCTCTTCATTAAAAAAAAAATAAAAATAAAGAGTTGCAGGGGCACAAGTGCATTGCCTTTCCAGCTATTTCTCCTGTTTAGAGTTAAATTTGTTCTGGTTTTGTTCACATTTCTTTCAGCCCTTGTTTTCCCCATCTCTCATGCTTGGCTGGTCAGCAGACTGGCTTTTCTAGGATGCCACAGTGAACATTTCCCATTTAGATGCAGGGAGGGGCTGGAGAAGACATCTGGCCTGGATTCTGGTGATTTTCTTGCTGCAGATGTAAACACGAAAAGGGAATTGGGAAAAGAAAAGGTAGCCTTTCTCAGGCCATATCCTGCAGCAGCCAGGGACCCACCTGGTCCCTAGAGACCCTTAAAAAATCCTCTGCTAACTCACGATCTGCCTCACATGGCTCCTGAACAACAGAGAAGAGCCAGAACACAGTTAACTTAAGCTACACCCTGACGCTCACAATACCAAAGGTCTGCTCCAGGCACAGGCAGAGTGGGCAGCTGCCTGGGGCAGCCATCAGCTCGGGGCAGGCAGTAGAACCACATCTCCATTCTCCCCACTGCTAGAGCTTGAACTGACTGGAGGGGAGGTGGATGGAGCCATGATACACTTCCACTCACTGTTCATGTGCTTCGAGCTCAAGGAGATGTGGGCAGGGGGAGCAGGGTCAGGCCAGGAGTGCAGGAGGGGCAGTCCTGGGAGGACGGGTGCAGAAATGCTTTTGGTGTGCTAACTCCATCTAACTAACCTATCTGGAAACTACTCCATCACTATCAATAAACTTCATTTTCTTGCCAGAAACAACCCAAAGTTAGTAATTTCTTTTTGTCGTCTCCAGAATGAGGGACAAACTCAGCTGTTACAGGCCTTGGATCTCTTTCTACTCTTTCTGCTCTTTCCTTGATAGACAAAGGACCTATGCTGCATACACACTTCGGAAGCCTTTTGTGGATGATTTCAGAGAATCAATCTGGAGAAACTTAGAGCTCTATTAGAAAAATTTCCCCTCCCTGGAAGTTTATTCAGCTGTAACTCTGAAAGTTATGTAAGAAAACTAGATAAAATTAGACTATTGGACAAAAATAGCCTTAAAAGAAATCTTGCTATAGCATTTTGAGACCAGTTTGGGATCTTTTCTGCTTCTTCACCTACTGGCACAGGAAAGCAGCCTTTGCTCTAAGCTGGCCTCCGGATGAATGCCACGGCATTTGCACTGCCAAGGAAAAAAGTCACCTACGATGGTAACAGTCTGGTTTCACATCCATTGCAGAATGTCAATAGCTGTACTTGCCAGGCAGCAGTCCTCACTGCTTTACTACAGAGCAACACCAGGTCCTGAATGAGTCAGCACTGAGCTGTCAAACCAAGCTGAAATCTCCAGGAAGCAAAATGTTCTCTCTGCATATTTTTTGTACCACTCAGTATGCTACATAAACTCCCAATGGGTAGAACGATAGCAAGGGTTTGAAATGATATATTACAGCAGTAATTCTAGCATTCAAAATTTCTGAGAGTTGCTGTGGACAAATATGTAATAAAAATCAAAGCCAATTCAAAACCAGTATTCAGAGGTAGGAGACTGCGTAAGCATTTGGGTTCTGGGCCATGTCACGCTTTGTTTAGCATTCATACGGTATGGAAGACTGCAGTATCCCCTCTCCACACTCAAGTCAAGCTCAAGTCAATTTGGCTTGATTTCCTAAGCTTGGCTGTGTAAAGTTAGAGCTCTGTCTCCCATTATCTGAGCAATCGGCTGCCATGGTCTACAACATGACTGGCCCATGACGCGCAGCTTGTAGGAACAAACAGTTAGAGCATCCTCAGCTGCTCCAGTTCACACCTTCACTCCTGCTGCTACAAGCATGATATCCTCTGTCAGAGACACAGGCTGATAGCAGAGTAAAAGCTCAGATCACTGCCAGGGCTTGTCTGTCAGGGCCTTTGGGTATCCACACAATGTACCTATTCACATTTGGTAGAAATAAAAGTAGCCTGTGCTGCAAAGGTCCTGAGCTTGCTACCATTCACTCCTCAAATCACAGAAAAATGTAGGTCGGGAGAGACCCCTGGAGGTCATCTAATCCAATCTTCCGCTGGAAGCAAGGACAACCTGATTTTTTTTCAGATGAGTTCATGATGATGCACTATTCCAAACATGATTTAGACCTTACGTGAGGCCAGGAGAAAGACCCTACAATTTCTATATGGATTTCTGTTGAGAAGCCACCGGCTCCCTCTACAAATTGCCCTACCTGATGCCCAAAGGAGAGATGGCAGCAGAACTGTGTCTGTTCAAAGCTTTCGGAGGGGATATTTGCCAGTAAGCAACCTGCCCACAGTGTGAAGCGGTAAAAGGAACCCCGCAGTACAAGGGGCCTTGCTGCTTTTGGAGCGTGGCATCCATTGTAGCAACATGTGACTGACTCAGCAAGGCTACATCAAACCACAGTACTTTACAGCAGTCAGAAGGGAATTCAAACGATTCCTCCCACAAAATAGCTTAAAAAGCTACTTCTTCAGCCAGCAGAGTTGGTCTCAAAGCAATCATCTGTCCATGACTGTGCCCTATACCCTCCCTGATCTATGACAGCAAAATGACTGTTGTTTCTACTCTGAGAGGTACATAACACTAAAGACATTCACTGGGGAGAATGGATGATCTCTGCAGTGGCAAGCTTTTCACAGCATCAGCTAACGCATTAATTGTTGATTGTGTAGAGAAGGCTGTCTCTCCACAGCAGGACTGTAGAGCAGTCTTTTGCACGAGGCATGCATACTTTTTTCTGTTCACACTGCTCTAGTTAAGGCTCAAATCAACCATGTTAGGCCAAGGAACAGCTAGTTTCAGGGTATCTGTTACCGCTCTTGCCTGCCTAGCTAGATCTGTCCGGTTTGAAAGAATTTTGTTTTCTTCTAAAGTCATTGTGAGCCTCACCCTGACACCCCTTCCAAGAGTACCATACCTGAGCCTGGTTTTCATACCCATCTTAGCAGCTTCTCTACAAAACTAAGCAATGTGCACAGTAGGCAAATCTGAATTAGAAAATGAGGCACAGCTGAAATTCACCTAAATGTATCCTAAACGCCAAACCTAAATTCAAGGTCTGCACTTGCTACACGGCTGAAGAGCAAATGCCCAGGCCCAGAGGAGGGTGGAATAATGACTCCATTGCCCATAAGACCCCATGACGAGTTACAGTTGATAAAGCAGATATTTCTGCTGAGCATGCATTCAGAGAAGAATTACCATAAGGAATGATTTCAGGAACTCAGCCTGTTATAGCCAATTCCCACTGAAATTTATGAGTCTTTTGAGGGTCTATGCTGTCTGCAGGGGTAAATAAGAACTCATACACAGAAGATCTGGGTATTTTGTAAAGTAACAGGAGGTTTGTACCATATAGCCATTGAGATGAATGATCCAACCCATTGCTTTCATTCAAGCCCTTCTTTCATGAACAGCAAGCAAAGCAAGGTTATCATGCTAGCTATGTGAGTATTCAAGCTAATTAGTTCTCTGGAGAGAACTATAAAAATAATGGTTTCAGAACCTTGCCAGGGCAAATGCACTGCAGTTGGTCAGCTGTGGAAATATTTTATTATCTTTGACAGAAAATGCTGTTATTATCTGTAATCTGCTGTTACAGTATGTCCCAACAACCTGTGAAGGAAGAAAGAATTTGTACAAGATCTCTTACTGTTCTGAGCTGCCTTGCCAGTTTTCAGTACTTTTGCTGAGTTGGTTGAAAGAAAAATATACACAGCAGAAAAGGATCTGTCAGTAGAATGGGGAGGAAATTGCATCCTGGAGGAGAGAAGGCTGTGAGAGATGTTGTCTTCACAGTCTCCCGTAAAGCCAGGAAATTCATGACCCCTTCCAAGCCCACACTTTGCCCACCTAAGCTATCAGACCATATTATAGTTGCCATCAGTTTTGCTCACTTTTTCCCTTGATCCGGTTCTTCCCACAATGCCTCTCAGCTCTTCTTGCCAACTTTGCCTTCACTTGGAAATCCCAGTGTTTGAGACGTGGCTTGTTTTGTCTTTACAATGCAAATTAGCAGAATCAAATGATGATACCCAAAAATCTGAAAACCCACTAAGGCAGCTGACATCTCCTGTGTTAGATTTCAAAGTTCTCTGCAATTTAAAGAACGAAGGTGCTCACTGAAATGTTCACAGTGGTAGGTCTTCTGGGACCTACTTTACTTAAGAAGCTTCTGGAAGAACTGGATTCATCTGTAATTAAGGACAAGATAAGCACAGCAGGTGTATTCCCTGTCTCCAGCATACTGGAACCTCTCCAAGCTGATTTCCATCCTCCCCATTCCAACAAAACCGTATTCACAAGGGTCACCGACGACATTTTCTTGGCCAGCTTTCTATTCTCTTCCACTTCGGTGTCTGTGTTTATGACACCCACACAACTTGTCTCAGCTTTCATGATCCTGTCTTCCAACATTTCCTTCCTTAGAACGCTTTCCATATTGAGCAAACTAAAGGACCCTGCCACTGATAAATCAAATCAAAGGGGTTGGAAGGGGAGTAGGGGGTGTTAGTTTGTAATTTTTTATTTTGGACTCAACTGTCCTAGGAACTTCTAGCATTGTATTCTGGATTATCAGACTGAAGATAACGGAGTGATCCACAGACCCACATTCTACATGTGGTTAAGCTGAGGTACAGAAGCACCAGAGGTAAAGTTCAGACCTCCGTACTTGCTGTTCTTTGCACAACTCCAGGGAGCCACCAGGTTGAGCCAGACTATTGATCAGAGGGAATGTCCTTCAGAAGGTGAACTCATACAGTCTGTTCTCATTTAGCAATGCAGGTTTTCCACTGCAGGTTCCAGAGCTCCATCTTTGATCAAATGAGATAGCACAGAGAAAAGTCTAGCAGATAGCAGCCAAGTGGATAATCTTAAGGGGACTCCCAACTACCCCTAAAACTGCAAGGTAAGACTGTAAAGACACTAGGTAATAGAGGAATGACACGCAAACAGCACAAATTCACTTGTGGCAAGAATTGAAGGACAGTGGTTGACCATCTCTGATTAGAAAACTACACACCCAGCCAACCAATATATTGATAATCACAGAATCACAGAACAGCCCGGGTTGGAAGGGACCTTGAAAGACCATCTGGTCCAACCTTTTGTGGGAAAGGGAGCCCATCTGAGATTATCTAGCACCCTGTCCGATCGCATCTTGAAAGCTTCCCACAATGAGGGGTCTACCACATCTCTGTGGAGGTTTGACTGATTAATCTAGTGATTGATCGTTCTCACTGTAAAAAAATTATTTCTTATATCAAGATGATGGGATCACCCTGCTAACAAGGAAGGCCTTTTCCACTCACTCTGAATTATTACTGACAATCCAAACAACATGAGGGACTTTCTCATTTTTCTGCTGCTTTTCCCTACTGTCCATTTCAAGGTTGTGGAGCAAGATACACCCAGGTGCAGATTACAAAAGCAATATTAAGAAGGCCAACTCTCATCACAGTTGGCTCTAAATGCCAGCTGTAGCGGGATGCAGTCTTTTCCTTAGTCACAAAGCACGGCACTTGAAATATCCTGTAGGACGAAAACAATGCCTGCTACAGCATTTCTCTCCTGATTTTTGGGAAGAGGGCCAGACAAGCACCACAATTAGTTATACGTTCCAAACGCAGTCCCCATTCTTAGTTCCAATCTCTTGCCTGTGCTAAGCCTTATGCTAAGAATGAGGCTATGATCTCCACCCTGGAGAGGGTCTGTGCCTCAGAGTCACACACTATCAATCAGTCTGCTCCCAGTAATGAGGAAAGATGCTTCCCTTCCTTCCACCCTCTATTTGGACCTTCGCCTTCCCAGTGGGTTCATTTTACTGGGTAAAGGAGGACAGAAACAGACAGAAAGAAACATGTCAATATGTGCATTGAAGAGGAATTTAAAACAAAACATAATTAAATATCTGAAATCACATGGGAATTTGCTGGAAACTCAAGGAGAAAGGAAGAGAAGCAGCTATCACACCTTTTACTGCTGCACATGGAGTTAGTTTTGAAAAGTTCCTTCTCCCTGTCCTACCTCCCTCTCCCTGGGGAGAGGAAGGTAGCAAAGGCATCATTACAAAATTAATCACCTTGAAAAGGGTAGAAACCCAAGATTTTAAAATGCAAGAGGCAGAAGTGTCTTTAGGGGAAAGTTCAAACAGCTTCTTTTACTTGACGACTGCTGGAAACAATATGGCAATCATTAGTTTCTCTCTCTCTAGTTCAGGGTAGTCCATTTAATTTACACATGATGAACAACAGACATGCACATAGGTCCAATAGCAATATTAAGGTTGCCTCTCTTGCCAAGAATTATGCTACTAAAAAGCACATGTGCAAAGCCATGTGAGTCTGGAAAGGGTTAATGGGCTGCTGGGGGCTCATGCTTCTTGAAGAGAGGTAAAAGGAGGGACAGTAGCTCAGCTGGAGAACATACTTGACTCTCACTGTGTGACCGTCCACGGGTATGGCAGGATGTGTTGCCTGAGAGGGTGAACAACCCTCCCATCTTCACCTGAGCCAGCTGCACTCAGTATGGGTTTGGCAAAAGCCTCCTGGAATGCATCTGGAAGGACAGCATCAGACCTGGTGTGGAGGTGCAAGGATCCATGAATCCTACCTGATTTTTGGGGTAAACCCTGAAGCCTCACAAGAACGCTTAGTTTAGGCCTCAGTCCATTGCCCATTCCTGAATAACTCCAAGAAAGCTGGGTCATTTTTTACCCTTATGGGGGAATATCTCTGGTAACAACCAACACCACCTTTGCTCACCTCACATGGGGTAGATTTCCAAAATTACCACCCCCTTTCTATATGGACCACCAAATACTTGGGACAGTCAGCAGGGTTTTCAAGAAAACCCTGACTGCCAGAAGCCAGCTCTGTACTCTGCATTATCATTAAAAAGAAACAAGCAATCCAGCCAAACAGTCTCCTGTTCTCTGGAATCAGACAGATCACTACAAAAACAGGAGCTGCTGTCTGACCTGAATTTTTTTTTTACATCTTTCTAGTGCCATTTGCTTGTTCTCCACATAAACAGTCCATGCCACTAAATTCATGGTGTCATGCTGACCAGGAGCAATGAGCTCTATAGCATCACAGTAATTTGATTTTAAACAGAAGCCACTGCATAGTGTAGGAGGATATCTTCCACTCTGACTCTGGCATTGTCTGCTGGGTGACCTTGAACAGGTAGTGTTATCTTTCTTTGTCTCTTTTTTAAACAGGGATACTGGAGTACTGACCATTCTCATTAAAGTACTTTGACATTTACCAACAATAAAAAGCCAGGTGTGGACATTATAGTGCAACAAGTATTTACTCTCTTCTGCTTTAAATCTCTTTCTCCTTCACTTTCATTGAATAACCCCTTTGTTCCTGTATTATGAAACACTATAAGTAGACTCGCAACTGCTTAGAGAAGTGAAAACGGATGGACACAGATTGACGGAGAGTCACTCCTGCACAGCAGGACTTCCAGGGGTGAAACCCTGGCTTATTTGACCTCAGTGGGAATGCTGCCAATGGGGTGACTACTTTATTGCTGATTCACAGCAAATGGTAGTAAGAAAAGCATTTCATAACATTTTCTAATCTGCTTCTTGAGGGTTTAGTCATCCCAAAAGTCAGTATGAATAAGGATTACTCTTCCCTTTCAACAAATGGACCCCTCAATGTAAAACTCAGCACAGTTAACAATTTTTTCACTGTATGGGTTGGTTTGGTTTTTTTGTTTTTCTGGTAAAGTTACCACCATCTGTGGTCAAACAACACACTCAAGCCCAGTAACCTTTCAGAAAAATGACAGATGATCTCTGCTGTTCATCATGTGTTTTTTGCCCAGTACGGTCTCTGAGGAAAGGAAGAAGGTGCCAAAACTGAAATAAGAAAGATAACATTGGTAAATGTCAGAGCTCCCTGGTGAGTGCAGAGGTCTCAAAGACTTGAGAATGCTGAACAGATGACTCACTGGGAAGGGTTGCCGCACGTCCTGTTTTTGACAGATGGGACACTTATTTCATCTAGGATCCTACATTTCTATGGTATTATAGTAGCATCTAGAGGCCTTAATAGTGAAGCTGATGGCTTTTGGGACTGTATGGGGTCGAAACTACTATGCAGGATGAGGGAATTCTATTTAATGTAAAACTTTGAGGCCAAATCTTTGTATGAATATTTTGGAGCTGCTTACACCCAGGGTCTGGTTTACAGGTGCAGAAGTGCATCTCATTTATTGAAAAGACAGATTCTGTCAGTTCTCCATAGAAATACTAGATATATGCATTGCGTTTCTTACAGAGCCTGCTACATCTCCTAATCACTTGGATCTGCACTTCATACCTGTTCTCAGAGCTTAACTGGACAATGCAAAGATTTTGCCTTAGTCTTGTAGGCAGATTTCAGGACTATTTATGTTCAGGTCAGTCCAAAATCAAAAAGTTTTTGTGTTTCTGGAACTGAAAAAAAAATGTCACATTAAAAACTAAACATAATTTCTGAGTGAATAGGCAATGTATTCTGTATTTTAAATGTTGAAATCACAGACTGACTTTCTCATATTTCTCTCTGCATTTTCAGCCAAAGGACACTGGCTGAATGCAAAAGCACATGAACAGCCCTAAATCCCACACTACTTTTAATTTAGTTCACTATTCAACAAATAAATACAGCCACACAACTCTAATGTAATGATGCTTGTGATGACATTTTCCACATTCTGCTCCAGATCTCCATGTCATTTGTCCCACCACAAGCTAATGTAACATACCCTACAGCAGGATGAAGAGTTTGGAGTCTGCTACTGTCTATGAACTAAACCAGACCTGGAGTGAAATCCTGACCTCAGACAATAGCAGCTTTGCCACCAGCATAAGTGGGACCAGTTTATTAGCCCAGGATTGCTAGCTCAGGCATTAGAGGCTTGTATTTTTGACAGTTTTAATCCAGAAGCCCTGAGCTCACTACCATCAGCTGTGGATGTGATTACATGGGTAGACAGGATAAAGCTGGAGTACTCAAGAGTATTTCTGCTCCACTTTTGCTTCCAAATTTGAAGCTGTCACTCAACTAGTCCTGTCCAGCCAACTAATTGTTCTTCCGGGGACAAAGTCCTGTGGCTAACACATCCCCATGGTCTCCCATTTAACATGCTGCTGAAGGAATACAAATTTGTCCACTCCCCACTCCTCTTCTTATCCAGTTGAAATAATAAATATTATACTCATGATTTATTGGATTTTGGTTTGTTGAAAAGATCCTCCAAACAAATGAAGTTTTAATGGCAACAAACGCCAGCCGCAGCACATTAGAAAATATAAACAGCAGCGGAGACCGTTAAACAAAAACCACTTCGGATACAGCTGACATAGTGCTCAGCAATCTTCACCTCCTGAGGCCAGGGCCCTTGAGAGAGGGTCACCACAAGTCCCTCACTGGAAAAAGAAACCTGGAAGTATCCAGATCTGAGTCCTTTGGAAGCTGAGGGCTTCAAGAAAGACATCTGAAGTGATCAGCCCAGGCTGTGGACTATTCAGGACCACAGGCAAGACTTTGATGAATAGATTCATTTCCAAAGGAGAAGAGCCGAGGCAGCCCCCACTCTCTGGTCCCCTGCTGCTGCCTTCCCTACTACACACCACTTTTGCCAGACCAGTCCAGCCCTCCAGCTCCCCACCTCTGCCCTGTGCTCTCCTCCTAGCAACTGGGCAAGGAGTCAAGCTCTGTCACTGCACGGGGCACCTGCACAGCACCTGTGCTGGAGCCACCCAGCACTGCCTCACAGATGAGCAAGTTGCCCTGAATGACCTCTTCTGCAAGAAGGGCTGCTGTGCATGTCTTCGCAGCCCGGGGGAAGTAATTCAGGTCATTTTGCTACGGAAGATGAGTGTGGTACCTGTGCACAGGCCACAGGAGTCAGTGCATGGCTGTGTACCACAGAGCAATCGTCACTCACTCCAGGAAGCATCCAGTGTGCTCACAGCCCACGTGTTTCTCCTTCGCACATCTGTCTCTGCGTGAGTTGAAGCAAGTGAGTTCTGTTTGCCTGGGTTTATCCTCAGTACATCCTTGGTTACTCCCCTGCTCTCTCACCAGACCTGCCAGCACAACTGATTGTGCAATCACTCTTAAAGCCAATGCTGTCAAAACAATCAGATCCCTCAACTACCAGAATGATGTTATCTGACTCATTTTGACAGTATCAGAGTGGAGAGCAAGTACCTATCTGCACGCTTGAGGCTGGGGAAGGAAGAGATCAGGTGGAGAGCAGGTGGATGTGGCCGGGAGCCGGTAACCTCTTCTGTAAGCCCATCTTTAGCCAGAACAAGGTGCCTCAGCATTGCCTCAGGACCAAATGACCCTAAATAAATGCTCTAGCTACAGATACCCCACCCTATTGTGTGAGGAAAGGATTTACATCTATTAACAGACCATCTAGAAAATAAGTTATTTAGTTCAATGTACTGCACAGAAAAAAGAGTATTTGACATATGAGGCAATCATGGTTGCTGCCATTGCCTATTCAGCCATGGATATAACCTGAATTCCCTTATCCTTTCTCCAGATACTGATGATGAGGCAGGTAAGTTATCCTCCCAAGAAGTCCTTGTCCACTTATTGCAAATTTGGGATCTGCTGCTGGATCCATCATAAAATATGAACAAAGGAAGAATCTTGTCCCTCTATTTTGGTAGCGAACAATTTCCCTGAGGTCTCCTTCAGCTTGCCTGAGAAAGATTCAGGTAAGACCTGTCTTTGAGAAGACAGTACACAGCTACAGTATTTTTCAGGAAAAATTTCTTCACTGGAAGGGCAGTCAAGCATTGGAACAGGCTGTCCAAGGAGGTGGTAGAATCACTCTCCCTGGAAGTGTTTAAAAAATGCATAGATGCAGTGCTTAGGGACATGGTTTATTGGTGGACTTGGCAGTCCTGGGTTAACAGTCGGACTTGATGATCTTAAAGTCCTTTCCAACATAAATGATTCTATGATTCTGTGACTCTCTACAGTCCTAGATGGGGCTAACTATTGTAGCTGTACTGAGTAGATATCAGCTGATGCTCTGTCCTGAAGAAGTCTGACCAGTCGCCTCTATTCAGTATATTAGCTGGACTTAAGGCTTGTTTGAGATATTTATGTTAAACTTTGGGGCTCATGCAAGGTAACAAACATACCAAACACTTATCAGGACTCATTTGTGCCAAAGTGACCTTTATGAACCTGAGCAGCAGTTTCTAGACCAGAGCAAAGACTCAATCTCAGAAGATTTTGATGGTTCAACACCAACCAGTAGCACCCTGTCACTCACCAGGCCACACTTCTGTACTCACCAAGTCGACACAGAGGTGAACACCCGCAGTACACCCAGACAAGCCTACTGTGAAGGGTCTCAGGCTGGCTTCTCTTTGCAGTGGTGGGACACAATAGAAACCTTCAGGGAAGCTGTTCAAGCCATGGAAGCTTAATTAGGCCATATAAGAGACCAGAGGCTCCTGCTTGAGAGGTAAAACATTCTATTCCTTCACAGCAATCACATCAAAGTCTAAGTTGAAGGGAACTAAGAAGAGCTATCCAACAGCACAGCTCCCTTTTATCCAGTCCAACGATGTTTTCTGCCACAGAAATTGTAGGATCTCATCTATCTGCAGCATTTTCTTAACTCATAGATACTACCTAAACCAGCCTTGATGAGTGCACAGATGGGATTGCCACCTTTTATTCAAACAGGGGAAGCATGAGCAAGTAATGTGTTCCAGAGACTGGAAATCAGGATGTTTTGATTTGAGATAAAGTACAAAACATGTGTGAGTGACCAAAGACACCCTGCCTGAGCCTTTCAGGAAATAAGTGATTTAAGACATTTTACCCTAAGAGCAAGAGTTTACTGTCAATAAACCATTGTTTACTGTCTACACAAGAGCTGTGGCTACTACTTTATTCAAACATTCATATTTTGTCTATTTAATCCATTCCATGTCACTGAAAAAAATTTCCCTTTCATCAGTCATGGATGCCTGGGAAAGGGCTCTGTCTGTCTATATGGAATCCCAACCGCACCTTGACATCCCAGCATGTCCAGGGCTCCTGCGTGCACCTCCAGCCCTGCATTGCACTGACCTGAGCAGACACCTATTCCCTGCTCTCTTCCCAGCTCCGAGGGCAATTGGCAGGCTTCATACAGCACTTTGCTGAGGCCATGACATGAAGCCTAACTTTCAGGAGCATGGCCTCTGCCAGTATAGCTCATATAGAATTCACCCTTGAGCTCATCTCTGGAGGCCCCGAGTTAAGTCTGTGGAGAACCAGCATGGTTCAGACAGGTGCCGAGTATCTGGAAAACACTGAGTTTTATTTAAAAAAAAAACACCAATCATAAAGCTCACAACAACCAACAGCAAAAAGCTAGTTCTACTCCAACATGTGGATTCACCATAAAAAGACTGACTGCACTGGGAAGTCATAAACCATCTAATTGTAAATCACATACCAAATACAAACAATCAATCAGATTTATTTCATGATTAAGAAAATCACTTAGTGATCACTACAAGCACCATGCTGTGTTGTGTACTGAAAGACACCATAATTAAATTGCAGCAGACCATAACTGTTCCAGGAACGAACAATGTCAGGAGCCCAGTGGCCAGCGTGGATTTGCAAGAGATCACGCAACAATTGTTGCAGGGCAAAAACCATTTGTTTGTTTGAATCCCGAGCATTTTTAATTTGTTTTTTACTAAGGATCAGGACAGGATTCAGGTTAAGGAGAAGGCAGCAACCACAGAGGATGAGGTAGGCAAATGAAGTTAATAAAAATAATCACTGATAACAGCAGGGGAGAAAAATAGAGAAGTCTAAATATATTCACTGAGAAGAATGTAGACATAACCAGAAACAGCTCAAGGTTCTGCAGTGAACAGTCTCACACTAGAAAGAGCCTAATCCAAAGCCCATGGAAATCAGGATCTTTCCACTGACTTTGTCATTTGTGACTGCATGACAAGCAAAACTTTTCCCATTGCAGACTGCCACAAAATCTTTTCTGGTTCTCTACACATTTTTCCACTGTTCTTAATAAAGCCATTTTCTTGCATTATGTTAATACTTAAAAAGAAAAAAGAAAAAAAAAATAGAGAAACCCTTCATAAATACACAATCAACCCTGAGGTAATTTTCCTAAAATAATTTTTTAAATAAACTGCTCCGTACAAACTTCAGTCACTTCAAAATGTGCTTTGAAACTGAAGACTGTGGAAAAGTTAAAGAAGTGATTGCTGATAAATAGTTCCATATGATTTATTCAACATTATGTCCTTCCACCTACAACAGAATGCTTTTTCAGATTTTGGGGCATGGACTTTCTGCCTGCTAAGAGATGTGTGCTAAGGTTTAATATGCTAAAGAACTTCCTCCAATTTCAGAACTCTGATTCAGCACCAGCAGTACTCTCTTAAATAGGAAAACATCCTTTAGGGTGAAACCAAACTACATTGGTGCAGTTGTATAGAAATGACTTCTAGAGAATACTTGAAATGTTCCTCCTTGCTGTCAGAGCAGGAAGGATGCCCGTTTTTAGTTAGGTTGTGGCAACACCCAAAGGTTTATCAGATGTTCCGCTAAATTCCACAGAAATTTTCCCAGGTCTGAAGGCAAATAGAAATTGTCACTGCCTCACAGCAGCATCACATATATACGATGGCAATATAACAGCAGATGGAGAGCTTTTGATGGTAAGATGATAAGAGTACTGTCTCTTGATAGAGGCTCTGAGAAACCACCTCCCCTTTTTCAGAAAAGGTCATGTAAGGCATTTCAGTATATTGCACTGGGCTTTAGAAATATGTTATCTAGAAAGACACAGTGTGTAAATCAAACCCAGAACTAGGCACCTTTTCAGCTTTCCTGCATAGCTCTACTGCACCAGTTATCTTACAAAGTACTTGGAAAACCTCCCTGGATAAACTAATGCAAACTCTGGTTTAACACACATATAGATACTTCACACTGGCTATACAGCATCAATGCTTTCTGCCAGAAATTATCCACATTTAAACAGACACAGGCGCATCCATGTGCAAAAGCATCAGATGTAATGGTCTCCTCTGTTCTGCTAGAGCAGTGAAACTTTGTGCATCGAAAATTGCTTTCAAGACAACTAGAGCAGGAACCCAAACTTTGCATCTGGCTTATTGTTAATCATGTGAGGAACAGGTCAATCATCCCCATACACTGGAGTATAAGGACTCCAAAATGGCTTTACTTAAGACACATGTAAACCAACACAGGCCTGGTGCCTATTTTATGGTGTGCAGCAGCTTCAGGCCAGAAGCCACATACCTTGGTAGGATGAAATCATGCATGCACTAATCCACCCTTTTACACAGCACTGGATCTGGCCAGGATCCCCAACCCTACTTAGGTAGAATGCAGGCAGGAACATAACGACAATTTGTCAGATGTGAACTCAGATGCCTTTCAGAGTTCTTGGAAGGACATAAATGGTGCTCCTTTCCAAAACCCATAGCAAGGAAATGGCTGGGCTGAGCTTTCTGAGCTCTAAACAGGAAACAGGTTCTTCACTCTCAAGTGGCTCAATGACAAATACTGTGCAGCAGTGGCAGCAATGCCTCTGTTTGCATGCAGCCAGAGTATGCCAGAACTTCAGGTGAGAACACACGAAAGCCCCAGATGCAAAATACTGCTATTGAGCAGAATGGGGCAACTGAGCTTCAGATTCCCCTTGATCAGCAGGGCTAATATCCATCTGCTAGGGTCTTGCCAAAGGTACAAAGTACTGGGTCTTTAGCAGAGTCTAGAAGGAAAAGTGAGAGGCCAGGGGAAAAGACTGTAAATGTTCACCCTAAAATCTCCAGAACTACGAACAGCATGAAACCCCCTTCTATAAGAAGAAAAGATAACATAAAGATGCATTTAGATGGGGAACAGAACCACTTTGTTTCACTGTGCCAGACATCTCTGCAATGGCACATAAATGTGCCCAGATGTCCCAGTAGACTTAGTACTTTGCTACCAAATGTTCCTTCAGCTGAAAATACAGCTGAGCAGGAGATGGACAGTACTGATCAGAGAGGTGAGGAAGAAGTCAGCTGAGTATGAACATGTGGGACTCACTCATATGTTTTGTGTTCTTCTGTTTGTTATAGGAAAGAGAGGTTGCTTGTGGGTGGGCTGAGAGCCCCCCACTCACACAATGTGGAAATAATAAATCACAGGCAGCCCTGAAGAGCTACCTGTGATTTTTAAATGTGAAAAGCCCTCTTTCTCCTCTGGAAAAACCTCCAGTTTTACCCTCCATCTTAATCTCAACTCAGCACAGGTTTCTTGAGAAGGGTCTCACAACCCATAAAGCTCTCCCTGGGTAGGGCAGCCAGTGGGTCTGTGAGGTAAATGGTTGAACCACTCCCATCTGGTCTTGCTTGGATGATGGTTTTAGTCTCACAAATCCACATACACTTTGTCCCTTGGCTATTACACCACTAGATCTTGCTTTGGCTAACCAAATTCCCATCACGACTCAGTACACACAAGGAATGTCACATCTTTCAGCACACTAGTTCTGCTTCACTGACTACAACAGGCTTCCTTAGAGGGAACTCACCACTCCTTGGCACTTTTTACCTGTCTCTGCTTTTCACATTCCTCTTTCCTCCCAAGATTTCCCAGAAGGGACTTCTGAAAGTCCTTATTGCCTAGCACTCAGCACTGAGCGGGGAGCAGAGGAAGATGGTAGAGTTCATTGATCCCACCATGGCCAAACACACATACACTTCAGACAGTGGTTTCTGTAATTCCTCAGCCATTCCTCCATCCTCTGGAAAGGGGTCACCGTGTCAATTTATAAACTTAGGAACCAAATGCCTCTCAGAGACTGGTGGGTAAACAGGCCAGCCTCCCTAGTAGCCTTGTACAGCTACATATGGCAAGCAGAGCTTCACAAAGGCTTTTGTCCGCATTTCCCATCAGTCAGACTATGAAGACAAATGACTAAATCCAAACTGTGGCCAAGGTTACCTTATCAGTGACCCCCAGCCTCTGGCCTTGCTTCAGTAGACCCTAGGGATCTTGGAGTGTCCATTCCCAGCCACACACAGATGCTCTCCCCTGCCAGGCTTTCTGCCCTGGTAAACATTTCAGTCCTTTTCCCTGGGAAACAGAGGGTGTAGAGCATGGAATTAGCTGCTTCAGTCTCAGGGGCATCCCCAGAGGTAGGATATTAACCAGAAAGTAGGTATTTTCCACTTTTTGTCTATTCTAAGCCTACCTGCCATTTTGGTGCTAGTGCCCAAGGAGGTAAATGGCATCCTAATGTCTCCACCACCAACACACGTATGGCATGCCCTACACACACAGACAAGTCATTTCAGTCAGGGGCAGGCGACATCCATCCTGTGCACTTCTACCATAAAAAACAACCTTTACTTGTCTTTCCTTTCTGCCTGGAAGAAGAAAGTGGAAGTTTGCTGTTGGTTACTGCAAGTTGATGCAATTTTCCTATCTATCTTCATAAATATGAAATATATGCTGCTATGTTTGCAATTATGAATGTTTAAATGAAATCTTAATTGCAATAAAAAAGTATTTTTTGTCATATTTACACTATCTAGAATGAGTAATGAGTTTTCATATCGTGTCAGATGTCAGAGGTTTTGTTGTTGCTGTTGTTACTCTTCTGACCAGTTCTTGAGCCTAATCATTGAAGCCATTTATAGAAAAAAAATTACACTAGTCTCTTTTGTTCCACATTTGCAATAAAAATCAACAAGCTAAGCTCTGTCTTGCTACAAAAGAGTTAATGTAAAGAATAACAGTGGGAACCATGCTCTTCTCAAAGGAATATTTATTTGGTTTTAAAGAACTCGTTCTTCATGCAAAGAAAATGAAGGTTGGAACCAGAAGAGAAACATCTGCCTCCTCCAAAGTTATGAGAAACTGTGTTGCACATTCCTAACCTTTCTCTTGTCCTTTTGGCTAAAAATCAATTACTTTTCTTTTAAGGTAGCATATACATCTAGGCAACTGGGCAACTAGCATATAAAAATCACTCTTCAGAACTAAACACAAATAGATTAACCAAAAAGAGACGGCATAATATATTTTCACTTCTGGGAAGAAACATTTTCAGTTACTGGAGAGACACTTTGCTAGATGAAAGATCTGATCCTATCTCATCTTTAAGATCTGAGGAAAGTACAGGATGACTGCAGCAGACACTTAACTGTTTTGCGGTTTGCAAAAGTAAAAAAAAACTCTTTAAAACACTTTTGACGTAATTTGCCCCTCTACCACTCCTCTACATGAAAACACTTAGCAAAATGTTGGCTCCTTTGAGACTGATGTTTATATTAGCACAAGAAGTAAAAACAAAGATTTCAAATTTTTACCTATTTCTGCTAGGACTGGGGGTGGACATGTCATCCACAGCCCCAGAAACACAACTCTGAGCCTTGCTCTGGGTCACTTGGGCTTAAGTGTCAAGATAGACATATGAAAAGAAATATGGAGGAAACTGGGCACGTGCTTGTATACCGTTTTACTAAATTCTGTGGCCCTGGCCAGTTCAGCAGGGGAGAAGTGGAAAAAAATAGTGCAAAACTACACAACTGTCGAGAAATTCTAGCATATCCATAATGTATTACCAAAATATTTTTATGCTTTGAACAATTCAAACTGAATTTTTCATTTTTTCATTTAATCAAACTGCTTTTCCATTTTTTTTTCAGCTGCCTTTCCTATTTAGAGGCAGTTTTCTTGCCTGGCCGAATACAACTGTAAAAACATCAGACTAAAGCACTTAAAGACACCAAATAATGCTTCTGAGAACAGGTAGCTTTACAGAGTCCAGAAGGAAATAGCTGAAAGCTAAAATGTTTGGTTTATTCTGCAGGAGTGGGGCATAATGAAAACAGATGGAAACGATTTGGATGGCAAGCTTCTTTTATACATCTCAACATCTCCCTAACCTCAGCATTCACCTTGAGTACAAATTGCCCCAGCAACTTGCAGTCCAGGATTAAGAAACTATTGCTTATTTAAATACAGATTTGCTGGGGATATCCACAGGAAATTTGAGGAGCTACTTACTGAATGCAGGCCTTTGTTTGCATTGCAGTAGCACTTAGAAGACTCCAGCAAATCAAGCACAGTGTGCACGGTACTGTACAAATTTTGGAGGTACCCTCTCTAGCTCAAATTGCCATAATTTTCCACTGTTACTACACTAACTAATCACTTAGATGTTCCTGTTGAGTTGAAAAGCTCCTTTTTACCCTGAAGCTGTCCCAGGACCATGCAGCTAATACAAAAAAAAAAAAAGAGGGGGTTTCTCATCAGCTTTAGCAGATGGGCAGCTGTGGGCACAGAGGTGAACATGACTGGTTCAAGGTTAACACAGGCAACCTCTGGCAGAGCCAAGAGTAAATCCACATCTCTGGCACCAAAGCCTGTGTCACAACCAAATCCAGTTTTTCCCTCTGATCTTGCTTCTCTCTTGCTTACGTAAATATTTGCATGGCTAGAATGAAACCACATTGCTTTTTTTTTCCTTTAGGAAAAACAACAAGTACTTAAAATATTTCTGTAACTTCCCCCCCCCGACCCTTTTTAAGGAGTTGGTGGGGGGAAATATTTTTATTTTTCTTGGCAAAGAACAAAAGAAGGAGCAGGCCCAGGTGGAGTCAGACTCCCTGAAAGCCCTTCACTCTTCAGCTCTGCCTGCCCTGGCATAACTGCAGGACAGCACAGACACAGCCGCAGCAGCCTAAGACCCCAGCTCAGATGAGGGGAGGAGGTCAGCAGCAGTATGAAATTTTTTCTAAGTAAGTCACCTTAAAATTTTCATGGGAAAGTTCTGTAATCCATGCCGGATTACCCCTGCCAATTGTAGTTCATTTAAAATTGACCCATGCCTGACTACAGTATAAGCATACACTGAATGCCCTAAGCAGGATCATCACAGAGGATGAACGTGATTAACTCAGGCCTCTCTGTCCTTCCCAGGAGCAATGAGAACAATTCACTCCCTTTAAAAACCATCCAGGGTCACCTCTGGCTCTGCCAGAGGAATTTCACCTGCTTGTGCCAGCAGTGCGTTCTGCTCCAATAAAAGTACCAGAACATGTTCACATCTACATGCAACAGCTCAAGGTGGAAAAACTTCCCACTTTGCTTCAAGCCTGCCTGACCCCTCTCTTGGGACCACGGCTGGTGGATTTTGCAGGCGTAACCAAGCCCCCTCCCAGCAAGGCGAGACACGAGAGCAGCTTCACGCCTGCTTGCCTGTGAGGGTGCAAAAGGGGGAGAGGGAAAGCACGTATGTCTTCAATATGTTTGCCCATTTCAAGCCTTTATTCCTAACACATGTTTCTTCTTTTATGCAAAACATGTCTCTTCTGTTTTCTGTCTCCTTGATTTCATTTTAAAATGCAGTATTTTTATGGCATGAAGAGATAAAGATATGAGGAGGGGAGGGAAAGTGGTACAAAAAGCAATTAAGTTTGGTGGCTGGTTATTGTAATGCACTAAGAAACAACCAAAACCATTCCCTTTGAAAAAGGGGCCACTTCTGCTGCTGATATGCACGGGGTTTTCACAGCTCCCATTTACATGACTGGAAACTATCCAGGTAAAACTCTTGTCTCGGTCAAAGATTAGACTATCATGTCTGAGATGAATGGAAACCTTTCAAAGGAAGAACCAGCATCACTGCTGGATCACTCCAGCTTTGTCAACCATTTATTTAACCCATATTTGTGCTTCAAAATTCTTGTATTAATACATGAAGGTTCATAACTGAGGCAATAAACTGCTTCAATGAGCTTTATTGAGTACATCTATGCTGGACAGCCGAGCAGAAAGTACAGGCAGAGCCTTTAAGTTCTGCTCTGGAGTAAATGGGTTGCGTGGTTTGTTTTTTATAAAACATGTTTTGGAGGTTTCTGAGACTGCAGGAAGTTCACATCTGTCCATTGATCCAAACCTTGGGGCAAATACTATGGCACAACACTTCCAGGATGTTGCTGTTCGACACATCTGATACTGCTGAAGTCCCCACAATTTGAATTAAACCAGTTTTTTTGTAAATAGAAATGTCCCAGTTCACAAATTTTTCTATGAACCATGGATTATAGAAAAGAATTCAAACTGGAAACTGAGATCAGCTTTCCTAAGGGAAAGCACTGCAGGTTGGGAGTATGTGATACTGCATGCCTCCACAGGACAAATTCTTCTTCAGTGCCAAGCTGCAGGCAGCTCCCACTGAGAACGTGCACCTGTATCCATGAGCATTTCTAACTCTGCTCAGGTACAGCCCAAGGCCTGCCACGTCTGCCAAGACCTTGAAACACCTTAAAAAAGTGCTCCGCCACCCTGCCTCTACCTGTGCATGAGTTTTTCAGCTGTTCCTGCAGACCAGTTCTGCTGTCAGTGTTTCCAAAAGCAGCTGAACCAAGAGCCTCCTCAGCACTCAGAAATCATCCTGAGCCAGAGGGCCTGCCAGACCCCTCACTGTGGCTGCTAGTGTATTGGGGTCATCTGCCACGAACCTCACAGGACCTCAGCACCAGGTCCTGTTAGCACCAGGGAGGTACAAGTGCATTCCTGAGCAGGGACAAGCAGCTTGATATTGTTGACAGAAGTTAACATGAGCTGCTACAAGCTGGGACTACTTTCTGTACTAATCTAGTCATAATGTTAAAACAAACTATTTCCGGACTGCAATTATTGCACCTCATAGAGAAATTGTACGATGCTGAAATTAACAAAATGCTTGAGCAAATTTAATTACTAACAGATACCTTTAAACTTGCGGTTAGGAAACTGTTAGCCATTCCTGAAGCATGTGCCCTGCAATTCAGTTCCACTCTGAAGCATTTTCAGAATCTGCTGATCCATAAAAGGTACTATTGGAGAAGGTTTTTTTTGGCAGAGGTTTCAGTTTTGTCCAGCAAACTAATGGTGTCCGTTAACACACCATTACATACATCGTTAACATACTTGGCAACTGGGATTTCCCCTCAAGAATAAAGAAATCGTGTGTAAATCATAATTATTGTCTGCCTGGCAGTATCAATCATCACACACAAGGCACTTGTTCTAATTCTCTACCCGCAAAAAAGTTCCTTGCGAATGCAACTGGGGTTGTCCTTGCACATGGCACCTTACTAGGAAATCACCAGTCAAGCCACATACACAGTGAGTTTATACAGCCAGTTCCTATTAGGAATGCAGAGCCACAGAGAAACAGCTTGCACTAGGTTGCCAACAACGTACTGGCATGATGAGTAAGACAGGAATTACCTGTGGAGCAATCCTTGCCCTTAACATGCAGTTCTTCTGAACAGCCACTGAAATCTATTTCTTTTCCAATGTAGATGTCTTAGGAAAAAAACGAATAAAAAAAAAAAAAAGCCTCCACTATAACCTTATTAGAATTATGGTGCTGAGTGTGTGCTCCCCTTCATGCTTTTTGCACACTCTTTCCTGTTTCATTCCAGGTTCTGTTCAACTATAGTTATAGATCAGGATTTACTTATTTTCTTTGCTTAGACCATAAGCAATTTTGGGGTGCATGTGGGGAAACCTTGCAGAGTGGGATCTTTTCATAGTGGAATTCAGCACAACATTTCTGAAGGAGTTCACCTCCACGGAGTTCACCTCCACACTGACACCCAAGTTGCTAGCTGGGCTTTCAGCAGAGCTCAGAGCTGGTCCTCAAAAGCTCTGCGAAGAGTCTGGCACTAGGAGAGGTGGCTGAGAGGTGGCTGAGAGGTGGCTGAGAGGTGACAGCGCAAACAAGTCCTTCTTTAAGTATGTATGCAGGAGGGTTTGGTCCCTGCTCTAGAACTGAGATCTGGGACTGGTGAGTGAGATTTCATTTCTTGAGTTGGCGTATCTAATCAGGCAACAAAGATTTTCTCACATCCAAAACCACACTCAAACCTGTAGGTTGAACATTTAAAAAACACGGCAGTGATAAAATAATACCAACAATACCGCCAGCAGATGTGACTGCCAAGCAACATTATCTACTTCACGGTTTATGACACACATTTGATAGAAAACACTTGCAGCAAGAGAGATTGGCATTACAACCAAGGAAAAAAATTCAACTGTGTAGTTAGCGCAAACCAAGGGTGGGAATCTCAAGTGCTGCAATTTTTCAGGAACAGGGCAGAATAACAACTGTCACACACCTCTAAAGAGCTGGCATTGCTTTGGGGCAGAGACAGTCTGGCTAACCTTGACATCCTGCTTTCTAGGCCTCTGTGATTTCTGCTAATACAAAATGGCATTATCCTGAAGTGCACAAGTCACTGCCTCGCTCATCCCTCACTCGACAGGAAGGGATGGATCAGCATTCACATTAGGTGATGAAACAGCATTCACAGTATGCTCCTGACAGCCCCTGGCCTTCCCAGAGGATAGCGAAGCAGTGTGAACTCACCAACTCCATTGCCTGTTAGTAATTGCTAAAAAGAGAGAAGCTTCCAACAGCATTCATGCTTCCCCCACCACACCTCACCTTGCAGTGTAATGGTAGGAAGTTGGAGGTGGTATTTAGTTATAAATAAATAATTAAAAAAAAAGAACAGGGAATTTGCACTAGAAAGATAAAACCTCTTTCACAATTGCAGCTTGGGAGTCTCAAAACAGTAAAAAATATATTTATTTTCTGCGTTTGCATTTACACTTCATCTCTGATCCGTTCCCAATATTCCCACCCTGCATGGCTTACATAAAAAGAGATGTACTAGAGACTCCAACTACAGTCTGTAGTATTTTCAGGCCTTGATGGAAGTCTGCAGTCTATTTTCCAGGCTCGTAAATCTCAAGAGAAGTGTTTCATTATTCTGTCCAGGCAGTGTGGAATATCTGAGCCATAGATCCTCACGGATGTTTCCTTTCTGGGCTATTCCATAGACAGGCAACATTCTGCATTTCAGAAGTGCCCTTAAATTCTTTCACCAGCCCATTCCTCTTCAAACAAGTTGGAACTGAAAATTCCTCTTTCAAGTCCCATGCGATAAATTCAGCCTCAACATTCCAGTCTGAAAGGAGCATTTTTCCTCCTCTGTTCAAGCATTTTGCCTTGTAGGTAGAAGAGGACAAAAGCCATGACCTTCTTCAGCAAATTCGGGACACCAGAAGCCAAAGTAAACAGCTTTTACAGTGTTTTGTAGTGCTTAGGACTAAAGTACACGGTCTTCAACAAAAAGCAGCACTGTTTCTGGTACCTTCACTATAAGCTCATGGATACGTTAATTAGCAACAGGTCAAAGTTGTGAAGCTTGCATATGGATCCAAATTAGCTTTGTATTTGGTAATCCTGGGTTAAGGACCACCTCACCCAGGCACATGAATTTGTAAGATCCTTTAATACTTTTATATATGTGCAAAGAATATTAAACCAGCTTTGTTATTAAGCCATCTGGAAAATGTAAGCTGCATTTTAGGAGTGACTGTACAAATTCAAGCATCTGTCCAAATGCAATCCATTTCCAGCTATTCTCGCTTAGCAAACAAAAGAGACAAGCAAAATACCTCCTAGAAAAAATCTCTTGTTTCTGACCTAAAAATCACAAGGGTAGTGGCTTCGGTCAAAACAGACCAGGAAGTTGGTGCAGAACCCAGACTACTCACTGCAATGCAATACATACTCTCAGGACCAGCTCTGCAAGAGCCCATGTTGTTCAGATAGCCATCCTTTTTCTTGCATCATTGTCACAAAAAGGCATTTCAACCTGGGAGGAAAGTGCTTCCAGTCAAATCTCCTCTCAGATTGCAAACCATTGAGGAGTCCCCAGAAAAGGGCCCAAAACGTCAGCCTGAAGGAGGTGGGCATACAGCAGTTTGCACAGAGGTCCAATGCACTTTTGGACCTGCAAAAGTCTGGGCTGCTCATGTCCCAGGCATCTTGCAGACCAGCTGGGAATCATGAGCAGTACCAGTTTGCTCTAAGGGGAAGACAAGTGGACCAGAGTACCCTCTTTCATGTCCTTGCCGAAGAGCTTCTGTCAGAAGAAGGGAAGTAGGGGAAAGCATGGGAAACCAATTAGGACTAATCATCAAGAAATAGATGAAGATCTGCCTTAAGTTTTTAATCTGCCTTTTTAAAGAAGGGTAGACCTATACTGAAAGATGAAGTCTTTGACCTTACGTGATGAATGAAAACATAACTGATAATTCAAACCTGCCATGGGGCAAGTTTAAAGAAGGGTTGCCCCAAATGGTTTCATTATGTTCAAAAGTTACTGCCAGGAACATGGATGTTTTTTTCCTGTGTTTGTTGGATGCTCTGCATTTAAAACATCCCTGTATGTTTGTTTTTCTTCCGGTCTTTTGTGGTTGCTTTGTAAACATCTGGGCTGCTCTTAGTACTTTGTACAAGAAGCGCGTGTGTGTTAGTTTTGCCAATGGCTCTTATGTAATGTTTGTGGGGATGAAGGCATTGGTTAAAACAGCTCCTTTGAAAGGCCACTCCAACCCAAAACTATTATGGAAATATCTCATGAAATGTCCTCTTCCCCCTTCCATACCGGACCATCAATTTCCCTGACTAGGTTAAAAACAGAGCCCTCTTTCAGTGGTAATTACTCAATATGACATTTACTTCTTGCAATCCCATGCTTCTGCTGTGTTTCATGGTGGTTGTATGTCACCAAAGGACACCTATGCACTTTCAGTCTAAATGAATTGGCTCATTTGTAGGGCACAGGGGAGTACATTTCCCAATAATGAGACTGATACATTTCTTCTCTAGTATGCAACACCTTAATCCCGCATTAAAATGTTAACCCCTCCCAGAGGTGCAAGAGCGAACCTTAGCAGCTAGAAAATAAATTGTTCAACAGCGTTTTCCTGCAATAGATATGAGTTATTTGACAGTTAAGATCCTAATTCTTTTACGTTCCTCTGAAAGCCCCTGCAGTTAACATTTTTATATTACTTCAAGCTAACTCTCCCCCAACAAGTGAAGAGCTTCGGAGCTTTTAAGACGAAAGGAAAAAGTTTGTCAAACTCTACTTTCATGCACAATCCAGACCATAAATTTTTACCTAGCATTTCCTGCTGTAAACTCAAAATATTTTGGTTGTTCTGTCACAGCTTTCCAACGAACATTAGATTCGATTTGATTTGGACCTCTTCTGTCCAAATCTGAGAGGTCCAGCTCATCGCACCCTGCATCCAGCTGCCAATCCCTTCCCACTGCTTGAGTTAACAACTGCCTCTTTTCTAACCTAAGGTGAGAGCCTACCTCAGTCTTGTGGGAGGTCACAGGGAGCTGGATTTTTAGGAATGACCCCTCACCTCATTTCCCTCATACCCCAAAGGAGGAAAGGTGGAGGAGAGGAGAGAGGTAAAGGGAGGAGTCTTCATCAGAGGAGAGCTATGGATGCTGAGGCAGAAAGCTCTACAGGAAAAGTGGAGCTGAACAGGCTGAGAGCAGAAAGGTCAACATTATGGTGCTTCATAGCTTGTATATTAAAATTTCTTAATGGGCTCTTTTCCTTAGGAAAAAATAATCTCACTTCACAGTCTTTCATGACTACAGGGTTCCCCCTTCCCCACTCAAAAATACCCCCAGAAAGTTCAATCTTCTTAAATTGCTTAGTCACAAATGGGAACAAGCTGCACTTTCCAAATAAATATTTTATGTTTCTCCCCTTCTCCTCAACAACGGAGTTCATGTAACAGATTATGTGAAACAAATGGGTTTACAGCTCCCCTGCTTCCCCAGTTCCTCACTGGTAAGACTACCACAGTAGAGACAGACCACACTTCAATACCAGCAGTGAAGTTGAAGGGAAATGTGGGGTTTACTCTACTCGGACCTTGTGTCAGTTTACCCACATGTTATTTACTGCTAGACCACTAGTCAATACCAGTTCCTGCTTCTCAGAAGCCATACACGCTTTCATTTTGCACCCATGTCCCAGGCGTTAGTCAGACTGGTACAGGTTTAGGGAAAGGAATGGATTTCTACATGGCCTGATCTTAGAGGACAAG
Source organism: Falco cherrug (assembly GCF_023634085.1). Classification (NCBI taxonomy): domain Eukaryota; kingdom Metazoa; phylum Chordata; class Aves; order Falconiformes; family Falconidae; genus Falco; species Falco cherrug. The sequence goes on along the minus strand of NC_073708.1, from coordinate 29,734,192 downwards.
TGTGGACACAGGCCTCTGGGACAAATCAGTGGTTACCCAAGCACAGCCATCATTCAAACAGCCCAGTGTTGTACATCTTTGCTTGCTCCCTATTGCTGTGGTTGCAAGTTGTGTTTGTCTAGATAAATGGGGGGTAAGAAGGGAAAGAAAAATACACTGTCACTAAGAAAATGTTACTCTGACTGTTACTGTAGTTAAAGATAGCAGATAAATCTGTAATAATGAGGAGGAACAAAGATGGAGAACTACAATCCTGACCTGAAATTTCCTGAGTTCACACAACATCTTGAGCTTTGTTCTAGGTCACCACATGATGCAGGATGTACCTCTTCTGGTTCTGGCTTTCTTCAATTACTTCCCCTTCTATACCCCAAAAAATCTGAGAAAAAGAAATAGGGTTACGATTTAGACTTAATATTCATTAATATAAGTGAGATTGATATAATATGAGAGAAAGATGCTCTTCCTGCTTGAAACACGATTACTACCCCCTAAAAACTCCAAAAGAAGTATCCCCGTGGTCTTGCATGGGCTGCCTCAGAAGATCCTGGAGGATTGATATTCCCCTCTGACACTGGGTTCTCAGCATACATACCCAGTATAAACTGGATCAACCCTTCTCTCTCTGCATAGCAAAATGCCTTTCATTTCCCTCCACAGCACACATCTGTGACCAATGGTGTCTCTAGAAAAATACAGCTGCAATCAATATCCTAACCATCAAAGAGGAAATGCCCATAAAAGACTATATGGCTTAACTATCATACCTAGGCTTGTCTGTGTGTGCATGAATTTAAGCCTCATGTCTTCTTACTCACTATGTTGGAAAAATTCATTGAAGATAAGAATCACTGAAAGAGAGCAAAGGTAGTAGAGTCAAAACTTCTGGTTCTGTCTTAACTTGCTCCCTGTTCGTTTCTCTGTCTTAGGACAGGTTAAAAGGTAACACTTTTAGACAGTCAGACATTTCCCTGAATGGAGAATAAAAACACATCAGCTATAAAAAGGGAAATAAACACACATTGGCAAAGACCACACAAGACTAAGACAGCAAATATTGCAAGAGAACACCACCGCCCTCCCCATGCTCCCCTGTCTTGTTCATACCATAGATGCCAGCAGATGAAAGTGACAAACACACCATTGTAACTCTCTGATGGGAGATTCTCACACTGTTTTGAAAAACCTTGGATGATAAACATCATGGCTGACAAACACCCCATCGTTGACCCCTGAAGAACTCCAACCACAGGTATCAGAAGGTTAGAAAAACTTCCCTTCATAGTCACTGGCCGAGACTGATCTGATTAACAACCATTACCGCTTCAGCAGCTCACTCAGCAGCTCATTACTTTCCATAGTGAAAGTCCATCACAAATCTAGAACCATGGGCTGGTTTGATGATAGCTTGATCTGCTCATCTGCTGATCACAAACTGATGTATCACTCATAACAGGAAAAAGGAAGAAAGAAAGAAAGAAAGAAAGAAAGAACTTTGAAGGGATTACACTTAGAGCAACCAAGAAAGATACTAAAATGAATATGGAAATAAACAACAGGAGATTAAAGGGCTGTTAAAACCAAAGAACTGAATTTTGGAGAGCAAGAGTCACAAATGCAAAGCAATGGTCTTGCATACCAGTCACAGGGAGTCAAAACTCAGCACTATGCTATAAAAGAATCATGAAAAGTTAGAACTTAGTGAAGTAATAATGGGAACAGTGGCAATAACCCTGAGCTCTCTGAGCTGAAATGGAAATCCTGCTCTCATACATTCAAATATCAAATTTCTAAAAGAAAAATGAATGTATCTGGAAGTAACTAAGCCAGCTCTTCCTTGAGGAGTGAAGACTTCAAGCAGGAAACATGTTGACTCCTTTCATGAGAAAAGTGAACCTCTCTACCCCAAAAAATATCTTCAAGGAAGTCCAACCTGCAGAGTATCTGTTTCTGCTTGCCTCAATTTTAGATCTGTTTTCAAAACAGATAGGTCAAATGCAGACCAGCACCCAATCACAAGAGTGAAATTCCAGCTCTTCTGTCTGCACATAAATCCAAACTTCGACAAAATCTGGAGGAACCATAGATTTCACTTTTGTCCATCCCTGAAGTTTCCAGAATAGAACAAACACTGCATTTTCAGAGTCTGGAGTGTGTCTACAGCTCCAGAAATGAGTAGAAAACATGTCTGGGTCCAGAGCTGAGGGAACGGGATCTGTATGTTTGCCAGTGGGAGAAGAAATATGAATATCCAAAATACAATGTTTTTATGTTTGCTTTTGGGCTGAAACTAGAATTTCAGTAATTTCCTGTAACAACCAATTGCAAGTTTTGTTGCTGTTTTTTTGCAAAAAAAGGCTTTAATTGGATCATTTGCACATAAACTCTGTTCCCACAGAAGCTTCTAGTTTATTGACAGCCAAGTGACTATTGAACTAAAAGTCTGGATAATGACAAGAGGTCTGACTAAATAACCTGCCAAAACTGATCAGATTAGCACTGTTCCTTCACACAGACAGTGCAGACCACAGATAAAACCTGAAATGTTTGTGAGGGGACCTAGCACCTGGGGATAACTAACACAGAGCCATTCACGCACACACAACTTCTGTTCTCCTGGTGGAGACACTAGGGCTCTGCTAATCCTCCCACTTCCACTGTGGCTTTCTGAGTCATTCCTGATGTACACGGGTGCATCTTTGGCCAACTGTTAGAAATAACATGACCATGCAAGGGTAACAGAATGAATCTGGCCAGAGGTAACTGAATAAAACATGACTTCAGACAGAGTCCCTCTTGGTTTTGCACTGTCAAGCAGCCAAGGCTACAGCTTGTAGCTGCATGAGGTGCATAGCTGAGATAAACAACCACTGGTGACATTTTAGGCCAGCTGAGGTAATAAATGAACATTGACCTCCATTACTATCTCAAATGAGTGGAAAATACTGGCTCAGTTGGCAACAAGTTTCCACAGGCTGACTTAGGATAACAGACCATGCCCTGCTTTTTCTGTATTTTCATTCAGAGTTTTGAATAGCTTTTTGTTACAGAAAACCTTTAAACCATGTAGCACGCACAGAGCTCCAAGCCATCTAAACCAGAACCTGGGTCAGGAACGCTCTGACCTTGACACAGGACAGATAGAGCGGCTGTAGATTACCATTATTTTTTAACATGCCAAAACTAATTCTTCATGCCTTGCCCACAAGACAGGAAGTCACTGATAAGCAATGTTTACATGCAGTGCAAAGCTCTTTAACATGAGGGCACAGCCAGTGATTGGCACCGTTGTCTGATCCGGCACAGACAAGCACTGGAGATGTCAGGAGGAACCATTACAAGATAATTTGCCAGAAGAGGCATAATGCACTTTTTGACAGAGCTGTGGAAAGCCCAGCATGTGGACTCCCTGTGGATACCTGTTCTAGCACTTGGCTGGTGCAAAGCCATCAATCACGGATGAGCCCTCAGCCCAAAAACCTGAGGGTTAAACAGGCCATGGGCTGAAGCTGCACTTGGAGAGCTCAGCTAGGAAAGAGGTGCACACACACACACACACAAAGGAAAAAAAACATGCCAGAGGGTGAGGAGGGGAGGTCAGTGTGCCTCCCACCAGAAGGAGCCCAGAGACAAATGAGTTGCTTTTGCATGCCATGGTCTGCTCTGCGTTGGCAGCCTCTTTTCCTCAAACTGGGTACCAACCGGTGAAACAAAAGTTGTGCCTAGAACAACCTCCCCAGAAGTCAGCATGTCCCTTTGCCCTCAGCACTAAGCAGGGTGGCGGAGAAGCAACATGCAAACTCTGTTGATGTTCACCTGCTGCACACATTGAGGTCTGCAAGCCAGGCCTGGCAGTGAAAAAGTAAACCTAAGGTCATTCAGATGAAGCCAGAGGGATAAAAAGGCAGCATTCATCAACAAGGCTGCAAAACAGTATACCAGACATTGGAGTACCAATGCATGTGGTCTGGTACAAGGAGACCCTTGAAGTGAAAGAATCAGGGTAAAGAATTACTCAAACCTGGACCAAAGGGTCTTTCAAATCCCCAGGCAGCCCTTCAGATATTAAACAGGGATGGGGTTTGCCTACAGGTTTATGGATTAGATAAGAGTTTCACAACATGGATATGCTCAGGGATTACCTAACCATTCACTCATACCTGGCCTGCATAAAGCATTTCTGCTACAGTAGTAGCCCAAAGCAGATTCTGTGCCTGCCTGTTCAAGGATGGAAGTATTTCCTGCAGATCTGGGCTTTCTTTTAATTTTAAAATCACAGAAACAGGATCATGGGTTTCTTTGGCAGTTTTTTGGTTTACCTTGCTGGAGATAGAGTAACCAAAGCAAATTAATCAGGAGCAAGATGAGTAAGTACATATCTATCCAGTTGATAGCCATCTTACAAAGCTGTTGGAGGGCAAAAAAGTACATTCTCCTGTACTGAATCAGGACATCACAACTACAAAATGTTCCAAGTTAAACACATCCAAAAACTGTTTGACTCATGTTTCACATTTAATTCTCTATCTCTAAAAAGTTTACAAAAGCAAAGCTTGCCTGGACTAAACAACTGAACTGCAGGAGGCACGTGGCATTAGCTCAGGCTTCTCTGGCCAGCTTTCTAAATGAAGTGTTTGGAAATCAGAGAAACACACAGATTTAGGAGTGGAATGGATAAGAGATTTAGTTTCTCCTTTTATAACAGAGTCCTGTGTAAATCTGAAGGAGCCTGCAAAGCTTCAGCAAGACATGCATTAAAAGCAGCAGCAGCTCTGTCCACATATAATAGAATTATTAAAAGCAAGGCAAAAGAGAGATTCAACACACTGCTGGAGAGCTGCCCAAAAACCCACAGTTGTGATGTAGTGTTTGGAGTCGAATTGTGTTAACAGGGCAATATAAATCTGCAGAGAGTAAGACAAAGTCTGAAGAAAGCAGACCTAGCCAAGAAGGCCCAAAAACTGGTCACAGATTCAAGTGGTAGGTAGTTCAAAAGGGAAGTATTTGAAAGTTTAATTCAATATAGTAAAAAGCTGGCTGCGTTCATGGTTTATTTTGAAGGTCACACATACATTATAGTACCAAGGGAGCAAACTCTGAGTGATCAAGAGAATGGCATAGCAAAGTGCACTATAAAGACTTCATTTCCCTCACAGGTTCTACAACAGACAGTTCAGTTATTGGCAGTGATGATATTATTTCTAATGTAAATATTTCACTTTCAGCACAGCTGAACTGGGAGGGATTATAACAAGTAATGAATGAACCTCCAAATACCTCTCCAAGCCAAAAAAACCCAGTGATGGCATGCAGAGCTGAATCCTTCCAATCATCCAGAAAGAGATGGAGAGGATTTTGCATGACTCTTAGTAATTACTACTTCCAAAACTGCCAATGATGCCTTTTCCCACCCCTCTGTGGTCAAGGCAGTTATTCTTCCAGGTTCTCACTCTTGGCCCACACCTTCACTGTCAAGTCAATGGAAGAATGACAACATCCACCAGCTGCCTGGACAACATCCAGCCTGGATTATTACAATGCGCCTGCATGAAAAACAGGATTAGAAAAGCAGAGAAAGTCTACTGATAAAGTTGCCCCATTTGTTTTGATTTGAGATACTAAGGTTGTTCAGTAAATATCTGTGGTAGATGGGAGACTTCCCTGCACTCTGAACAGGTCCATGGCGTTTGATTAGCTTCTGCTTTATTGCAAAATCGGGTAACTGGGGGGTGATAGCCCGGTCAGTTTCAGTGAAGGTTTTCTAGGCTTAACATTTGTATTATTTTCTCCTTGGTGTACTAAGAAGTATTCCTAGAGATTGCCTACAACATGATGGGGAAGGAAAGTTCTTGATGCAGGATTCTCACTGTTTAATTTACAGCATATCATAATGTTCCCCATTCCTTCTAATAACATAATCTAGCATCCATACTCTCTTAAAATATGTCCAACCAGATGGGTTTGCATATATACAAGTCTAGCAATGAAATATTCAATGTAGTAATTGCTTATATCACATCCATTTTGTTACAAAGCTCTCTGGTTTAGTCTTCCAAAAACTAAAAAGACCACCCTGCACTGAAAACACACGGTATCATTTGACTGTGCACACTGACTTTGGCATGAGTTTATGAATGAAACTGTACAGCATGACTGTTTATCCTGTAGTATGCAGAGAATGGACTCAGCAACCACAGAGGTCCCCTCAAGTGCTGCACACCTATCTGCCCAGTGAATTCATAAAGGATCATATCTAAAACATTAACCAATCTCGATGTGTATGGTTCCATCTGTGAAAAGGGACACAGCTTTGAGATAGAAGGGCCTCTTCAAGCCTCTTGGGAAGGTGACAAATGACATAGTAGAAGGCAACATAGTCTGTCTTACATTGCTGTCATAATATGACCACTTCTCTGGCCTACTTTTAAAGCCTTTGTAGTTTCACTAGTATCACACCCAGGCAGATCCTGAACTCAGGAACTACTTTCTTCTTTTCTGTTGCACTTCCCTTTTCTTATTTCTTTGCAAGCCCTTACCAAACCAAATTCTGGGAAGCAAAATTCCCATAGTCAGGTATGAAGAAAGGAAGCAACATAAGAGAAGTCAGTTTTGAAGAAAACCAAAGTCAGTGCTTGGCTGACCAAAAACCCTGGTGTTGGAATCTTTCAGGGCTCCCAATACAGGCCATTTTTGTTAGAGAACAGAGATATTTTCTACTGTCTTCTGAAGCAAGGTGTTTTATGATCTGGAGGATCCTGTGACTGACATGGTTTTTTTCCCATAAAAAAAAGCATTTAATCCTTGGCTTTAGCCTTGTTTTTGGACATGAGGCTGGTAAAAAACTGAAGCAGTGATTACACACTGTTCCCTGTTCTGGGAGGAATAGTGACTGCAAAAACACAATCCCAGGTGCCAAGCAAAATGGCTAAGGTTAATATTATTTGTCATTACAAGTGCAGAAAGAATACTAGCTGCCAGAAGCTGTATGAAAAGATGTGAAATCCATATTTCTTGCACTTTTTTTTCTGTTTTGACAACTAGAAATAATATTTTTCAATTGCTAGTACAACCTAAAAGTTATGGCAATGCAGCCTTAAAAAGGATTCACAGCCTGCACAACTAGCATAGAGGCAAGGATATGTGTGCAGCTACACACACCAACTTTGACCATTCCTGTGGATCCTAGGCCAGGTCCTGACTTCATTCAGATCCATATAAATCCACGGCCATTTCAGTGGGGCTGTAGGGATGTGAGATCAGAATTTGGCTGGTTACATTGGCTGAGCTGTGGCAGGTGGGCACTTGCCAAAGAACTTCGTAATGGATCATGTAAACACCAGGATTGCTCACAACAGCTATGTAACCTGCAGTTACACTGCTTTAAAGAAAGACTTCCAAAAGGCAATGGTCTCCATGGCTCTCCTGCTCCACCCGTGTGCCATCATAGAGATCCTGTGTCAGGTCCACCCCTTCTGAACACAGGTGGTACTGTTTCTGAAATTACAATTTAAAACTCTGTCTCCTTGCACAGAGCAGTGCAACAGTTCAGACAACCCAACTAACAAGCCCAGAATGAAGCAGCTCTCCTGCTCACACACTCTGAGGTCTCACCCCTTCCAGCTCCTCACCTCATGTCCACTTGTCTCTCCTGGCCAGCACAGAGCTGCATGGTTCGGGAAGAGTGCTCAGCTCTGGACCCTCTAAAGTCAGCTCAGCTCAGCTCAGCCCAAGACAGCAAGGGAGAAAACTTCTCATGTAAAGTAAAGACAAAAGGACTCCTTAGGCCACCTGGCACACTGGTTGGCAGGAGGTGAAAGCAATGAGACTGGGAACGCTGCTTCTTGAGTATGATCTCAACTCTCAACAACACCCTTGTTCATCCACCATATCAGCAAATTTCTAGATATCTAATCATTACACACCTGCTACCCAATGTTCTCTCCCTCCATTCCATACACATCCTTATCACTATACCAAACCCTACTCCAGTGTTCTTTCTTCCCAGTTTGTGGCCCATTAAGTCATGGCTGGTGACAAATAACTGTAAGAAAGGCCCAAATTCAGAAAAACAGTATTTGACTCTGAAAGAAAACTGTCCACAATGCTCAAAGTTTAGTCTGATTCCTCACCCTTTTGCATACTTCAAGAAACATGACCATGCTGTAATATACTAAAAGATTTATTTCTAATATGAAACCCATATTTAGTATTGGTTTGGCAGTGGTAGGAAGGAAACCACAGGCAGCTGGCATGGATTAAGTGTTAGTTGCTTGATAAACCTGGAGTTGTCAGAACTTTCAGCTTCCTTACTGAATCTGCTGCTATCCAGACCTAACTATTTGAGAAGGGTGCCTTTGGATGAGCAGGGGTTTGTTCTTCACATCTTAGCTGCATGGATACCAGCAAGAGATACAGGTTTACACATATAAATTCTATATAAAACCTATAAAAAACAAGAACTGCCTGTAGCTTCTCTAACACTCTCACTGTCAGCTCCTTGGTAACAGCTTTAGATGTTACGGCAGTATACTTCTTAATCCTTTTAAATTATAAATATTACAAACACAGTAGCTCACTGTTTCCTGGAATAGCTTCACTATCTGAAATTTCCACTGTTTCAAATCAGAGAATTCTGAGTCTTTTTCCTCTGAATGCCAGAGATTGTTTACTGACTAACATTCAACTATCCCCTGAGGGAAATGCAAAGAACTCAGGTTCCCGATGCTGCCACCTGGATGAATGTGGTGCTTAACACAATGCAAAATTTGTATTAGATAGTCCAAATTACCAAATTCACTTCCAATGACTCACTGAAGTCTTTGAGCTTTAAAATCCTTATTTGCTAGTAAAATGCTGGCACCCAAGTGTTTCCACAAAGCTAACATGCGAGGCTTTTGAACATAGTCCAACCAAAGTCATTTTGGAATTTGAAATAATATCCATAAGGATTTTTTCCTATTTGCTCAGTTCTAGTCACCATTTCTTACTGACATTCCATCTGACTTGAAGTAGAAATGAAGACTCTTAAAAATTCCTTGCAATTATTCATTTATGAAGTGTGGGACAGAACAGTGAAAATTGAGATGATTGCCTTAAAAATGTCAGTGCAGGTGTCTTGACAATCTTCATTCTCTACCATGTATCCCAGGCACAGGCTTTTGCTATCCCCCCACTCCATGAGGGATTGCTTCCTCAGCCTCGGAAACTCCAAGCACTCAAGAGTCAGGACACTTTCTCCTGCTACAACTCCCAAGGAAATCATTCAGTTTAGAGACCAACCAAAAACAAGAACCACCATATTCTTAATTCTTGCCTTTTGTTTTATATGGCTCACAGGGCTTGTATTTTAAAGCATTTTCCTGTAACTTTGAGAACAACATACTTTTAATTCCAAAAGCCAGAAGCACTGCAGAATCACTTGATTCCAGGAGACGGAGCTTTAAGGAAAAAAACTCCAGAAGTAGTAAGGAGTACTTAGCTTACAAGTACAATCCCTTACCAATAGTACTGATGTGTGTCCATTATATTTCCCAGCATAATCAGGACTTCATGTGCCTTTCTCCATTTAAGTGACAAAACACATTCACTCTGGACAAAGGCACCTCTGGCAGCCGATCACCACAAAGCAATCATGACTAAACAAAATCCATCTTAAGAGATGCGGGAGGTGCCTAACAGGGCACACTGCTGGCTTGTCATGGGAGAAACATTTTGGAAAACAGGCTTAGATTTATCAAGTAATCTTGGATTTCACAGTTCTAAAAGCAATTATATGCCAGTTTTTGTTATCCAACCTTCCATTAAACTTCAGGCACTACCTAGCATCATATTCCAAATGGCCTTTCACAAACCTGTGAAAAGTGACTGCCACTAAAACAAACAGTTTGCTTTTCCTGGCAACATTACAAGTGATTCCCATGAGAATGAAGCTGCTTTGGGTTCATCCACAGCAGCCCAAGTTCACTGAAGGCCAGCAAGGAATTGTCTGTACAGCACTAGTTTTGCTCAGGAATCTATAGAAGGACCACGAACTGAGCATACCACTAGTTATAAAGCTTTTAAACCAGCCCTGGGTAGACTCAGGAGGAAAGCAGACATGAGCAAACCCCGTTGGTCAGGGGTTAAGTGCCCTTCACAATGCTAGAACAAGTGGCCCTTGCATGCTCAGCCTGCTTGCAGCCTGACTTCTGTGAGTGTGAAGACTTCACCCACCACCAGCTGCCAAGACAGATGTAGGTAGCCAAAAGGAGGCTGGTCTGTGGGCATCTGTTGTTCAGGTGTGTTTCCAACAATAAAGTCACTGCACCAATTCTCTTGCAAATATTTCAGCCATTGGCTCTCTTCCCACACACACACCCTTCACCCACTAAATTAGAAGTGAGAAATATAACTTGGAGAGCACATTTAACATAAGTAAAGAGATTAAGGAATTTATCTGTCAACACTGGAGTCCAGATGTTTTTAAATTAAAAGAAAAAACAGGAGATCGAGGGAGATGTTAATTATAAGCTCTTTTCTTCCCTTTAAAATGTTTTAAAATATTTGTTAAAATACCTAACTTTTCCTGTAGGTTTTGGAGAGGGTTTAAAAAAAATACCACCATAGATTTCAGACTAAACTTCAGTGTCTACAGAGGCCTGTGGAGGCTCGAATCTGCTTCTCTGTGGTACGTACCATCGGAGTTTCTTTGCGTATCCAACATTCATAGAGGAGTTATTTCACAGAAATTTCTGTGCATGACTTCACCAGTACCAGAGCTCAGGCTCAGGCTCAGAAAGATATTGGATTCCACTGGTTTTCATCCTTGACTCTCTATTTCTATCCCTAATCCAGTTCTACAAGCACTGAAATCATGGAGCTACAGCTGGACCTACAGCAGGCTCCCATGACACCAATCTAGCTTCCACAAGGATGAACATAGAATTTACCAAATGAGTTTAAAAAAAGAAACCAACCAAAACCAGATCGAAAGGGGATGGGACTCCTTTGAAAACAAGCTTACTCTAATAGTGGTTAAATTCAAAGAGAGGCTCGATTCAGAATTATACCCATTATAAAAAAAGAGAGCAGCCCCTTCTGTTTTACCCATCTTTCATGTGGAGGACGTCTATGTTAATGTTCCTAGGGGCTGCACCACTGACTTCTGGGATTTATTTGATCAGTTTGTGCTGAGTTCTTACTGCCAATTCCTCCACAAGAAAATCTTGATTAATGTCCTGTATCTAATATCTAATACAGACTGTGCTCCTGTAGCCTTCATAAGCCTTGAAAGGGAAAATAGAAGACAAGAGAGAACAGAATGCCTGCTTCACTGGGATTTCCTTTTGGAGATCCCTATGTCAGGCACATCAGATGGCAGTTACTATCCCCCCCTCTTGGATATAAATGTCATGAATCAACCTGATAAAAATGGTGGCAAAAATTCAGCAGTTTGTGCCCAACTGAGCATTTGATAGTTCAAAGGATCTGATGCTGCAGGGCTGGGAGAGATTACTTTGGATAATAATAAAAAGAACTCAAAACTGTGAGTTTTCCTAGCACAGTAATTCAATTGAGATGGGACATTCTGAAAGAGCAATCATTAATTCTGTGACAATACCATGCTACTTTGATCAGTTAATGACCAGATACAAAAGAGTTGAGAAGCTAATGATTTTTTTATTGTAATAATTAATTTTGACAAGAAAGAGTCCATTTTATTTCCTAACTCTAGATCTGGGTGTTAATCCCTAAATTTGGAATGTGTAAAGAGAGAGAAAAGCTGTCTCACAATACCATTTGGTAGAGATAAAAAGTATTATATGGAAGATAAAGACATCATGCCCGGCCCATGTTCCTTATGAACCCATGCCTAGAAGAAATCTTGGTTTTTCCTACAAAATTTTCAAAAGTGTTCCTGATTTCTACTTACACAAGTCAAGCCTGTCACCCAGTCAAGAACACTGAGGTAGCTGAACGTTTTCAAATGCTGGGACACTGAAACCTGTTGATGGCAGAGCGCCTGATTATGGAGTTGCAGAGTTCACTGGATCAACATTGCAACGACGTTTCATAAACAGACTGCTTCCACCGACTGTAGCCCCCCCCCAATGGTTTATTTTATCCAAATTGGTGATCTTTATTAGATGAGATCTCACCACGTGCCTCTAAAGGATAAAAAAATGCTCACCTGAATTGGGGATATATTTCTTCATAAGTTTAATAAAAATGCTGTTGGCTCTATTAGCTGTTACAGAAACACACTCCATTTCAATAGTTTTTTGGCTCAAATGAACCTTTTCTTTCAAGCTTTAATGCCCTCCTGTCCTCATTTTATCGAACTCCTAAAAACATTTCCTAAAAGTATTCTATTACTGTACCTTTAAAAAATATTTTTTTAAAGCTATTAAAATTCTTGGGAAATTTAAGTGTATTCTGAGTCCTTTCCTCTTACTTTTGGATCTCCTTTCTAGTCCTATATTCTTTTCCACAAACCAAGCAACTTTACCTCTCTTCTTGGCCATGGACAATTATTGAGAGTCTATATCATTAGCAGCGCACACAAACGCCTGAGGGTCTCAAAAGCCGATCAGCAGGAGCGATGAGAGATGCTACAGAGATCCCCCCAGCCTGGCAATACTATAGCACCTACACTGGGAGAAGGGCCTATAAAACTCTGCCTACAATTGAAGACCTCTGCAGAAAGGATGCTCACACAGCAACAACTACTCACATTCTAGACATACTCATGTGTCGACAGATGTACAGACCACACTGCTAACCTGTTGCACATGAAGCCAGTGACACCCATTAGCTGATGCTAACACTAAGAGTACTTCCCAATGAGTCCTAAACAATTCATAGGTTTTTAGGAATTCAGAACTCATTGTCACAGAAAAGTTCCATTTATAGAAGACATCCACTTCTCTTCTTACTGTCAATAGTGTCTCAGAGTAATTCCGCAACATCCCTCACATGTCTCTTAACAGAGTACCTCTAACTGGGCCAAAATCTGCCTTCCTTTTTCCATAAAGACAGCTGACATCTTGAGTTCATATGAGGCACACTGTGCTTTCTCTGGCATATTCCTAGGCTTTACTTCATTATTTTATATTTATGTGACAGCAAAAAAATCTTATGCCATGTGGATGTGCTGCTGCGGGGGAAAGCAACCAAGCTCTGTTGAAATCAGTGGCAGACACTATTGTGTATGAAGTTGCAGAGCACCCTGGGCATATGAACTCACAGTGAAGACTCAGAGCTGGGCAACTAAACTGCTTTATGAGAAGTTGTAGATGGAGTACAGACACCCCTCTGTGTGCTCTCATGCCTGACAAATCTCTAAGTGGAGCAGCCTTTCACACATGTACAACCAGAAGAAAACTTAGTTTTCAAATCTACAATTATTACAAAAACACGGTGACCCTTCCTGCAATCCCTAAACACATCCATATGCTACAACAACTTCAAATTGAAGTGAAAGAAGAACTTTGTAAAACTGCCACATCTCAACCTCACTTACTCTGATTGCAAAATGTGACAACTTAAAGCTATCTCAACATGGGAACTTGCTATGATATTGTCAGAATGGAAGGTAACTTCAGCTTTTACATACTTGATCTGTTGTAACTCATTTGCTCTCTAAGGATCAGCTGCAGCCTGAGAAGACACCAGTGACTACTTAGGATATGGAATACATCCTGACTTCTATGCACACTCCAGGCGTGAACGACAGCAGTGCAGGACCATGTCTTTAAAGCCCATATGAAGGGGAAAAAAACTATTCTTCTTAAGAGCCGAAGACAGAATGGGAAATGGGATCATCTTTGTCTTTGAAAATGACGCCTCAAGTTCAAGTAAAATTGGTACATTGACTCCTGCCTTTTCTAGCCAGATGCATTAAAACAAACAAACAAAAAAAAACCTGGAACAATGTCCCCCGGACAAAGAACATCCTGTGAACTGCAGCCACAGCACATCTGGGGGCCTCATGTTGCTGCTGAGTAATGCATGACCTGGGGACACTGTCATTTTGTGCTTAACAAGTCTCCAGAGGGAAAGTTGACATTTGAAAGAGACAAAAAAGCTTCTTCATGTGATGCCAACGCACCCTCTCCTGTTTCACTGGAAAGTGGGAGCATGTGAACAACACAGACATGAGCTCATGTAGCTACAGTGAGCCACAGCTTCCCAGTCTCAATGCCAATATCAAAAGCCACGCACCGAGACACGTGGCATCTCACAGCACCTTTTATTTTCTATTTCTGTTCTGCCCAGATTTCCATCAAATTCTGGATTGAAACATCAGAAATGACAAGGTAGAGGGACAATCAGAGAAGCTTCACAATCACTGTTTGGGAAAGTACCTGATTGGTTAATCTCTTAATCAATAATTCCCCTATAAGCTGTTCTTTACAATCCACTCACCAAACAGGTACTATGCATGCAGATCTGGAATTGAAAACCTATAATGTCAGTAAGATTTGCTTGAGATTTCACAGACCAACTATTTGCCATTGTGTTACACAGTGATCTAGACTTAGGTAACTGAGGTGTGGAGGTTCCCAGTCTCATGAGCAGTTCATGTCCCTTGATGCTGGTCATGGAAAAGAGCATGAGAGTATGATGTCTGGGTAACTAGCTTCCTGATGGGAGGGCAGCACATGCAGCAGGATGATGGCAGCAGGTCTGATTTAGAACATCCTGGGTCTTGACTCCTTGACGCTGCAAAGAATCAGACTAGAATAAGTTTTCACCCTCACAATATGTAGCAGCAGGCACCCCGAGACTGAGTGGGGATGACACATGAAGACTGGAATTCCTTCACATCTTCCTTAAAATCACGCTCAGTGTCTTCAGGCATCGTCTAGATCACTGAAATGCTTCTTTCCATCTCTGCATGGTGGAAAATTCCCATACATATGTTTAGACCTGGACTTTGTCAGAGTTGCTTACAGCTTGTGGCATTCATGTATACAGTGACCTAATTACTATACTGACCCCTTTGTGAAGGCTGCCTTGGCAGGTTACATGAAGAGCTGATAAGCTTTCTGGAGCAGAGCAAACTCCTCAAGGCCAGCTAAAGTTGTTTTCTGTCCCTGCCAGTTCCAGATGAAGTACCGGTAAGAAGAAGTTTCACTTTTTAAAAGGAAACATGTTCTCAACATGGCTCTTATAAATTAAACCACATCACTCTTTCAAAAGTCAACAAAGGAACTGCATGCATGATTGATGAAATATCCTAAACACTCTTACAGAGGAAAATGTAACAAACGTATGGGCAGATCATAAGCAACATGCACCAGAACAAGGCCTGACAAACAGCACAGTGCAATAATATGCATTTAGGACTCAACAGTGAATATTTGCTTACTACATGTTTATTTATTTTAATTGGAAATAAAGAAATTCAGTGATGAGTCTTTAGGTACTGGTACAGACATTTTCAAGTGTCACACAAGCCAAAGGCTAATTATTACTTGGTGTAAAGCGTTAGAGCTCCTTGGATCTGACTGCAGGCATCAGTTGAGGAAGCGAGCCATCACTTTGGTTACAAAACTCATTTTGAGGAGATGATCAGGTTTCAGCAATGCTATGCAGACTCCCTCTGGCTCACTGGGAAGCCATCCGCCAGCCTCTGTGTCACAGTAAAAGCTGTGAGGTGGTTTGTTCCATGCGAGGGTGGGAGACTGCCAATCTTAAAAAGATCGGGTTTGTTATTTGCAAACACAAAAATTGCTTTAGGCTCGCTGGACATGCCAAAGCCTTGATCAAAATCACGTCCCTTTCATGGGGACAAAACATATGTTCACATCATCCCAAAAAGAAACAAGGGGGCATGGGGGAGAAAGGGGAGAGAATCTTTTTATCTTGGTTTAGCATGAAAATACCATGCATGGCTGCCAGTTGTTTATCAGCTTTTCCAGATCAACAATATGTTCTTTCTTAAGGCTTTTCATTAAAGAGCTTTCTGTCAATCTAATTTCTATTAAATAACAAAAACCAAATGGGGAACAGTCTCAGGCTCTGGGTTTGTCACATGACACTGCATTTAAAGAGCTTTTTTGGTCACCACCTCACAGCAAGAGTATTCTGGAGAATCTAATTCATAAATACTGCTTTTGCTTTGGGATACTTCCCATGTGATTCCCTTTTCTTTTCTCTCTCTCTCTCCCTTTTTTTTTTTTTTTTTTTTTTGCCTGTAACAGAGGAAGGAGTATGCTTGCTGCTCAGGTCAGTCATTTCCACTTCTCCATTGCCTCGTTCTGCTGTTGGTCCCCCCTTTGCATGGTTGGTCCCTTCTTTGCATTGTGTGCTCAAAAGAGAATAAAACCTCAAAGAAGAATAGGAGGAGGAAATTTCAAGTCATGCAAAGAAAATCTGATACTGGCAGAAGAAGGATCAGGGAGAGAGATCAGGGATTCTCTTCCAGTATTGGAACTGGGGGAAACAGCTATGCAAAGAAAAAAAAGCTGGCCTTATCTTCTAAAAACATGTCCCCTTCAGCTTCAAACGATCTTCTGCGAACAAGTACCATAAAGGAGAAGATAGTGGTTTGCATAGGAAGAAAAGTGAACCAAAACAGGGTTTTAACAACTCTCTCTTTTGTTCCAGTGAGGAGGGAAAACTGCAAATACAAACACACAGGTTTTATCCCAATTAGGGGTAGGAGAGAGAAGGAGGCAGGATATCAGCTTGTGTAACTCTAATTACAGGGACTCTGTCAATCATTAAGGCAAAGTAACTGGTATTCCTTCCTGCCAAGACAAATTCTCACACACATTGTGGCAGGTCTTTCCTGATGGATGAGCCCTAAATTGCCACAGGCAACGGAAACCATCCATGCTGTTAAACTAATGCTAAGATGGAGCAGGATAAGGCTGTGAAGGGCTGGCACTTGGAGTGACAACAGCAATCAGAACAAAAAAAAGGAAAGTCATCAGTCATCTGTTTCTCTCCCAACATCATCTTCCAGGTGGTCCCAAGCTTCAGGCATTTTTATAATTTAAGGGCCATTGGTATGTATTCTTTTATAGCATCCATTCTTCTGGCAGTGGCTGCACCTGATAACAGCCACAGATAACAAGGGCAAAGAAAGTTTAGTTCCTGACAACACCTGCTTTGCACAGGATGATGTTAGAGCTCCAAGTGGGGTTGTCTTTGGGCATTGTCAGCATTCACAGGGCTGAGCCCTGCTACTCTGCTGTCCGCTGCAGAGCTAGAGGAGGTTTTCTTCCTGTGTCCACTCCCAGGGTCTTGAACTATGCTGGATGGGGACATCAGAGGCCCTTTTACTGTGCCAGACACATCTTGTCACTAAACCTGTCCCAGCATATTCTGACCAGCCAGCATCCCAGCAACATTTCACATTTTTAAAGCATTATATATCTTTCATATGAGGTTTGAATTTGTCCATAGTTCCTTCAGGTTCATACATTTTACAAAAATTGAGAAAAAGATTTCCAAGGTACAATATCTGTAGTACCTCCCAACAGAAACTACTGGAAGTTGCCAGTGCCCAAATAATCTGAAAGAAACAAACCAAACTGAATTTATAACAAGTGAGGAAGTTATCTCAAGTTTTGAGTTCTGTTTATCTTTATTACAAGAGCTATGGCTTTTTTGTCCTTACAGCTCTCTGTCAGCAGTACTCCAACAGAGAGCCATCCCTTGAATTTTGATCCTATGTTCTGTTTCTTGAGAGAATTTAAAACACATTATTTAAAAATAAATAAATATTCAAAGAAATATTTAAATTCAGTGCAATTTAAATGAACTCACATAAAGTAAGGATGATGGAGAGACTCAAGTTTCAAAAAGGAAGATTTACCATGTGCCTTAGAAAAGCAGGTGGAAGTCAAAAGGCCTGCAGTTCTTACTGTGCATTACTCACTTCCCACCCACCCAGTATTTTTATGCCCAAGGATTTGCTAGCAGAGAGAACAGTTTTCTTTTGGCCTTCAACTCTGAACTCATCTCTCAGTCTGCTGGTGAACATGTGAGCATCATAACGTCTACTTAGGATAGAGGTTGTAACAAGTGAAACTACAGGACAGTCCACTACACTTAAAGCCATCATATTCGACTACTTCTCTATCAAGCTGTCAGACACAAATTAGCAGACACCGGCATGGAGCGGAAGGGTGACCAATCTCCATAAGGTTCAGGACGAATGGACTCTTCATAACTCTCATTTCTAATCTGAAGTAATCTACAATAGATAAATACTCAAGTTACTAACACAAGAGTTTTTCAACCATAGCAATAATCCAACTCCTTTAACATCAAGTGTAGAAACAATTTTTAGTTTTCATCAAGAAAGCTAAGGGAAGAATAGAATAACCTGATGCTTTCCCTCTGTCCCTGTACAAGGCTTTAAAAGTCAGTATCTGAAAAGGGTAAGTAATAAAGCTGTTGAGCAACATCAGTTTAGCAATGTTTCTTACCGTAGAAGTAGCCTGAAATGCCCAACAGACATTATCTCATCAATACATGAATGAGCAACAGTGAGGACAGTCATTTAGAGGCCCTTCTAAATCTCATTACTATGGTTCCTGCATCTTTGTCCACAATGCATATGCTATACTCACTGTGTTAAGGTATTCAGAGTTTAGCCTGCAGTGATGGTGCTATGCGCAATGGAGGATGACATGTCCCCTTCTTCCCAGCCCAGTTGATAGATAATATTTTCTTACTTACTCCAGACAATCACTGAACTGATAGACAACTGATTAAACCCCACAAAAATGCTGTATCATGGCTGACATTCTGGCCTGCATTCCTGTAACAGTGCCTCTCCATGCTGAAGTTCTGGGCAGATCATCACCCTTATCTTTGAGCTTCCTGCCTCATGTCACAACCCTACTGTTAGTTAAACATAGTTTTGTATTTAATTTAATTTCCTTGGTTTTGTTTAGCTTTGATAAAGAAAAGGAAATCTTTTCTAATCGGTTCAAAACAAGACCATTGACTCAAGACCAAGTTCAATGAGCTATCAGGGGCAACAGGATACTAATGGCTAATGCAAAAGTCTGAGAAAGAGTCATGGGAACAAAAGCCATTGGAGGAAGAACAACTCATCCTTTAAATCTGTAAAGAGGAAGTGGGATACAGAGAAAAGTTCTGAGTTGAAAAGCCATAGCAAGAGGGACAGAGAATAAGCAAAAGGCCAGGGTGAGCTGAAAGGGAGACCACAACGTAATGAACTGAGCCTTGTGTGCATATATATATATATATGTGTGTACATATGTCTGCATATACATGTATATGAAAATGTTAGTATATGTACAACAATAAATAAATACATACATAATTTTTTTCTTTTTTCCCAAGCAAGGATACTAGGAGGAAGACTGACCTGCAATCACAGAACATCAAGGAATTTAAACCAAAGTATTTCTGGAGTTGGGAAACGTCTGCATATCAGGTCTCCAAAGATGTAATCACACATAGAACACAAGTGATCACTTAATGTTGACTTGACTACATGTCAGTGTAGAATAAAAAGTTTTAAGAGATGAAAAATATAAAGGGATCAGTTCTATGGAACTATGTCAACATCTAGAGTTTGAACCTGGCAGAGAATCATGAAAACCTTTGGTCCTGAGAACCAGCTGCATGACAGCTCATCCACAAGTGTTTCCATGAGCTTCAGAGAACTTTGGCTCATATCCCAGACCAGCTATTTTCAGGCTAGCTAAGAACAGAAGTGCTCCTGCAAGTGAACAGCATAAAGAATAAGTCCAAGTCATAAAAATATTGTGCTAACATCTGAGAAGGTTAGAATGCAAAAGCAAGTGAAGAAACAGATTAAGGACAAACAGTCATATCAGAATTATCCAAGTCTCAGGCATTTACAGCTCCTTATCTACAGCATGGACACTTTTTGCCTAAGAATTCACATGATAAACCAGAACTGCAGCCATCAGAACCCTTCCAATAATCACTGTCCAGACTTTCAGCCAAACTGCTTTCTCTCACAGTTGTTAGTCCAACAGCTCTAACTTTTTTAAATCTTCCCAACTATATTGGCCCTGATTTTCATATCTCCATTGATGCATAATAATTGGGTCAGATCTACCCTCCAACCTACTTCAGGCAAAAGCCTCAGTGCACTTTTACTGCATCATATCTGCTATTACAGAAACACTGTTATGACATCCAGCTTTTAATGCAATGCTAGTTACTTATTTACTAGCTCTACAAACCCAGAAAAACCCTGGCTCTTTTCATAATTTGCTAAGACTCTCAAGGGCATTTTTTCTCCATTGCTACTAATTCACACTAAGGGCCCTTGGTCATGCTCAGTAATAGCTGTCTCTTTGATCAGCACCCAGGTCAAATACCATGAGAACAGCCTTCCAAGAAATAGTCAGTTATTCTGTCTTCCATCATCCTAAATGTAGGCTCTGCCAACATAATGGCTAGGGATTTCATTACCTTTACTATATTAGGTTCTTTATAGACTTCAAGCTCATCTTTATTAAATCTTCTCCACACATTTTCCCTTACATTCTCCAAAAATCTATCTTAGGGCTTTGTTCAAGTTATTTAGTGGTCATCCTTCCATCTAAGGAGAGGTCCAACAACTTGGATCTCTGCAGCTTGGTCTTTCTCACTATTTTGAACCTGAGTTACCTGCAGAAAAAGTAACCTTATTTTCCATCATTCTCGCTTTTAACAAGCCTTAGTTTCCTCTGAGGTGTTCAGACCATTTAACATCAATATAATCTGCTGTATTTACTGACTCCCAGAAAAGCTTTCCCAGGATGATCTTAAGCTAATAACTGGGGTTTACTTTCTTCTTTTTTTAATTATTTGCAGTACCTTCTGGTCTCCAGCTCTCTTTTAGGCTATATTTCTTCTCTCTCACGATAATTAACTCAGCAGCATGGTCGAAAAGGAAATGTAAACCTTTTAAATTCACACCATTCTGAGAATTTCACTATAAGTATGTTAATCCCATTAACTGCATATTAATCACATTAAAAGTGTCAGGAATGATACTTAAGCATCTCTCTAGCTTAATCTTTCACCATGGTCAAATAGAGCAGAATGTGTAACCTCTGCCATTTCACCCAGTTCACGTTTGCACCTTTTAAGACTTTTTTTCAAGATATCCAGATCCTTTTTCTGCTGAAAGTCCATTTGTGACAAATACACAAGCTTTCTTAAACATCCCTAAAAGCTACAGAGCAAACATACATACACACACCGATATATATATATCTCCTGACCACACTCCTGCCCTCTCTTGAGCACCTAACAGATCAAGACTCTCCCCTCTGTGAAAAACTTTTTTTTTTATAAAGTAGATTGGACATAAGAGGCTATATGGAGAAGGGAAAATGCTGCAACATTTCTTCCATTCTGGTTTCTCCCTTCTTCAGAATTGGGCATATTCACTTGGAATTTATTCAAGCTTCCAAACCAAATCAGTTTCTAAAGTCTTTCAGTTCATGTAGGCCCTCCTGTTTTCAATAATGCAGCAGGAACACTATCAGCCCCTGGTGCTTTATTGGTCCTGAGAATTGTAATTGTCTCTCAAAGCTCCTCAGAATGTGGTATTTCTACAAAACAGCTGAGCTGTCTGGATTATAGCCAGTATCTCTTTTTTCCACCTCACTATTAAAGAGATCACAGTATTTTCTCTATCTTTTTATAGTTACACTATAATTCCCACTTTTGTCCTTAATCATGCTCACGCACTCCTCCACACATGGATATTCTTGTAAAATGCATGCACATTATTAATACTTTTCTTCTCTTCTGTCATCTCTACTGTGTTTTATTATCTGGTGTGTCATTTAACTCATCCTTCAGCTTTATTGTAATTCTCAGCATAAGGTGGCTTCTCATTCTTGAAGACAAATAATTGCCTCTGCAATAGCCCTCAGCTTCTATACATAAAGTTTAGCTGCAAGTTTCCTTTCTGTTTCTAGAAAGTATCTCATTCACTATCAACAAGTTTCTAAAACCTCAAACTTGCTCTCAGCTATTATCAGCAATACGTGGCGTTTCTGGATATGTCAACAATTTTGTCTTGTCTCATGGGCTTGTGCATTTTATTGTGTTAGGTCATTCTCAGCATTGCTTCTTTAAGGTAATACACTAAGCCACAGTCTGAAGACTCTCTGGTTATAATTTTGCCCTTTAAATAAATAAATATAGTGTCAGGCTAACTGATATCAGCTCTACTTAAGGTTACAAATGTTCTAGTGCTTTTCACAACTACATTAGAAATTGCAAAATTAACTCTTCTCTGTAGTATTTAATGACATTAGATCATTCAGAATTCTTTAAATTCCATACAGAATGCAGTTTTAATTTCATCGTGTGCTTCTAATGTAAGGTCATATAAATCATTATGATCCAAACAGACTGTATATTATCCCTCTATTCTGACAACAGAGGCATTCACCGATAGCTTCAAAACCAACAACTTCTGAACACTGTCACTGATTACAAAGACTTTACCCATTTCATGCCTTCTAGTCTTTACAACTCAGTATGTTTCTGGAGAGAATTATGCACTGTGGTTTTTTGCAATGACAGGATACTATGGAGGTCCAGTCCTTTGAATGAATGTTCCTTTCCTGTATTTCAAAAATAAATTGGAGATATTTATTTTTCAAACAATCAAGGCTATGTATGAGAGTTACGTGTTTCATATAATTTGGAGGCTTTCTAGCCACATCGACTCAGAAGTTCCATGCATCCAAATTCCAGTCCTCTCTCTGTAGGTCCGCTATCCATAGAACCAACTGCTTGAGGGGTTGTTTGGGGGGGTGGGAGGGATGGGGGTGTGGTTCCAGTATTTAACTGAGCTTTAATTGTCCTTTGTTCTTCAAAATATATGACTTAAGAAACACTTCTGGCCCCATCTCTGCTACTAATATGGTTCTTGCACTCATACGAGCACCCTTCAGAAAAAGAGAGAAGGTACCTTACAGATGCCTGGGTACGAGATCCATAATGCATCTCTAAGGAGATTGATGCTGAGTGTTTATGAAAGCCAACTTAAATATAGTCTGAAATGCAACGTGTTTGATCCAAGACTCACTAAACTTCTGAACATGAAACAGTCTGAAGCAAGTAAGTGACAAGCTTGATCCAGATATTTTCACATCATTCTCCTTAGATGTCAGAAATACAACGAGATTTCTTTATTCTCCCTAAGTGAAAAAGGCACAGCTCTGCGCCAGTATCCCAGAAGGAAGAGGGAGGGATGTTTCAGATCCCTTTATTCATGAATCTGGGTTTAGTAACAACATTACAAAGAATAACTAGTGCATGCCTATACCATTGTGCTCAGCTGAATGGAAACAGACCAGTTCATTTCAGTTCATTATCATAATAGATCCTTTAATGCTCATTGCTGAAGTAGTTGTTTCTGTTTCAAAGGACAAACTCCTACAGTTTCAGAGAAAGAAGATCTAACCTGGCATTGAGAAGTTCGAAACATTAGTTTTCAACCTGTGCATTTTCTTGGTATGCTTATGTTTTGACTAATGAAAAACATGTAAAATCCCACAGTTCATTTTCTTTCTTTATAGGATTATTATTTTTTTGCTATCCTGGTGCTTCAAATGAGACAGCTTCTGTGAACCTTGTTTGGACAGAGACACCATGTGCTTACACATTTAGGGGGTCCAAACTGTTCCTGACACTAAACTTAAGGTTCTTCATTAAAAACAGCTGAACACAAATAGAAGGGATTAATATATTTGTTCTCTAATTATTATATTAATATCTATGTACAGCTGAGATTATTCAAGTGGGGAAAAGGCAATATCTTTTTAAGATGTTAAAAATGCCTTTAGCACCAAATGCATCTAAGCAGACAGACTCACAAACGAGTTTGCACCACTTCTGTTTGCAGTCAGTGGCACCTCCTAGTTAATGTGGTTTGAGAAGGCAGTGCTTACTGCAAGAGGAACTGCATTCAAAACCTCTAAAACACTTTAAAGTTCTCAGAGTTTGTTAGGTTGTGGAAAAGCTCAGGAAGGATTTTCAATTACATATTTTACCTAAAAGAGACTCAGCAAGGCCCCTTGAATACTTCCTTTCTTTTCATTAAGATATAGATAGATAATTATTATCTAACCTAGTTGTATAAAAACAATGGAAATGGCAGTGGGTGCAATTCTTCTCTCTCTTGAAGAAAGGCAGCATGGGATACCACCAAAGCTAACCTCTACTTTACAGTGATCTCATCAGTATGAACTACGCTGACACTTTCCCTGCCAAGAGCAATTCTTTGCAAAGGGACTTCCTGGACAGATAAGGGTAAAGAAGCCTACTGTGTATGTTGTTATTCCAAAGCCTAACTGATCAAACAAACATATGGATGTTGAGCAACTTCTGGAGACCAGCTCAGTGCATGAGGCAGCTGGAGAAAGATCGCTTTAGAATTAGCACCTTGAACTTTTGTACCAAGCACATGCAACAAACTCAGATTTTCTCACTTCTCAGGGAACTTTTTCCCCTTACAAATCCATTTCTTTGGAATCTGAAGACAGCTTCTATGAACAGGCTTGAGCAAGACAGGCCATGATGGAATAATTATTAAGTTTACAGTGTTGGTACAATCTTTCCTATATATTTTTAAGAGTGCCTGAGCAAGATTGTATAATGAAAAATTGACTTATAAAAGTGTCGTTCAACTGCTCTGTATTCACAGTTGTGATCAGTGTTAAGTCCTTAACAAAGCCCAAACTCAAATACTGTGGATACTTTGTGCCCACAGCCAGTAGTTTTCTTTAATAATTGTTTTTGTTTAGAAAAGCAGAGTGAGAAACAAAAGGGAGGCTCTGAGAAAAGTAGCAGTAATTCCTTGAAAATAGGACTATTTTTCTTCTAGAAAGCTCCTAAACATCTTTTTCATAAAGAATTGTAGGGTCTGTTAAAAGTTTAACAGGACTTTAGATAGCAATTACAAATGCCTATAAAGTTGCACTATCTGCCTAGATTTGAGGGATTCTGGGACACTTCTTGCTTACTTTAATGTTTCATCCACAAGCTTGCAAAGGATGACTTTGTCCCTCCCAAAGCCCCCCTCTCTATTAAGCCAGCCAGTCTCCATTTGCTTCTGCAAGCATCATTTTCCTATTAGAAATGATGTTTTTATTACTCTCCTATCATGCTGAGCAGTGGGGGATATTACTTCTCCAACAGCTGGAGCACAAGGCCTCTTACCCTGTGGGGATTTGGCAGTTACCAGTTGCAAACTAAGTGGAGCAGTGAGCAAGCCCTGCAAAGAGGATGTCTTTACTGTCAGCTAATAGCACACAGATCACTCCATTCCTGCAGAACTAAAACCAGGCCACTATTTTGCTTTTTAAGAGACAATGGGACTCTTTCTCCCCTCCTCCAAAACAGGCCAGGCACAATAGCTCCAAAATGAAAACCTTTTGTGTGCACATATTATTTGATTTCGAGCTGCCTAGGGTATAATGATGATTTTTTCAGCTCCTTGCAGCAGCTGCCAGCATTTCTGACAGACTGTACAAGGAGAGGGGAGTACTGAATATCTTTGTGTGTGTTATTTGCTATGACTTAGTTTTTAAAAAACTTTTGAAAGACTGTTCAAGAAATTGCTGCCAGCCCTTCTGGTAACCCCAATGCATTTTCCTTATGGAAGGAAGTTCAGCAAGGAGAGCCACCACTTAGCTTTAGAGAACACTAACCTATTCTGTGCTAAAAGGGAAACTTGCAAAGCCTAGGGAAAAACCTGGAGATAGAATGAGGAAAAAAAAAAAACAACACCAAAAAAACCCCCACAAAGCCTCTCAGAAACAACCTTTCTCAGACTCATGTAGAAACATTGTTATTCAGAAAAGAATAAAAATCATACAATCTTTTTATCTTCCTCTCATCCTTTTCCACCACCTCAACCCTTTTATAAGAGAGAAGCTCCTGGAACTCACCTTTTATACATTCCCTGGGTGTGGTTACAGCCAAGCATACGTTATCGCTAACTCAGCCTCAGGTATCTGGCACCTGTGGCAAATCTTAGTGTTTCTCCAAGCACAGCTAATGTGCTTATTGTTGCCTTACCCTAAACAAGCTCTACTAACTTTCTGAAGCTCTAAGGTGGCTCTTTGGCCACCTCTCAGGCTTGGCAAAGCAGTCTCTAGCTTCTCTGCAGATGATACAACTGAAGCCCTGAACTGAACCGATACAACAGGATCTCAAGAGATGTCAGTATACTTTCAGGTGCATGGCCCTGACTTCCTGCGTATCTGCACAAACAGCTTTGAAAATCCATGCTTAGGTTGTGAGAAGTATTGAATGTCTTGGAATAGAGATCTCAGAGCAGTGACATCTTTTAGTAAACAGTAATTGTCATGTTTTCAATGGCAGAAGATTTCAGAGGCCTGTAATGTGGGCTCTCAGCCTCTTGTAGCAAGAGGCAAGATTTCACCTTTAAACTTCTATATATGCTATCGCTTGCTCCTAGGAAAGCCATTAATCATGACACTTCGCTCCCAGACAGAACAGAGCAGGGACTTCACTGGTTCACTTCTCTGCCATGCCATAAGCAATTTTGGTTTCTGGCACACGAATTCTCTACCAAAGACTAGACATCTGCCTTACAGGTTGCTGACCACTGAATCCAAGAGCTGCCACTCAACCATATTCACAAAAGCTGAATTAGAGTCTTCCTGTATTCAGTATTTTTGAATAAACTGTTTCACTCAGTTACAAAAAAACTTTCCAAAGAAACTAAGGCCATACTTACACCATGAAATAAGGTTCTTCTTTGAGGTGAGGCTGACCCAGGCTGATGATGCACCTCTAAAAAGCATACAGCTATATTTTTTGGCACTAAACAAAATGTAATGTTTGCTCTTCCTAAGGCTTATAAACCCATTACCTCAAGTCTGGTGTATGAAAGTGAAGCAGAACTCATTCATCCTGGGGAAAGGAAGAAGATCCTTGCAAAGGGCCTTTGGTTCTAGGTTTGTCCTGCTTGGAGAGGAGAAGGAGAGAACCCAAACCCAGGGTGTTGCTTTGCCCTATCTTTCACAGCGAGAACCGGATCTCATTATGTTCTGGCTTACAGCACTGGAGTCGAACTCTCTCAGCCTTGTTGAATCCCAGGCTCCAGTCGCTTTTAGCTCAGGCCTATCTCTAGCAATCATTCCCAGTCTTTGCAAGCAAGGGAACAGAGCTGCCGCTACTCACGGCATGCTGTCACAGCCTAAACCAGGGGCCTCCTGCCTTGTGATTGCTGATTTCAGTTCATTTCTCTGATTTACAGTTTCCTGATTTGCAGGTTGTTAAAATACTTGTAAAAAACACTGGTCTGGAAAATGTTCCTAAATAATTATGTTGATGACTAAAAATCAGCCTGAAAGGGCTTTAATTCATAGCAGCTTATACAATAAGGGAGATTTAGGGAGAGCTTTTATTCTCAACTCATATTTTTAATGTTTCATTCATGTTCATATCCTGTACTACAGACCCCAAAGTGAGTTTATATGGCTAAACTCTAACTCTACAGTCAGGAACCAGTTCATTCTCTGGAAAAGCTTTCTTAGGCAAATAAATTCTTTTATCTGAAAGTTAGTGTTGCATTTATGTTCTGGAGGGCTTGTGGAGAATTAGAGTCCTTTCCCTTTTGGAAAGGGATTGTGGGAATTGCAAGGTTAGTGTTAAAATAGGGAGTCTAAGCATCAGTGAAAAACTGAGGTCAAGATATGCCCTGTTTACTTGCTGCAAGTAAAGGTCATAACTGAGTCTGTGCTAGGGAATTTGTGCAGTACGGGCTGAAACATCCTGGATCTGCCAATGAGCAAGACACACCCAAGACTATTTTGATTGTTACCTTTGGTGCTGAGAGGAGAGAGATCTGTTGTCATTAGCCCAAGCTAATGTTTAGGCCTGCAATAGTGCTGTCTCAAGTCTCAAGTTTCTTATTTAACCAGTCCCAGCTGTGTCAAATCCTGCCTGCAACAGAACTAGAAGCTGGAATTAACCATTGAAGCTCCCAAAATATATGACTGATTGACTCTATTGTAAGGTCTGGTTAGGACCATTTTGACATGTCTTCTGCTGGAAAATGTCTTAGTTAAAACTCTTCAGAAACGCATCTGTTACTTAATGCCAAGACAACTCAGAATATCCTGAGCAAGGCCTGGGCAGGATGGAAGATGGGCTTTACCACATCCCAGGGGAATAACTTTAGTCTATTGGAGATATTTCTGATTTTGTAATGACCCTCAGCAGGCAAAAAGCTTGAGATTCCCAGTTTTTAGAGAATGAGAAAAACATTCTCTTCTCAGCTCTCTTTGCAAGTCTTATGTTATTTGAAGGCCTCAGCTTGCAATAAAAGAACTTAACCCAAATATCTGACCACATTCAAACAAGCCTTCTTAAGCAGGGTGCTGCAGTTTCTGTATTGATATAATGTAGAAGTACAGGATTCTGCCTGTCAGATGCAGGCAGCCCTGAAGTAATGACACATCTTCATGCAGTGCTGCAGGCCGAGGCATGGGTGTTCATATGCTCCCATCAAATGCAATAGGCACTGCTCCAAGGTACCAGAGGCTTAGGCCAGAGTTTACCTGTTGTTCACTCATTTATAGAGAAACAGACCTTATAGAGGTCTTGCTAATACAGAATTCCTAAAAGTCTGGATCTTGCTTAGGAGCCTAATGTATTAACAGCATTTAAAAAAAAAACCAACAACCCTGGTTAGTTAGTGCAGGTGTCTGCTTTATCTGCCAAGAGGCAGGCAAGAGGGAGTGTAGCTGTTTTCAGCTGAAACCAATTACCTTGATGAGTGAAGTAACTAGGGCTATAAAAACACTGTCTCCTGGTGTATTAGAAAGTTAGATATGCTTACCATCTGCATTTGTCAGGGCAGATCTGAATGTGATGACCTACCACAACTTCCTAGACTCCTCTTTGTAGAACAGTGCATCTTTCTTGTCCTGCTGTCAGGAAATATTTGTGACCCAACATTTGCTTTGTTTCATCCTTCTACTTCTCATCATGTCCCCCTTGCATGCAAGAATGTGCTAAGATAATGTGTTAGCTTCTTGATGGCTACTGCAGTAAGATGATCTTGTAATGCAGTTTTCACTGTGAAGGTAATCTGCAGGTAAAGTATGTCTGAGCTGTGGCTGCCCTAGCTCTTCTGAAAGCTGTTTTGAGACTGCAAATCCATTGTATGGTGTTGGGACAGTTTATAAGGTCTACTGCTGCACATTTACCTGAAAATGAAAGTAAGTTCTGCTTTAATTGTAAAAGACTCCACAACCTTTAAGTATGCTATATATGCAGAACCACATGCCAGCCTTCCTCGAGGGCAGAACAGTTGAATGATCCATCCAATCCATTACACTAGGTCTAAACAGAGTCAGATCTCAGGAGTTATAAACTTCTCATGATGTAAGTGCTCTGGGGCAAGTGTACCAGTAACTAAGCAGAGTTGCAAGCAGTCAGCTTGGAAAATAGTACTTCAAAGGAATGTCCTTTGGTATTGTAATAAGGTACTGAGGAAAAAAATTTTTACTAGAGGAATTGCTGAAGCAAAGAAGAAACGATGTCTTGATCAAAAGCTTTTATTGAATTTTGATATCGAAGGATGATTTTTAGTTGAAGGAAGGAAGGAAGCAGGATGTCTTAAGAATTGCCATATCATGGCAACAAAGATTATGATGAGCAGAATGGAAGAG
This sequence comes from Falco cherrug, assembly GCF_023634085.1. NCBI lineage: Eukaryota > Metazoa > Chordata > Aves > Falconiformes > Falconidae > Falco > Falco cherrug. Next base: position 29,704,526 of record NC_073708.1, on the reverse strand, counting down.
AAGAGCAACAGCTTTCTAGTAACCCAAGGTGAATTTGGAAACTAGATGCATGTATTTCTGAGGGACAGACATATTACACGTGATAATGAACTAATCTGCTTGAACACTCAGAGATCAGCAAGGTATACCCTCTCCTTTAGCAATTTCCACAGCTGCAAGCAGTTTAATTTGTAGTTGTCTCTTTGTGTGCAAGTGAGGATGAGAATATGGAACTAGCCAGTTTTAGGATGGAAGTGTGGGTCTTACTACTGAAGTTGAGAAGTCTACTCTGCTGTACCAGAACTTTTGCCACTTATATCCCTGAAGGGATCCCTTAAGGAACTACTAAGGATGCAGCACAGACTGAGGCTGAGACTTTTTAAAAGCCTTTTCCACTTTGTTATTAACATGTGTGTGTATTGAATTTTATTATTTCCTTTTTGATTTTATGATTATTCATAAGCAAACTGAAAAATTCATTTATTGCCTGGGTTTGTTTTGTCTTTAAACCTGTAACACTTGAAAGCATCATGAAGAGTTCTGGGTTGTACTCACAACAGGGTGAATGCTTAATGAATTATAAGAATCTGTCTGCAAGTCTGAACACCACCATAAATGGAGGGGTAGGAGTCCATGTGGAGCTGTAAGGTCTGTTACAGTTCTGAAAACCTAGCGCAATTGTGCTTCTGTCAGTAGTTACAGCACCTCAAAAGTCTGCCAGCTTTGCTAAGGCTTCCTGCTCATTCCAGATGACCTCCTATAACTAGACTGATGATCTCCTGATAACAGGTTTTCCTGGTATGCTTCCACATTCTCCTGATACTTTGGGCTTTGCTAGAGAACAGATGTTCTTGGAGTACTTGACAATATTGCTTTGAACACTGGCAGGAATCAGAAACTGGAGAACACAGAAATAAGAAACTTTTCTTAATTGCACCTGATCATTCTTGAGTGTCGATACTGGGGACTAAGATTTGGGTAATGATCCAAATTGGCTCTTCCCCAAGAAATCCATTGTCATGTCCCTACACACACATTAAGGTTAGCATTAAGTCTAGTGTTTCAGCTTTAGACCTCAATTGCCTTGCTTAGGTTCCGAGTCAAATATTTGCTAGGGGAGAGACATGCACAGCAGATGAGTAGCCTTCTTCCGGGATACCTGTTTCCACTAAATGTGTGATGAAATTAGAGTATACTGAGTGGCTCTAGACCTTTTGTCCAAGAGATCAACTAATTAAGCACCAATGTGGCCCCACCTTGATCAAGTACACTGTTTTTGTTTAGCACTCCTCACAAAATACTATAAACGTGCAAGTGGCACTGTGACCTGAAATTATTGCCCATGCCATCTGCATTTCAGAAAGCCACTTCTTCAGCTCACAGACTAAGTCTAGTTAAGTCTTCTGGAGGAGTTGCTTCAACGGAGAGGGGTATGGAAGGCAGCTCAGCAAAAGTCTATACGGATGACATACTCTATATACGAAATGTGAACTGTAAGTGTCTAGGCTGTATCTATAGATATTTAAACATGTATTTTTTTTCCTGTCATGCTTCCCCAAACAAACCTCTTCAGCTTTTCCACGCAGAGACAGCTGCATTTCACTACTTACGTGATGTCTGACAACTTAAAATACATCTTTTGTGTTGTAAAGGTTTTCTAGTATAGTGGGCTGCTAGGCAAACTTTTAATGGCTTCAAGGATCATCTTATCAATGAAGAAAAATAAAGGCTGTTCAGTACACAATTATTGTAACTTTTGTAACTTAAGATAACTGTGATTTGCCTAACTTGGAAACTATCATTCAGCTGAGCAGACAGCACCTGATAAGGTTAATGTATATTCTGTAATAGGCTGTTGTCAGCTGTATGTATACTGGGTATAACCATGATGCTTCTGGACCTCTCTCAAAGAAATGTGAATCCACAGGTACTCTTATCTTGGCTATTGACCAGTTTAATATGAACCAAACACCTGATCCAAACAAGGGGTTTCTAGCTGGGCCGTCAATAACAGAGGTTGAACTTGGGATCTCTGGAAGGGATAGCAGCAAGTTTTGGTACTCTGAGGTTAAAGGTGAACCTCATACTATAGGAAAGTTATTCTCCTCCTACTGCCGTGCTGAAAACAGTGCTCCACAGAGTAGACACAGGTTATACTTATTGCTGCTTCTAGGATGGTTAGGTTTTGGGTTTTTACTTTATCTTCACCTCCCAGCCTTGGGCCAGTACCACTACTGGGGGTGGCAGGGTGACAAACCATCCCAGGAAACTGATCCACATGGGGGGGGGGGGAAATTTGTTTCACCAGCAGACAACAGAACTGCTTGTACTGGCATACCTGAGGGGCAGCATAGAATGGGCTTGCTGAAGCCTGCGCTGCTGTGCTTATCACTGTGGGGCCTTAGATTTGTCAGTCAGGTGGTGGCAGTAAAATCCTGAAGTAAAAAGCACTTCCATTGTGTCAGGCCACTCCTGCAATAGGAATCCTGCACAAATCTCAGCAGTGCTCTGTGCCAAATGTTCTGTAGTAAAATAGGTAGCAAGTGACTTAAGTGATGCTACTGGCTTGCTTCAAATTATTCCAAATTAAGTCATTTTTGAACTTAAAACCTTTGATTTAAAATAAACCAGAGAGTCATCAAGGAAGAAAAATCTGAGTGCCATGAAAACTGAGCTGTGAGTTAATGGACATGATTAATTTTCCCCTTTCTTTTCCATCCATTCAGGGGCCAGCCAAATCCATCTCTTACCTGGCCTTTCTTTACCCTGAAGCTCAGAGTAATGGGAGTAACAGAAGAACTGATGTGACAGGATGTTTGTAGAGGGCTTTGCCATGGGTGAACTGTGAATTGTTCTTGATATTCCTCAGCTGGTATGCTGCTTCTTTGGGTACAGACAGGTCTATTATAGCAATACAGAATCTAGACCTAAACAATACACCTGGGTGGTATTAACACGGGCTTTGGACAAAATCAGATCTCCCCGTTTCTCATAAGCTAGGGATGGAGAGATCAATCTCTCTCTCTCTCTCTCACACACACACACCCCCACATATACATAACCCCTCCAGAGTATGGCATGAACATCTGAAGGACCTGTGATTAAAATTTTTATTGCTGATGCTCACTTTCATCATGTCTAACATTTGCTCTGAACTACTTCTAAGAACGTCACTCTTCACAATGTGTATGGATATTAATCTTCCAAAGAAGAATTTAAATGGCAGGGTGGACCCTTCAAGCTAACATAAGGGAGGTGATGCCCTGTCTGTTTTTAATTAGAGCTAGCTTTCTTAATGAGGTAATGTTCTGTTGTGCTGGGTTATCTCCTAGAAGACAGGGCAGCAGGCAAGTTGTTGGGGAGGGACACTTGAAAAACATCACAGGCAGGCTGTTTAATGTTAGCGCTATCATTCATCACCCAGGCTCTTTGGAGAGCCTGACAGACGGAGCACGTCCTGTGGGGACTCCATCAGCCTCTGGCATGCTGCTTAATGCAATTTAGCCAGATGTATCAAAGCAGCAGGCGAGACCCTGCTATTTGGACAGCATTTATAGCATCCTGGGCAAATAGTCAGGAAATGTTCAATAATGTGCCTTGCACAAGTGTGGCAAGAAGCACATTCTTAGAATGACGGGTTGCCAAGAGAAATCCTGGCAGTGCCTCATTCCAGCTTTTAGTCACATGCTGGTTTTGTTGTTATTGTTTGAAGGCTCATTTTTTTAAAGGTTGTCTCAGTTTGAGGTTTCCAAAGACCAGATTTAAGGTGACTTGAATACACCCATCTGGTTTCCGATCAAGTGGACAAATGTGTACAGCAGAATCCCTGGCCTGTCACACACAGTGTGGATCTGGGCGCCGGGCCTGCTGGCATCTTGCATTGTCTTCCCAGCAGAGAGAGTGCAGTGCAGAGCTGACTCACAGCAGCCCCAAGTACTCTGCTCGATGCAAAAGGGATCAGTGTTGTCTGGGCAATCAGAGAGCAAATGCCATTAAAGACAGGGAATTTAGGGGAGGCTACATCTCTAGGCTACAGAATGGAATCCAGCCTGGTACGCTGGCAGCCTCTCTTAAGGAATTCAAGAGGAGCTCTGCAGACCGTAGTTCAAGCATACCTAACTGTTTGATGCATAAATAATATTAATTCCCAAATTTGGCAATCTAGTCCTTTTCCTGAAAACTTGCGTATACCCACAGACCTGGCTGTGGTCCTCCCCCCAGGGTACTGAGTGTGAGAAATCTTTCCATCTGTTTCTCAGTAGGAGGACTGCACTCTTAAGAGAGCAGAGCCTGTGACAGGGAAGGCAGATACCCTGGGGTAAACGGGTTTCTGCTGCTTCCACTCAGTATCCTGCTGCCCAGACTGGTTGCCACTGCTGCTAGCTGCCACAGAAATCCTAGCCATAAGCCATATGGGTGCTGAAAGCAGACGTGTTTTGTGGCACTGGTGTTTTGCTATTTAAGTCTAAAACTTCTTTGCCAGCAATGGGAGAAAAGAACAAGGTTAAGGCACTTCCCTGTGGGCTGCTGGCAAAAAGATGTGTAGCCTCTAGAGGGGGAAAAGCTCCAATGGGCCTGGAAAAGGAATAGCTGTTATGTACATTTTCAGCCTAAAGGCCAAAGCCTCATTAAATTCCCAATGCAGAGGCAAAACTATCATTTGCACCATTTATTTTATTATTATTTTTAGCGAAGTTCTCCCCAAAACCGCTTTCCTGAGGAGACCTCTACTTCTCCTTGGAGCCAGAACTGCAGCCAGGGTGAGGGACAGACATGGAACCCAGGCACCTCCCCATGTGCTGTGGTGTCAACATCACCTGTGAATTCAGCATTGGCTCAGGGCTGACGGATAAAGATGTAAAATCCATCTGGGCCTTGCAGCCTTGGAAAGCTCTTTGATGATGTTTCCAGCAACAGAAATGTAGCATGTGCAGAGCCTTGCATCCTGTTGCTAATAAGTCTGCTTTTACACCATTCTGCTACACTTATTAACTTTCATTTACATATTTTTCCAATAATATTTTTAACATGTGACTAGATGACCATAAATCCCAGAGAGTGAGGAGTGCGAGGTATGTTGGAAGAACAAGTGCTTGGGGCTCAGTTTAACCCTTCAGTTACCACTAGAAAGGCCAGGTCCCAAGCAGCTGTGTCCTGCAGTTAGCCTAACAGAGACAGGTTGGCAGGGAAGGGTAAATGCTTTGAAAGGAACAGATTTTCTTCTTGTGGTATCCCAAAACAAATAGAAAATTTGGTGCTGCTGCCAAGTCCCAGAATGTAAATTAATGCAGAATGGGGCATTTTCATGTTTTGCTAGCAAGTACATGCCATGGTTCTGCCTTGATATTTAGCTGTTGATGAAACCCCATCTGTGGATTTAGCAACCAGGTTCACTAAACTAAATGGCTTCCCCTTTTCCCCAGTATATGATGAAGCAAAAGGAAATCTAGTATGGCTCATTAAGGCAGGACAGAATGGAGACAGCTGGTTAGTGTGTGTGAAACACCATTCCCACTGCAAAGAACAAGTGTTCAGCAATATCCAGAGCCATGCACTCCTATGATGAAATAGGTGATTACTGCGGGAGGTGGGGTGGGAGGATACCAACTCTGAATTTCCTAGGTTTGGGTTCTTCCCTTACTATCCTTGGATTTCAGACCTCTCACTGAGAGAAATGGTGACAAAGAGAAAGATTGTCCAATATATATTTTTTATCTTTTTTTTATACATATACACACATAGTTGCTTCCAGTTACCCAGGAATAACTGTTTCCTCTTTTGAGCCAGCTGCATCGATGGCTGAACAAGCTGTCTGTTCAAACATATTTCAGTCAACTTTCTCTAGCTGATTTGGCAAGAATTTTTCTTTCTGCAACTGGATCTCCTCCAGTAACAACTTAGACAGCCTTTTGACATTAGGTCATGGCTGTATGACACTGAAGGTTTCCTTTCATTTGTCTCTTTACAAGTAATGATGGGAAAAGCAAAGGATTGTCATGCCCCTAGTTAAGAAGAGACAGTTTAATTGTGCCACACATCCAAGTGTCAGCTGGTTTTATACCACAAAGTAGGATGCAGGATGGATTATCTCAAAAACAATGTTTTGGACTGGCACTCAAGAGTTGCAGGCACTATCCTGACACATCCTGGATAGTCACTTATTTTTGTATCTGATTGTATGGAAGTAACTTCTCACTACAAAAGGTTGTTGTAGGGACAATATTCTGTTATGACTGGAAGGCTCAGAAGAGTGATGAGCATTAGGGGAAAGAAATCTCAGCCCCAGGCAACCAAGCAAGATCTGGAATAAGATGTTCCAGCAAAGGCAAGGGTGAGTAGAAGGGGGAAGTGTTGCCATCAGGAAGCTGAGCTTCACTCCCCCTTTCCCAGTCCCACCCTTTTGTGACAACTCTACTCAAACTATGGCCAAAAAGACTATGAAAACCTTTAGGCAGCTTACAGCATATGCATTTTACATGTGCAGATTTATTCTGCTTCCACTAAAGCTTCAGCTTGGAACGACAACCATTTGCAAAAATTTCACATGCCCCAACTGAGAGGCTAGAAGAAAATGTGGCCTTGATTAGCAATTGTTAATCAATTTCCCTCTCAATTAAATCTTGTTGTTCCAAATACAGCACAAGGCCAATCAGTTTGTAATGTACCAAACCTTATGTTGCTGCTCTGCCGAGGAAACTAGATTCCAGTCTCCAAAGCTGTTGTTGTAGGGACTTTCACTTTCACGAGCAGTAAAATGCTATTTTCACAAGATCAGCACTTTTCTGCAACCGTGTCCTTGATGACTTAGGGCAGTCTGCTGGGACCGAATTTCATAATGGCCCCTGATCTTTGTAATGTAGTTTAATCTCCAAAAGCTGGATTTCAACGCTACCTAAATTGCATTGGGCTCCTTTGCTAGTCCATTATGCTGATACACGCTTCAAAGATTTTGGTGGTATAATGATGTCTTCAGACCTATCTTAGCTATATTTTGAAATTCCCCATGCAATCCCATCTCTCAGAGCCTATAATATTATTTTAATTGCCAGTTCACTGCTTTAGGGACATCTTCCTTCATAACTTCTGCTTTGCTTGTAATGATGAGATCTCTTGCAGATGCAGTTAATCAGAAAGATTACAATCACTCTAGAAACACCTGCATTAGAAATGTCTGGCTTTTATTACTATGAATTTCTACTGCTGACAAGCTCTGGGAGGAGAGGATGGGGGAAAACCCAAGATCCCTTTGCACAGCCGGAATATAAATGTGAAATTTTCTTCCCATTTATTTTTCTTCTGTAAATGATTTAGCTGCTATTGATCAAGATTACCACCAAATAAAAATCAGAATCTACCAGCTTGTGTGTCTTGTGTAACACACTCATAAAACAAACCTATGCCTCCACCACTGGAACAAGCCATACTTTTTGTTATGATATGCATAGAACTGGAAGTAGCGTTCATTGTCAGGGCTCAGCTAACAAGCATTTAAGAGCAAGCGAAGTTCCTGTATTGGGACTCTATATTGCATACAGAAGACAGAATAATTTTGTTGTTCCAATGGCCTGTGTCCTCTTTACCCTTATGATATTAAGGACAAATGTAAAAGACTGAGTCCTTCAGTTGTCATATTCATGACGAGTACAGTAGGAAGCAGAGAAATCAGAAGTATTACGGGAGCAGAACAAAGAGGTATAATTGACTGCAGGGTAAAAAGACATTCTTAAGTCTGATGCAAGTACTTTGAGTCATATTCCTATTACCATGAATCTCTGCTCTCTAACTGTTGGGTAAGCACCAGCACAGTGTGTCCAAGAAATAGTAAGTTTTCAACAAAGCCCTACAGTGGTAAAGGTGACACAGTATTTCAGAAACCCGAGGTTTGTATAATAAAAGATCTTGGGATCCTGAAAACTGGCAAAACAAGAAATAAAATGCCATCCTTTACAGGAAACTGAAGGGCATTCACATCCTTCAAGGACAGGCTGGTAACAGTCTAAGAAATAGTTCAAGGTGCTCACATTTGTTGAGGAATGTTAATCTACTTAAGCCTGCAGTTGTCCCAAGCTCTGGACACAAAGATTGAACTGTTTAAAAATTAAATATTACCTTTAAAAGCTGTGAAAGATGTTCACAATTTTTCTTATTTTTTAAGCTGAAAAGTACTGCTTCTACAGTGATATACTAGCACAGGAAAAACAAAAATGAAAATGTCTCTCTGTCTCCAGGACCAAATTCTCAGTCCACACAGAGTCAGTATGAAACGCTTCCAATCCACAACATCCTGCTTCCTCTCACTGGGTAACAACTCAAGCCCAATATACGCTCAAAGAAATTATATAGTGCAGGATAGTCTGTCCCACTGCTTCTGAAAGTTACAGGAAAGAATTTCTAATGCAAACGCAGAAAAGGTAGCCCCTTTACTGACTCCTGATGATAATGTGTTCTTTTTACCTTCTCTAGGTTCTTAGCTTATCTGCCTTTTCAGACCCACAAAACATCAGAGACTAGGCTGGCAAAGTTACTGCCTAGTTTTAAATGAAAGTATTTGTCATGCATATGCACATAACTTCCATAAATTTAAGTAGCCTAGAATTGGTATTAGACAACTAAGAAAAGGAATGGTCTTATCAGAGAAGATGCTCCATTAATAGAAAGATGACACTTCATATTTTGAAGGGAACAATTATTTAGGGCCAGATCCAGCAAACCACTTAGGTACCTACTTTGCAAGCTGGATGGATTTCAGATAGTGGGATCCAAGAAGATAAGACACAAACCCCATGTAACTAGTCAGATTCTTAATTTTGCATTAAAGAGCCACCCAGTGAAATATGTACAGAGTTTCAAGAACAGGGACCACTGGAAAACAAGGGAATATTTTCTGTGGTTAGAGCAATCCTCCCTCTGGCCCCAGCAGCTTTAACGAAAAAGCTAGTGAATCTCCTTCCCGCATCCCAGGTCATCTTCCAGTATGAAATGGGAAGTGCATCAGAAACTCTCTAGGCTAAAGAAGGTCTAAAGCATACCTCTTCTGCTTCACCAAGTGTTGTTACTTGAGGTGTGTTACAGAGAAGGCTGTCACTACTGTGACCCCAGCTGGCTGGATTTTAACAGAAAGCCTGTCCAATGGAGCAACACAGCACCACCATCCACCAGGCTGCTTTGGGTTGTGAAGCACGATCTCATAAAGTTGGTTGAATCCAGCCTGCAGGTACTTTTGAGTAACTGAAGTAACATGAGGGGAAATATTTCAGACACTGTCTTTGATATTTCTTTTGGCAGTCCTTCACAGCCCTCTGGGTGCCTAACTTCACTCAGTACACAACTGAGTACCTAGTACGTTAGAAATGGCGACACAGTGTTGCTCACTACTCACAACCAAGCTCCATTTCTTCTTCCCAGAGCGCTGACAAGGTTGTATTACTGAGGAGTGTCTAAACACGTGCTGCAGAAACAGAAGGATTTTGCCTAGTAGGAGATAGGAGGTCACTGAGGTAACACTCATTGCTGACTTCAGTGTACTTAAGTCAAACTTAGCCTGTGGTTAAATATACAAGTCCTTTGCCCTTTAAGGCTTAAAATAAATTTGTCTTAAACTACTGCATTGGCTTACATTACAAGATAAATTATGAAAAATAAGTTGGCCTCAAAGCATAGTTTTGCTTAGCTGCTCTAGGCATGAACCATTTCACTTGGACTCTGTTTTCCAGACCACCTATCTCCCTCACCAGGAGGATGAAGAGAAAATAATCAAGAGGAGCTGGGGCCTATTTAGACAACTGGCCAGCTCCTTGCAAAGAGGTCCTTCTCGATTAGAAGAGAGAAGATCCACCACAGAGGAAAAACAAAGCCTGCTGAAGACTGAACATGGCAGTGATGCAACGGTATGATGTTACTGGACAGAAAGGACCAGGTTCACTGGTTTAACCAGGAACACGGTATATGGTCAGGATCTACACCTTTCTTTTCCTGCCTCATCCTCTCCCTCTCTCTCACTCTCACCTTGTCTTCTTTCTCATCTTTACTACATTTCTGTAAGTGTTGAATACACACACAGTATTGCATACAACTCTCATCATACCCATCACTTGACAGTTATGTTCCCAGTGTCCTTTATAAGATCTGTAAACAATCATAGTTGAAATCAATATGAATCCATCAATATAAGCTCTTGAACTTTAAAACCAAGCAACAGTGACACGTACATCCTGAATCTTATCTAATAGCACAATCTAGCCTGACTCAAAAGGGGAACTGTATTAAAATCTAGTACTGATACAGTATGCAGCATATAAGGTCTAGCAAGAGGGAACTGGTAAACTACAAAGACACCTCTGTAAAAGGCATTATTGCACTGTTATTGAATAGTGCCTTTCAAAAGCAAGTCAATCATCAGCTCCCTTAAACTTACGCAACTGCAGAAACCGTTTCTAATTCTTATTCCCAAACATGGCCCAGGGTTGTGCCGCTTTCCCAAGTGTTATGACAGCTCTGCAAAGGTGACGCACTCCTCGTGATCTCATCAGCAAACTCCCTAACTGCCTTGCTGTTACCTCTGTTGGTCAATACAGGCAATTCTCTCTGAAACAGTGAACAGGACCAACTGCGCCTTGCTTACATTTAATGTATACCCTACTTTGGGTTTGTGCCTAGACTTGAACTACGAAAAAAGAAAAATTAACAAAGAATTTATGATCTCATGAACCTTGAGAGCAGAGGCCCTTGAGCATCTTGTGAATGACAGCAGCACTCTTAAGTCTGGATCCTAGCCTGCGTTTCAATCCAAGAGGACTGAGCGATGTTTGCAATTACATAGCGAGGAATCTAAACTAAACCAGGTGTCTTCCTAGTTTTGCCAAAAAAATGGTTTGACACATACTAGTTTATAAATAGATGGTTCTGCCAGATCAAACAATGATATATTACACTGACCACTCAAACAGCCCAACAATGAAACAATTTTCATGAGGATGCAATACTTTTTAACATATTTAAATTGAAAATAATAAACAGATTGGCTTGTATTATCATGAAAAATGTGCTAAAGGGTAAGGTCTGTGAAGAAAAATCTGACAAGTCATAGGTCATAAAAGTTTCAGTTCAAGCTTGTTCATATTACACTGAAGTAAATTATTGCTGAAAACTTCTTTCAAAGAGTTCCTTTTTGATTGGGTCTTGGTTTTAAGATGAGCAAACACTTTAAATGTGAGCTATTTCCATTGTTTGTGAGCAATAAACAGCAGGCTGAATAGAAAAGCAGAGGCCACAGGTCATTCCCACTGGTGTAAAAGAAATACTACACAGTTTTTCCTTCCAGCTGCAGAATACCCTTTATCTAGCTTTGACTGTATACATCACCTGCCCATGCACAGGCACCTAAACAGGGAGTTCTCAGCATCATACAAGGTTTTTCCTTTTTGTACAGGTACAACCCATAAACCCAGCTGGCACCTGGGAAAATCAGACTGGCCCATGCAATTCTGCTGTGACTGACTACAGGACAATCTGACAGCAGTGAGATGCTCTGGGAGCATCAGTCTGTTTCTAAGATTTAACTCCCTTCACTGGAACTGTTTGCCATTTAATTCTGATTTTGTTCTTTCTAAAATAAGACTTTTGATCATGATGAGAAGCATCTCTCTTGGGACAAAAACAATTTTGAATGGAGGTGTGATGTAAATCAGTGTAGCTGCATCAAACCACAGGACCAAAGACTGCCTTGCACCAATGGTCTGCGGCAGAACTACTGAGTGCAGATGATTCACCAAGAAACCTCTTTTTCCTGATAGGCTCTGGAGAGGTGCCTGAACATGGTGATAAGGAGCTGACAGGGAACCAGCCATGCTCAAATGCCTTCCAGTTCATCCGAAGATGCAGGGAAAATCTCCTCCACATATTTAATGTCTTTGGTACCCTTCCAGTCATGTTTTTCTCTTCTGACAGTCTTCCAGCTCCCCAGGACTTTCTGGCCCTCCTCAGTATCTTTCTCTGTCTCCTCCTCCCCCAAAGACAGCTCTTCTCAGCATTCTGCTTCCACCTGGGAGGTTCCTGGGGAAGAGGCTGCAGGTGGTGCAGTGTGTATGTACAGCTCAGCCTGTCACTGGGACATGCTGCCACCAGCTGCACCTCTTCCTCGCCCAGAGACCTGCTGGATCCTTTCAGACAAAGATTTTATCCAACACAGCAGCCACAACTCTCCCCCAGTGGCTGTTTCTAGCAGAGGCCTGCGCTCTGGCATGTGAAAGTGCTCCAACACACAGCACATACTTTTCCAGGCTCCACCACAGCGTCAAGCTTAATGAAACACTTAATTATCAGACCTCAAAACTTGAGATTTCCAAGCGAGACAAATGGATGACCTGCATCGGGGCCTGGCTGTGCAATCCTTCCTCCGCTGAACACTTGTTCCTGGGTACAGGTAAAACTAACAGGCTGAGAAACAAAGAGGCTACGTAAAGCGTGCCTACTGATAGGAATGAGGCCATGCTGGGAGCCTGATCTGCCAGCATAAAGAAAAGCCTGGTTACAGGATCCAAATAGATGCTTGGCATCTGAGAAGCAAGGAACTAAATCAGAGGCCATAGACCTAAGCATTAGTCCAAGAGTTAGAACAGGAAATACTGAAATCATTGCATTCATTGACTGGAGTAGTCTCACCCAGAACAGGTAGTCTGGCAGTCTGGGATGACTGGACTCAACCAGAGGAGGCAGATGAGGAGACACCACTGAAACAGTGGCTCTTGTCCCCATTGCCACTTCCACAACAGTTCAGTGAAGTCCGCCAGCAGCTCTCTCCTAGTGCTGAGGCGTGGGACCAGACACACAGGGAGCACTCTAAATTCTTAGCAGAAAAAGTTGCATATTCTGAGGCAAAGAACAAGCACTTTAAGCCATGGTGGCAGTAAACAGGTTTCACAGTATCCATGTCACAGAGAAGCACAGGGGGGTTGCAGTACTGACCATTTGTTTTGTACTGAGCACAACAAATCACCTATAAGCCAGATGCACATCATTTCTCTCTCCCAGCATGCTAGCCACAAAACACTCACTAGCTTGCTTTTCCATTAAAAATTTAAGTTCTACCTGCAAAATATAAAAAGCCTCCAGCATGACAAACATGCAGAACAACAGCAAGAGAGCTTAGGGCTGTCACCACTCTCTGTCAATCTCTTTAGTAGATGGGAATTTGTGAAGTGGAAGGTTTTCAGTACTGATCTGCTATTGTCTGAAATGGATTGTATGGTGCTCTGAATTTTTTTATCAAATCTGTAAAACCAGTAAAACGCAACAGTACTGGTTAGAAGAACTCTTTCAGGGCAGAGCAAAAAACAAGAAACCATTGCTGAAGAATATCTGGTGTTGATCACAAGGAGAATAAGTACTATTTGCCCAGAGAAAACAGGATTTTTCCACTAACCTCTTCTGCTTTCTCAGCAAATTTTTCTGTTTTCTCTAGTCCGCAGCCCTTCTCTAGCCAGTAAATTCAATATCTTGTGAGATCTACGGAGAACAAAGTGAGCATTAGACAGACAAACAAGGAAGGGGTCAATTATTGTATTAAAATCCCCAAGTGCATTGTTTTAGCACAAATTTCACATTTGCTTGCGCATGCTTTTAAGTGATTCCTTATTTTGTACCTTATAAATGGGCACCAGATGCCACAGAGAATGATCGAAATAGCAGTGAAACTTGAGATCAAATAAGTTTTGCCCTGACCTAAACCTACTTAAGAAATATTGTACATGCTTTTTCCCCAAAAGATTTAACAACAAAAAAAGCCTTTCTCCTAATTTGTCATCTTAAGAAGTTGACAAGGAGAAGCATGTGCACTAGTTGCAAAATCTCAGGAGACAGAAGTCACTCCCAGTCACTCCCCCATAGAGGCACTAAAGGTCTGGAATTAACCTTGTCTTAAAATCACAAGTTGGCTTTCCTTTCCCAAATTCAAACATCCAACAGCTATAAAAATGGCATCCAATCAACTGCTGACTCTGCCAGTTCTGCAGTGTTCCTGCTCACGTCCATCTGTCTCCTCCTGCCACGCTGCAGCATATCAGCAGTGCAGTGAAGAGGCAGGGCAAAAACTGGCTTGCTACCCATGTGTGTGGGCCAGTAGCCAAGTGATTCCACTTAACAAGCTGGCCACTGATCCACCTTTCATGTTGAAATATGGGGAGAATTAGGAAACTTTTAGAATTAAATAATTCTACAATTTATGTTCTTCTGTTGTTTTTTTCTTCAAAACCTTTTTCAAATTTTTAATTAGAAACACTTTATTTCTCTCCTTTTAAAGCCCACCTGGATTGAGTTAGTTGGGTCAAAGAACAGCAAGTTCTATACAAATAAGATCATGTTAAGTTACTGAATCTTTTTATGAACTGTATCTGGCTGCCTGCAGTATGGCTAAAATACTTTTTCGCCACCATATGAACTGGAGAAAGACTGCAAGCCTTTCATCAGTCACTGCTTCCTAAGAAAAAGTCCTTTTAGATAAAAACTGTTGCCTCACATTAACTGCAGGCTCTCTTAAAGTATTCCTAACTAAATTTTTAATGATTTGGGATATTGGAACCAATCTTCTGCTCTGCCAGAGCACTGTCATGAAGCCAGGGAGCTGAGCTTGACCCAAGCAAGGCCTACACAGCTTTCTAGAAGTATAAGGCACCTCTGTCTTGCTGTAAAGCAAAGAGCCACTAGTTTCTCCTCTCTAGAATGCCATAGGAGCTTCTTTTTCCCACACCTTGGACAAAAAAAATGTTCTTTCCTGAGTTTTCCCCTTGTGTGATGGAAACTACTCCTCTTCACAGTCCACTAATAAACTTTGAACCAAATGTGTCAGCCTCTGCTGCCTTTTCATCTAATAGCTAGTTACTGCCAGCATAGACAGCTAATGCTCACAGTAGATGGTGACTTCAACCACCCTGAATACAACCCCATTCAGGACACCCTGCCACGCAAACTTGCCATGGATCTTACCAGACAGGTGGTTTTCCACAGAGAACCTCTGACATGTAACTAGGCTTTGTGAGACAGAAAAGACATGGGCAGCACCACCGGGTGGTCCCAGCCCACCTAACTACTGGAAGATTTAGTAGGCACTCCAATGTCTAGCACCAGAGGCAGGGAGACCCAGTCTTTTCTCTCTGTAGACATTCCAGCCACCTTTGGTCTTCCCAGGCTTCTGGAAACACTTTATCCCTCCTGGCCTTGCTCAGGAGCCACCACACATTCTGCAACATCACAAATGTGATTTTGTTTGCACAGGTGTCACTTCAAACGTGACACCTTCCTTGCATGAATAAATGATATAAAAAAAGAGAGATATGAAAGAACTAGACGTTCCTATAATTTGTGCATTAATGTTTTTCACAGTCTGAACCAGAGGGTGCCTGCCAAGTTTTCAGAAGTTGGATCAGTTTGGCTGATCATAAAGACATCTTCCGTAAAGGACAGGAGCCTCCTCCAGTAGTTGAGTGAGCATCCATCTGACTCTTATAGATGTAAACAAAAGCTGCAGTTTGTGCCATGTTATTCTAAGCTGAGAGAACCAGCAGTGAACCACTGCTGTGGGTCTTGTTCCCTTAGGAAAATGGGATACAGCTTATCTCCATCATTTAGGAAAACATAAAGAAGAAATGGTATATGGGCATCAAACTTACAATTTCAGTATTGGCCTATGAATACCATGACAGAAATCTCTCTTCCTTTCTGTTAGGGAAAAGGGCAATTGAAAGGATGCAGCAGAAAAGACAAAAGAAGTTAGAAAAAAATGGAAATTGCTGTATCATAGAGCTCTGACTCAGAAATGAGTGGCTCCAATGTAACGAACTACCTACCACACATCAGCTTCTCTCAGTCCACATGCATGCTTATATCCCTGGGGAGCCTTTTATTTTTTTTTCCAAGTATGGGGTAGTTTTCTCACAAGTTAAAAACACTAAATCTAATTATTTTCCATTTATTGTGGATTGTCACAGGGTCAGCATATACCAACAGCAAGTTATTACTGGGCAGCTGACAGATGCTTGTGTGTCAAACCTTTTAGATCAGAAGCTGAGCTGAGTCCTGTTCTTTTTTAAGTCAACAGAACTTCTCTGAGATCTTTCACTATGTCCTAACTAACACTGCTCTTTATGGCAACCTTTAACTATGAAACACTGGGGACTGTCTAAGTTAGACACCTGGTTTTATATTGATTTCAAGTTAACATTGTCCTTAAAATGGGGACGGGGTGCTTAATGCCTTTGAATAGCCTGCTCCACATTTTGCCATACATTTGGATAGTGCAGATGCACAGGGACTAGATTTGGAAAGTCACTTACATGATCTTGCACTGAAACTCCAAGGTACTATTCAATAATTCAGCCTTTTGGAAATTTTTGCATGCTGCTTACAAGACATAGTTCATTCTTTTGACATAAACAAGAAAAGTTGTTGCATCAAAGCTTGATAGGTTGGAATCTTTCCTCTTTCTACATATAACACATAACAGAACAACTTCCAGAGCTGAAGCTCCTGAAGGCCAAACCCTGTCAGTGGGAGCTTTGCCATTTGCTTCATGAAAACCCCAGTGTGGCCCTACAAGAACAGTATATACTTTGTAACTGCAAGTTAAATTCAGTGTTGTTGCATAAAAGTCTCTCTCCAGCTGACAGCACAAGAAAATTACGCCTTCTGCTGCACCCCTATATTTGCATTCTATATGAAAGTCTTTCAGGCCATGCTGTCTTTCTCATTGGCTGGTGGGCTCAGTTTGTCAGCCCACAATTTTGCAAGTGAGAGTGATGAATTTACCATTTGACCTTAACAGGCATTTGAATTCCACCCCTTATTAAAAGACCTCTTTATCCTCCTGCTTAGGTTTCAGAGAGGACCTCACAGGATCAAACTCTTCCACCGCTTCAACAGCCATTAATGATTTGTACCATCAGAAGCTGACATTAGCACAGAAAATGTCCTTAGATGACCCACCAGCAAGAGGTCACTATATATACAGCTCTTAATCCAACACTATACCTCTGATATGCCTGCAGAATTTGGCACTTCACTCCAAAATGTAAAACCTTTGGACTCTCTGGAATTTAGACCATTTAACTTCAAAGCTCAGGCTCATTTGTTGGTGATGGGCAGTCTCACTGAGTCACCCTGTGTGTTTACTTGTAAAAAGTCTGTCCAATATCCTTTTTTCTGGAACGTTTATAAGCACTGTTGAGATGCTCATTGCATCTCCCCCATTCAGACAGAACATCTAAGTTCAGGCCTTACCTGGGGTGACACACAAGGATTTGGAAGTTGGAGGACAGGACATATCGTTACAGCTTTGTGGATGCACTTCAAACTACCTGATGGCCAAAAAATTGTAGCTTAATTCCTATTTACCAGGTTTGTGGAGAGGATTTTGCTACCTTCTTAACCTCCACAGTACCACTGCTGGACTGCTACCAGGCCCCAAGTTAGTCTACCTGAAGTTACTTCTAATATATCTGCAGCCACAGAACCATCACTACCACCGTATCTAGCTATGATTGGGTCACCAAAGACTATAACCCTGATGCAAATCAGCTACTGCAAATACATGTGTTCTCTGGTTAGCCACAGCACCCCACTCGTGTTTGTAACTAAGACCGTCACAGGTATGAGCAAGCAGGCAAGTTCCTATGGCAGCTGGCTGCTAAAGCCTTAGTAATGCCTTTGACACCATCTCCCACAGCATTCTCCTGGAGAAGCTGGCTGCTCATGGCTTGGGACGGGTGTACACTACTCTGGGTTAAAAACTGGCTGAATGACCAAGCCCAAAGAGTGGTAGTAGATGGAGTTACATCTGGCTGGCGACTGGTCACAAGTGGTTCCCCCAGGGAACAGCACTGGGACCAGTTCTGTTCAGTATCTTTATCAACGATCTGGATGAGGGGATTGAGCGCACCCTCAATCAACTTGCAGACAACACCAAGCTGGCAGGGAGTGTTGATCCACTTGAGGGTAGGAGGCTCTGCAGAGGGATGTGGACAGGCTGGACAAACAGGCTGAGGCCAGTTGTATGAGCTTCAACAAGGCTCAGTGCCAGATCTGCACTGGGGTCACAACAACCCCAAGCAACAATGCAAGCTTGGGGAAGAGTGGCTGGAAAGCTGCCTGGCGTAAAAGGACCTGGGGGTGCTGGTTGACAGCCAGTTGAATATGAGCCAGCAGTGTACTCAGGTGGCCAAGAAGGCAAATAGCATCCTGGCTTGTGTCAGACACAGTGTGGCCAGCAGGACAAGGGCAGTGATCATCCCCCTGTACTCGGCACTGGTGAGGCTGCACTTTGAATACTGTGTTCAGTTTTGGGCCTCTCACTTCAAGAGAGACGTAGAGAGGCTGGAGCATGTCCAGGGAAGGGCAACGAGGCTGGTGTAGGGTCTGGAGGACAAGGCTGACGAGGAGTGGCTGAGGGAACTGGGGTGCTTAGCCTGGAGAAAAGGAGGCTCAGGTGAGACCTACTTGCTCTCCACGGCTGCCTGAAAGGAGGTTGTAGGCAGGTGAGGGTCTGTCTCTTCTCCCAGATAACTAGCAACAGGACAAGTGGAAATGGCCTCAAGATACACCAGGAGAGGTTTAGACTGGATATTAGGAAACATTTCTTCACTGAAAAGGTGGTCAAGCATCAGGCTTGCATCAGGCTGCAAAGGGAGGTGGTAGAATCACCATCCCTGGAAGTATTTAAAAAATGCGTAGATGCAGTGCTTAGCGACATGGTTTAGGGATGGACTTGGCAGTCCTGGGTTAACGGTTGGACTTGATAACCTCCAAAATAAATGATTCTAAAGGGCAGCAGAATAGTCTTTACTCTCTGTGGCTTAATTTGCCTGTGCGGAGCCCTGGAAAGCCAGGCTGGCTGGGAAAAGGGAAAAGGATAAAGGCATACTGCAACAGCATTTTGAGTAGACTGAAAGAGGAGGGAAGAATTGGGGTCTGAACAGCCAGAGGAGAGGAAGCTGCAGCACTTGAAGGAGTGAGTGAATCCTGGACAAAGGTAACCACCAAGAACAGTCAATAATAATCCAACACACAAGGGCACATCAGAGACAAGCACTCCAAAACTGAAATGCTGTTCAGAAAATTCTGAAAATAAGCTAACACTAAGAAAAACACTAATGAAAACAAGGGGCTTGGAAACCGCATGGTGACAGGAGGAAAAGGAAGGTTGTTGAATAACTTGCTCCTCCTGCCCAGACCTGCCAATGCAGCTGGATTCTGACTTGCAGCATCATCACTTTTTCCAGTCTTGGCCTCCTGAACCTGCAAGCAGCCCCTCGAAGTGACCTGCCTAACCTTTGCTATCCAAACTTTTCTTCCTTTGAACAGCCTGATAAGGGGCCAACCTGTGCAGTAGCTTCTCACTGTGCCCCGAAGGGAGAATACAATGAGACCTATAAAGCCAATTGCACTTGTTACCCGAGGCAGCTTTTGAACTCTGCAAGAGAGGCTGGAATGCCCCCTTCCACTTAGCAGAACAAAGGCCAGCCAACCTGCAGGTTTTAAATCTGAAAGTTAAACATGAATGTGATTAATGTGTGGCTTTGAATTTCATGTATTATTGAACTGTATACATTACTCCAGGCTCGGAGGTTTTTCCCTTTATACTGCAACACAAATGTATGTTCTGTTTGGGAGGGGTGCAGAGCAGGGAACACTAGGCAAAAGTATTTCCATATGTATTCCCCAAATTCTCTGCCTGAAGGACTTGAGCAAGCTGCGATTTATACCGTGTTCCACTGACCCCGAAAAAACAACTTGAAACAGATTTAGAGAAGACGCACTGGAGCTCATTGCAATTGAAATGCTGGATACTTATTTGACAGCCTCCAGGAATCCTTCCAGGTCCACCCCTTCCTGTGAATCTGCTAAAGCTCCGGAAGATTATCAGAGTTAAGCTAATGCGCAGGACACTGGGTTTGAGGAGATGGGTTGCCCTGGTAAGAGTCATAAAAATGATCACCTCTTGTAACCAGTGCTCCAACTCAGAACACTGAGTGCTTGATCCCATTTAAGTCATAATCCTCTGACAGGAGCCAGAAAGCTGGACCACACCACTTCTGTACGATCCCACTGGCTTCAGCAGAATGCTCTGGAAGATTATCCTAGTTTTCACTACTGGGGAAACCTTTAACAAATTTTTAGAAACAGTTAATAAACCCCATTCATTACATACAAGGGGCAACCCTAAAGTGCACCTGGACACTTCTGGTCAGGACATTTTCATTCTCCATATAGCTTTGGACAAGCCTTCTGACTTTACCACAGTCTAACACAAGACTAACAAAGGTGCTGAGAAACACTTGAAAATTTTATTTTAGGGAACAGAGTTGTTTTTTTTTTTAATTAGAGAGTTTCCCTGGTGAAATCTCAAATACAAACTGTCACATGGCCAGTATCTCATATGCACTACCTGCCTTTCTGGGGGAATGCACCTCTTTCTGCACATCCTGTGCATTTTTGTTTATTCATCCAGCCTTCTGCCGTGCTAGGTGGAGTTCTCATCACATTAGTGATTCTGTATAGAATTGAACAACACATGTGCATAAATGATGAAGCTACAAAATTCAGAACCCTGACACTTTTACTCTATGTTACAAGTCTGAGCTCTTAAGAAGCACCTTCAGCTTTGCCTCAAAGACAAGACACTGGTTTCTCTCCCACCAACTCGGTCAATTAGTACTGAATGCCGCAGTGTAATCACAGGCCCCAGGGTGATGAGTTTACTGAGAACATTCTTCAGTATCCAGTCAGAGCTTCAGAGAACTGTTTGCATTTGGATAAGACCACTGGGAGGAAGGATTTGCAATTGTATTGTATAACACATCTCAGCTTCCTATGGTTAATTTCACAAGGACCACCATTAAAATGTCCAGTGAATTGGCCTGTCACGAGACACTTCTTGCTGGCTGGACAGGGAGGATCTGGAAGAAATGAGAGATGATATGAAGAGCTCCCCTTTTCCAAAGCTCAGGCCTAGATGGCTTCTCATAATTTTCCATGCCAATTTGCATCTGAAACTTCCATTTCCTTGTGGAATGGAGCATGGCTATTAACAGGACAGCTCTGTCTCCAGAAATAGTTTCCGACTCAGGAGAATGACTGACCTTTGTTCTGAACAGGAATATGAACTCTGCTGCCTTGGGACACCGCTGAATCCTTGTCTCCTATGCTTTAGCCATTACTAGCCCTATGATTTCATGACATGAATCTAGGTTTATCCTAACAGCACTAAAAACTTCCCTGACTTGCCAAGTTTATTACAGAAAATGCTTCTTTAATTCTTTACTTCCCAATGAAAAGCTCCAGCCAGGAGATATGAGAATTATAGCAGTGATTTTTAGACTTAATGTATGTCCAGTACTACTTTTGCTAGAGTCATCCTGAAATATGCATAGAAAAATTATTGAAAACTTAGGACCTTTTAGGAGCAGGGAAGCCCAGAATGTCGTATCATAGATCCATGGCCTGAGATCAGCGCTGCAATTTCATCCTCACTCTGAAATCTGGCAAATACTGCGTGCTTGCCTGGAGTTTACAGAATCCAGCTGAAGCTCTGATCACTTGACTGCAAAGATTAAACCTGCTGCTCACCTTGGGTGTAGTACAGATGCAAACCAGACAAAGCATGACAACCATATTTCTGTCAAATGACTGAAAATACATTACATGGTGCTTATCTTGGCTATACAATTTATGCTTGAGCCAGAAGGACAAATAAGCTTTGAGCAGGGGACTGGACAAGCATGCTCTTACAGTTCCGTGATCCTCAATCTGGCCACAAAGCATGTCTCAATCTAGCAGTCAAATGTAGCAAAAATGTAAAATACATTTTGGTCCAGCCTTCAGAAACAAAAAAATCTCTAAATCTCCTCTGCAAAATGATGCTTGCAACCCTCACATACTGCTCCCAGGCCCAGAGAACTGCCTGTTTTCTGGGGACATCTGCATCACTCTTGCTATTGTCTGCCAGCAAGAAGGCCTGACCTGCATCTGAACTCATTCCAGGGATATTTCAATAAATCTGCAGTTTCCCAGTAAGCCCAAAAGTCCTTGCTTAGGACATCCCTGTCCTCTGCAAGCTAAACGAACTCTCCCATTTTTAATTTGGTATGGCTGGTCCTCCCCCAGTCTCTTAATTAAACACAAGAGGAAAAAATAGGAAGTCTGACAAGACCCACCGAGTGGCCTCTTTCTGCGTGCTCATGTGGCTCCATTCTTGGAGGCTGACCCAGGGCAGAACTCTGCTCTTCTACATACATTTTCCAGTGGAAGCATTTTTTTTCCTTCCATAGATTTATTCAGACTCCAAACTTCAAATTCATCAAAACTGTCATGGACCATTTGCAGGATGGGAAGATATTGTGGGTCTAATCAGCATGGGTGTCACAAACAATTATCCACTGCAGAATGATCCCAATTAGTAAACACCCTGCTAACAGACCACCTCCCCAAGGATGCTGATTGCCTGTGACAGTGTTTTTTTCAGGATGTCTGCTGGAAAGCTACAACTCAAGCCTTTGTGGGCTGGCTTCTGGCAAATTCCTTGTTAACCCTAGACAAGAATCTACACATGAATAATTAAAAATAGATTGCAGTAGAAATTTGAAGTAAATCTAGCTTTGTCACCCAAACCCTTTATAACAAGACCCACTTCTCATCTGGAATAAAATGGAAATTCTATTCCCTGTCTTGGCTTGTCTGAGGCACTCTGTGTTTTGATGTTTTGCTCTAGGCTTCTGGAACTAAACAAAGATTTCAATATAAATGCTCCCTTCCATTTTCTCCTTTCTTCTCTCCTTTTTGGTTGGTGCAAAACTCTTAAAGAGTTGCCTGAAGGACTAAGTGTTTGAAACCTAGCTGCTTATTCCTTGCTTAACACATGCTGCCTCTTCTGCTCTATGCCACTGTCTAAAAGAACAGACTTGAACAATTCCAGAGCCATTTTTATAGAATGAAATCACAAAAACACAAGCAAATCAAGATATAAAACTAAGTGGTTTTTTTAAGTAACCTTTTGACTACCTAGTTCTCTCCTGAAATGGACTAGGGAGCAATCAGTCTCTCCTCTTCACCCTGATCTACTATCAAATCAAAAGATAGCAAGCCCAGATATGGTGTAACCCAGGAATAATGCCACTGCAAGTAGTGAAGCTGCACAGAGACTGAAGAGAGGAAGAACAGAACTCTGCTTTCCACCATGTGAACTCAGCCCCTGCAGTTCACATAAGACAGGCTAGAGGACAATGAGCTGTAGCTAAAGTTCAGTACGTGGCAGGTAATGCCATGAGTACAGAATTTTGAAGCCACAGTGTAAGATCATGCTATGAACTACCAATTGATTAGATCAGAAGATTTCAGCTGAAAGACTTCCACATTGAAAGCATCTTATATTAGCATTACTGCCTATAATGCAAAGTTATTGTCTGACCAACTTTGTACATCTTTTGACTAGCCGACCTTTTAAATGCTCTAATGTCTAAGTCACTGTTTCACGCTACTATCAACAGATGCTCCAAAAGGCTAAATTGCCAAATGCCACATAAAGCAATATAAAAAGCTATACCTCAGCAAAATGTACTGAAGAATAGCAGTAAATTGCAACTTCCTCACTGGCGGCTCTTGAGAAGGGCCCGAGCAGCTTTTGATATGAACTGTGGAAACCAAATGAGGAAATCCTTCATCATTCTCCAGTCCCAGATGCAGCAAGCCATGCAGAGTGATGCAGGACTGTTTCAGATCTAGCCCTTCCATTCTCACAATGCTGACTGCATTTTACTGTGTTGCAGATGATGCAGGTGGAAACTCACCCAGAGCAGGGAGAACATTAAACAAAGTATTCCTATTCTCCACATGTGATCAGAGCTTTATTGGATGCAAGTCAGATGGAGAAATACACTGCTGAGGCACACAGGTTTGTTCCTGAACTGGCCACAGTACATAAATGACACGTGTGCATGCATCTTTCCAAGGACAGGAGCTGAGATAGGACTGTGCATTATTGGTAAATAACTGGACTCCTTGAATCATGAGTGCACAGCCTTCTGAAAGAAAATCTCATATTGAGCCACAATTGGTTGGGCTAGACAATATTCGCATCTGCTACAGGATGGAGTAGTTCCTTCTTCTGTGAGACTTGGGTAAAATCTCATGACCTTCCTGTAATGAAATCTTAGCCATAATCCAGAGTTCAATTATACAGAGGTAGGAAGACTGATTTGGTTATCAAGGCTGCCTCCCAGCCAGCAGTCTTGCTCCCAAGGAATGGATTTTGGTGCCATACTCCATTTCCTTTCAAGTGTGCCAAGTCCTCCTGTACTGCTCAGTAACACTCCCACACCTCTGCAGTTTTGGCAGGCTCCTGTACAGCCTCCTCTCTCCTTCTACTCTGGCTTGGGGTAAGCAGAATCTCTTCTTTAATATGTGGGGGGAAGCAGATTCATTTAACTCATCCCTGTTGCTTTCAGTTCTGATTTCAGTCCAGTTGATTGGTAATTTGTTGGCAGTAAATTCTACCCCAGCTATATCTTCAGCAGGGATAAAGTGCCAAACCTCTACAGATTTCCACAGAGCTATACTGCTTACCCCAGTTTACAGTCTGGCCTAAAAACCTGACTTCCATTGCCTTGCTGTTAGTCTACCACACGCACCCAAGTATGCAAGCCCAAACTATACACTGCTCACTTTTGCTGTCTCTCACATTAAAGTATTCAGGGTTCCTCCTTCCTAAAGAATTTTGCTTTCAGATGTTTTTCTCAGATAAAAAAACTTCTCTTCTTCCTGTAACATTCCATCGCTTTCATTATTTTTATCTCACCAAAATTACCAAACTTCCTGGTTTCTGCCATGCTTCATGTACAAGGTACTCAGTAAGGTTTGCAAAACGTTGCACCTAAAACTGTTATTAAAACGCTCCTTACTGCTTTGCTAATGCACAGGAGGAGCCCTCAGTAAAACAGGTGAATCAAAAACTTTCATTGTCACATTGCTCAAAAATCTGCATGATCAGAGCCATGTATTTGTCATTTCTACTAATCCACAACTGAGTTCCTATCCAAAACAAGCCAAACAATATTGGAGGGAGGGCAAGATCTTGTAAGACCCTGTATCGAATGCTCTACTAGGCTCCAACTGCAATATATCTAATACAATCCCTTTGTCCAATAACTTGCCTTTGCATGACTGAGGATGAAATTGCATAACTATTCCCTCCCTGCCTCTCCCCCAAGCACAATACCCTGCGGTTTGGAGCAATTTAAGACTTAGTTCAAGAATTTGTCTCACTTTTCTCCCGTCCTGGTGGTCCACACTAAATCCCAACTCTTCCTCCTTTGCTTTCTTATTCCTTCCTTCCTGATCCACTATGGCCCCAGCATCCAGAGCTTCATTCTTCTTCATCTTCAGACTGCAAAGTCATTGGGACTAAATGTGAAAGAAGATCTCCAGTATTACCAACCCAGTTTACACAAATCTCATGAACACTGGTGCTATTGCTTTCCTATCCACCTCCCTCTTTCCAGAGGTTAAGACAGACTGAATTCTTGTCTTTGCTGAAGACTGTTCAAGCCTCTGTAAAACTGCAAGGGGTATGCATACTTGTGAATTTGGTAGAAAATGCAGGCTGGCTCACTCCCAGGGGAAGGGCTTTGCACATCAAGCTGAAGACAGAGAATCCAGCCCTGCTTTAAAGAGGAGGGACATAGTTCTATTTCTAGCAGGGACATCGTGTGAGTAACTCCCTGTGAAGCCAAAGGATTTTGCCATCAGATATCCAAGGTCAGAGACAGGGAGCCACAGAGTCAGCCTTTGTGCCAGCTGATGGAACAAGCACCTCCAGCTGTAAAAGCATCGCTTTGAACACTGGATAAAGCTGGAGCCACTGTTAGTGTCCTTGCAGTCACAAACAGATTTATGACCCCAAATTCACAAGAATTACCATTGGAACCACTGCTCGTGCCAGGAAACGTTCATTCCCTGCCTATCCATCCTGTTTGGCTGGCAGATCCTAGTGGTCCTCCTCAGGACAGCCACACAATCTATGTGAAAGCACTTGGCTTCTGTGGATGCCATGAATTTTCTGCGTTCCTACTGTGCACACTCGCCAAGTAAGTCTTGATTTAACTACAGTCATCTCTGCTGCCTGTTTCCACAGAGACAAATGTTTATTTTATAGGCTCTGATCTCAGTGAATGGTAATAAAGGCCTGCCTCTGCAACAGAACAAGGTCACTGACCCAATCTGCTGCGCAGAAAACATGCATAAAGTCAAGCTAACCCCAGAAGTGCAGTAAGAGCCAAGCCTGCCCCAATCACCCTGGGCTGCCAAGCTGGTTGCCTTGTGCTGGTGTATCGCAGGCAGAGGAAGCCTGGCCTGTAAAATGTGACTTGAGAGGTGATGGGACATCAGGGGATTGCACCCTTGGAAGGACAGCAGACCCTAATCACTTTCACCACTGCAAATCCAACATAAGCTACAAACCAAAAGGGAAAAACTTCACAGGCTGGCCAGTGGGATCTTCCTGAGCTATGACCAGAGCAACAGCAGCACTTTGGCCTAAGAGGGAAGTAGCCTGCACGCATAGCTGGAGTGGCTCGAGGCACCTCTCCTTCACAGGAAAAGTGCACTGACTAGCCGACGCACTGTATATCAGCTTGAGAAACTGGAATGTTCTGGAAGAGCCTGCTTTCTCACCATGATGCTTCCAGGTCAGAGGACTCAGATGAATGTCTGAGTTGGGCTTTAAGTGCTTTACTGCAAATGGCCACTTTGACACCACCACAAACATGTATATTGTCAGGTCTTACAGTAGGGCCCACAGCACTTCCAGAGCTGACAGCTTCACAGAGCCTCACATTAAGTCAGCCAGCAATTCAGCATGCGGTCACCGGGCCTTCTTTACAGCAGCTCCCTGACCATGCAGTCCTGAGATCTTTGGGACTCTGGTGTGGGCCTGTGGTCTCATTGCTGCCCACACAGCCAGGACACAGGCAATGAAGTTTTTACTGGTTTTATGAGCCTACATCAGGATGGCAAGTGACACCTGGCCCAACATAAAGCCTGCCACTACCAAGGGAATCTGCCAGGATGGTTTGAACCAGCAGAGAGAGCTTGTACTGGACCAGCATGCTCTCTTGTTTGGCTGTGGTGTTTTGGATTCAGTACTAACAGCCCTAAAGACAGTTTTATGGTATCATCGGGGTGAGGACTTTGCTTGAACTCCTTTGGTTTAAGCCTTGCTTTAAGCTAATGCATAATTCATAATGGGGATGATAACAGATGGCAACTTGTTAAGCCACAGGAACTCAATCAGTTGTGATCACATGACAACACCCTAAATAATTTAAATCATATCTTACTGCAAAAGCTGTTCTGCTGGGGCCTCGTGTTACAGAGAGACACCAATGCCACACTGTGGGACTCATCTTGCAAGGCAGTTGTCACCAAGTCTCTCTGTTTGCAAAGGCAGAAACTGAGGCACAAGAGTGAGTGGCTTCCACAGGCTTTCTCCATGAAAGCAGATTGCTGGTGTCCTCCTCTGCACCACATCTCAGCCATGAGGCCCTGTCTCTCTCTATATATAAAGTGTGCATGTTTACAAAGATATTTGCAAGGGGTAAATTCAGACAAAAAGCATTCCTTAAAAAAACAGCATATGCCTATCCTCCACAGCATGGTTGCAAACTCCAAGCAGACCCTCCAGAGAAGTTTATCACCAGACCAGACTCATTAGCAGGTATGATCTAAACAGGATAAAGGAGTGATTCAATCCTTAAGGAAATCCACTGAAATCAATGGATCTAAAAACTAGATTCAGATCCCAGCTTTCCACTGGCAAAAACCCATCCTTGCTCCCAGCTTACCCTGCTATACGAAAGAGGTTGGCAGGGCAGGGTCAGGAGAACGTATTCAGACCAATTCACAATTTTCATACTCTACTCAGCAACGTAGCTAATCAAAGGGCCAGTGGGAAACAAGAGACTTCATAGAAAGGATTCAAAACTGGAGCAGTCCAAGCCGCTGTATCCTGAAATATTAAACCCAAGTCTAGGACTCCTCATACTGAGTCAAAACAGCCAGAGCTACATGATGCAAAAGTGATGATCCAACAGAAATTCACAGGTTTACCTCTTGCTGTTGCAGGTTGTATGTTAGATCAGGACTTTGCTGTCTCCCTGCAGCAAAAATAAGAGGATAAAGCCATCTCACCTGCTCTGGATAATTCATCAAAAATTTAAGCACATGCAGTCTTGCCACAGATCTCACTTGTACTCTGGGTATGACATGGCAGTGAGACATTGACCCTCATTCTCATGTCAGAATACCTCTTTCTTCTTCATCTACAGGAGGAAACTACTTTTCCAACACATGGCCTAAACCTCAGTGACATGAAGACCCTTCGGTGTCTCTATGAGAACCAGGTGGCCCTACCAAACTCCTCAGCCACTTCAGGAAGCAATGTGGGATGGAGGGGAGTAGGGAGTTTTCTCTTACGAGTTTCAGCACCTTCCTTTTCTTTACATCAGTTCCCAGGCTGCTACATGAAATCTGGGGCTCTGCAGGGAAGTCTCAATTCAACAAGTGAGTTGAAGCAGTCTTCTGAATGACAATACTCATTAGGGAAGAATTTTTCCAGGAATATTCCAGCTCACTCGGGATTATGGAAATGCTTCTACCATTGCAGGGGACAAAGCATCATAGAGAATATAAAACTTGAATGAATTATTATTATCATTTCAGCATACTTTGAGAAGACACACTGAGCTTTGAGTCTTCTCTGGAATTCCAATCAATCATAATCAGCACAGTTAGTTCTGGTTGAAGCACAGGCACTGGCTGCTAACCATAAGCATAATTAACACAGACTGCTCCCTCCCGCCTCCTGACAGATTACAAGGGAACACTGCCTACACTACATTCATCCTTAAACATCACTTGACTGCCAGACCATTTTTACTTTTCACTTCTAAAATCACCATCCCCTTTTTTAAACACTTCAAATATAAAAGCACTCATGAGCTGACCAGCTAAATACTCTACAGTAACCGTTGTGGGCACTTCATCTCCTGAGCAGAAAGGAAACTGCCACCTAAAAATCTTTCCCCACAACAGAGGTGTTTGAAGCCCTGTTTGTTGGGCTAAGCACAATGCATGGAGTTCTTCAGTACACTAGTTCTCACCAAAGCCCAAGCATGAACTTTCTTGCTGGTGCACTATTAGCACTTGGCAAAGATGTTTGCAGAAAGACCATTACATAAAGCAAAGCCCTGTGTGTACAAGATGGACCAGATTCTCAGCTGGACTAAACTCTTTGAATTCAAGGCAGCTATGCCAAATGACATGAGCAGAGATACAGATCCATGTTTCCTCTAAACCTGTGTGTTAGCACTGAAAGACATAACAGTAGATGGTAACAACCTAGTCCTGATCTTCTGGCAATGCAGAACATACCTCATGCTATGGAGGATCCTAAACAGAGGAACTTCCCCTCCAAAATGGTAATCAACCCAAAACTTCTCACAGACAAAGCAGTTTTATATTCAGAATGAGGCCCTGCAAAATGTCTCTGTGCTGCTTGGGGCAGTGTCCCATTCTCCATCACTTTGCTAAGTAACTCCAAAAGTTGCAGCTGGGGGCAGCCAGTACTGAAACAGGAGGCCCCAAGGAAAGCGTGAATCATGGGTCTAACCACAGAGAACCAGTCAGGAGTGATTTTGTCCATTTGAGTCTGGACCTAAGGAAGCCTTCTCTTTGTAAGGTGCAAAATCCATTTTTACCACCATGAGTGAACAGTCCCCAGACAAGGCTCACAGTCTCTCCTCCACTTCCCCATCCCTCAGGCTGCCTATATGAGAGCCAGCACAGCCAAGCTGCTCTCGCTGGGATGGGGTGCTGAGAGGAACCTCTCACCAGCAGCAACTGACACCGCCTCTCTGCCTCACCTCAAGCCCAGACACCTCGATCAGCCCTGAGGGGAGGCCATTCCTACACACAAGTTATTCAACTTGCTTTTCTCAGAAGGAAGGCTGCAGGAACCCACATCACTCACATGCCCACCTGTTCAGGTTCCTTAAGGAATGCCATCTGAAAAAGCAATCTGACACTTTTTCTAAATTGCTATTTCAAGCAAGTAATGGCACGTCTTTCTTATTGCACAAACCATGAAGGCACTAACTTCAAAAGCAATGAACCTTACACTTCACTCTTATTACAGGGAATAGAATTTGAGGACATTTTTTAACATGGGGAACTGGAGTGGTCTGAACCCAGACTGAACTTAATCTCCTAAACAGGCCTAAACTCAAATCTCTACTCCGAGTGCTTCCAAACTTCAGGGCAGGTTGTGTCTGGTTTATGTCTCTTGGTCCCAACATGCCAAGTCCTGCAGCTCTGTGCAGGTCCTTGACACACTCCCAGCAAGCTGGTGTATTGGCTACCTGCCTCTGGGGGGGGGGGGGGGAGGGGGGGGGGGGGGAGAGAGAACAAAACACAAGATACTGCAACACGGTGACCTTGGGTGATAAAATTGCCAGAGGAAAACGAATAGCCGGGGTTGCAGGGAACAGCTCTAAAGAATCCAGTGCCAGAGCAAGGAGTGCCAAGGACAGCGAGCTTAGCAGAGGGTGGTGGAGGGAGGGAGGCTGAGGCAGGGACAAGCTGAGACAAACCAGAGAGGGAAACCCGACCTGACAGGCCCGGGAGGGCTCTATAGACTATCCAACAGTGTCCCCTGGTGGTCTTACACGCCTGTCACCTGATCTAATTACATGGGTGACTAATGTAAATGGATAAGTAACAGTTGCTAAGTCATTTTGATCTTGCCTGTAGCTATAAGGTCAGGTATGGTTTTGGTCAAGCTGAAGCGTGAGAACTGCAAAACAAATTGTCTACGAGAATGCACACGCTGCCGCTCTGGACTTCCCTGTGGCTACCTGCAGACTTGCCCAGACTGCTCACCAACAGCCCAACCTGCAAAAGCCAATCACTCAGAGCAGGGAGGCTGCCACATACATGTACAATGCCTTCCATGCAGCTGGCCAGCAGGAATCTGAGGCTGTCTTCAAAACCTGGCTTGTTGCACTGGAAAAAAAAATATGTTTTGGCTGTTTTTCCAGCTTTCCCTTTTTATTTCAGTTTTTTAAAAAAAATCTGGTTCAAACACCCAACCTCAGAAAGGTGTAAAACACTATAAAAATACTAAGTGGAGATTTGGAGTGAACTCGGGCTTGGAGAGTGCCTTTCCCTGGAACTAGCCCAGCCAGACAGTACCAGCACAGAGCAGCTTACTGCTAGCAGTAAGCTTGCAAGGCCACAGAAAGAAGTGAGGCTGGGCACTAAGGCAGGAACTTTCCATTTTCAGATGGCTGGTATATCACCAGCACAGGAGTAAGGAAATCACAACACAGCCAGCAGGCCACTAATACATGTGAGCATTCGCTGCATGGCAGACTCCCAAAAAAGATGCCACAAAACTCAGAAACCACAGAGGGGAAACATACAACCCCACTGAAAGGAGGGATGGAGAAGCAGAAGTAGGGGAGATTTAGCAAGAGAGAAGCCTTTTCTTCCTGTGATGGCAAATCTGGGAAAGGTTCCCCTTCCTGGCACCCTAATTCCTCCCACCATAATCTGACTTCTGGTGATCCACAGGCCAAGACTGCCAGGTATAGCCGATGGCCTGAGGAAACCCATGGGCTGCCAGACGAAAAGGCGAACTCAAGAAATGGGCATGGGGCTTCCCCCCTGCTCACCAAACCCACAAGCCAGACATATCATCAGTCTGAGCCGTGCAGAAAAACCCAAGTGCTTTGGGTCTGTGGCTGAGCCATGCTCCCAAGCATTATGAGGCAAATGTCAGCTGAGCTCTGTTAGCCAGCACATGCTTTGTCACCTAATGCTATATTTTAACTGCCATGGGAAAACAAGAGCTGGTCAGGTAACCAGCCCCATGTTAACCCGTCTCTCTGCACCTACCAGCCCCCCAGAATTCAGAACCCCAAATGAGGCACCTCAACTCTGCCTAGTAAGCATTAGGCATAAAACAATTATTTCTTAGAGTGAGAACTGGCAAAGGCAAGCAAGCAGAGACATCATTTGAATGCCCCCCTTCCTCTGACACTATGTGCTGTCAAGCTTCTTTACATCTGGAGCTGGGAATGCTCTTCAGGGGCAGGTGCTCCCTGCTGTGGGGTACTGTGGATCAGAAGTGATTTATTTTCCTTTGAAAAGTGTAAGAGAGTACCACCCTGGGAGAGCACTGGGCAGGTGTCCTGTGCCTCAGGACAGTGGGGGCCTAAAACAGAGATGCCTCATCAGGATCTTCACAAAAGCAAGCTGAGAGCAGAGCCCAGAGCCTGCTCCTCCTGCCTGAACACGAGGCTTTCTCATGTGGGTTACTCTGCCCCGCTCTATCCCTCTGCTTCCCAGCGAGGGTGCCCCAAGCCCTCCCTCTGCCTGTCCAGGACTTCCTCGGCAGCTCATGGTTTCAGGCAGTCTCTAGGAGGTGTGTACAAACTCCCCTGTGATGCAGAAAACCCAGCTCCCCCACTCTCTCTGTAGGTGTTTAGATTTTGACTTTCCCTAGGGTTTGACTCATGATGTGGGCATAGGAACCTCTGGAGAGCCAGACAGTGACAGCACCGAGCAGGCAGTACTGGGATAGTGTAGAAACAGAGCTACAGGCACAAGGGGCGATCTGCAACCCACACAAGATGTGCACAGTGAAAGGAGGTGACCCCTCAAGTAAGACAGGTAAGAGAGACAAGACATTTGGGATCACAGTATCTTCTTCTTTTTTTTAGAACCAGCTCTGTGGCTCCATGTGCATTTAGATGAAAGGAGAGATAACCATCAACTTGTGCAGCCCAAGGACACTCACTGTTCCGGGGCGCTCTGACCCAAGCACTGCCTATTTCCATCTGCCACTCCTTCAGGAGTAGGCGTGGTGAGTACATAACACTTCCAAGTCACATTGGGTTTTCTTGCTGACAATTATTTTGATAAAAGACAAAACAAAAGAACACAATCACTCTAAAAACCAGCTAACTTTTCCTAACTCCTCATCTTGCTGTAACATGAAATTTCAGTAATCTAAAAAGGAGATTGAGCAGATTAATGGGCTTCTCCAGGACATAAAAAGGTTCAACTATCAGGCACTGCCAGTACAAAATAACCTACACAAGGGCAGGAACAAGCACAACATGTAGCAGAAATATGCCAATGTGAAACCATTACATCCTACCTCTTAAAATACCTGTGTAGAGCAGCCCAGCACCCAGCTTCACACTAAATCACTCAGGCAGCAGCCAGGCACAGGCTCTGAGCTAGCATAATCCCAAAGGGCAATGCTGAAATCAAGTCAGAGATGCCTCTTTCAAACAAGTCTCTGTTCCCAGATTTCTCCATTATATTTGGAAGTGTAAATCCTCTGAAATGTTTATGTCATAATTATGATTTTCCAGCATTTATATAAAACTCTTATTCACAAGAAAAAAAACAAATTAAAGTCTTCCACCACATGTTCAAGAATCAAGCTAGCAGACTTCTGCAGTTTCTTACATCACTCTCTTACACACAATGATAAAGTCACTCGTAAGGTTGGTTTTTTTTCCCCACAATTGATTTCATGCAGCACTGAAGCTCCACATAACCCCCCTCATAAGGTCCTCGAGGGGATACTGGAATCCCCTACAAAGTCTGTAACTCTGACCAAGTTTATAAATCGCAGCACATAGATTCCCCCACAAGGCTCCAGCAACTGTCCCTTGGCCACCCAGACACTCAGGAAGGGCAGGTTTCTCAGTCCAGATCCAGAGCCCAGCAAGGACCAAGGGAGGGCACTGTGTCCTGCAGATAGACCCAGCATGCCAGGAGCTCTCAGATAGAAGGAAAAGTATCATTTCCTCACTGCAACCACATCACATTAGCATGTTTCTTAAGGAAATAAGGCTCATGCTATCCATTTGGGGTGCATCTGTGTTTGTCTAACCCTCCTTGAGTGCTTTGGTTGGCCCTAACGAAGCTGGACGCTGAGATGCAGACCTCAAAGGTAGCTCATTTCCCTCTACTTCATAAAAACTGGGAGTCAGGCAAAAGAATCATGCTCCCACTGAGGACAGGCTGAGAAGCTTGCCTCTTACTAGTCATCAGCAAATCCACATGTGGAAAGGTAAAAGATAATCAGATACACTAGAAATCCAGCTATATTAATCTTGCTGTTCAAGAAATTGCATGCTGTCAAAAGTGAGGTAATTTGCACCTTACAGGAGAGGAATAATGAAAGCAAGTTGCTGTATCGATTTTCAGAATATTTGAGAAGTATAGAGACTAATTCCCATGTGCCTAGGACTGCAGTGCTCTAGGAAAAGAGCCATTCCCTCCTGCACACCAGGCTGAGCCTGCTCCATACAGGAAGAGTAAAAGCAAGCAAAGACTGAGGCTGAATGAAGCCCAGAACAGAGCTGCGTGTATCTGCTGTGTAAAGGGAGGGGAAGACAGGAGAGGGGGCTGTGCAGCAGGAAAAGTGCCTCTCGCCACCCGGAAGATCGGAGATCACGCTGTAACAGGCAGAGCTAATGGGGAAACAGTATGCTGTTTCTTCACACCCACTCCTGACCCCATAAATCAACCCCACCGTAAAGACAATGCTGAGGCTCAGAAGTGGATTATTTTCAACTCTGCCACTAACCTCCTTTGCAGTCCTGGATAGATTCTGCCCTCCTGGTGGGGATTACCCTTAAATCGGAGCACAAGCTAGAGATGTAGGATCTCTCTGCGCATTTATAAATAGCTCACCTACACATTTCACAGGAGGGCAAATGCCAGTAAGCAGCGTTAATGGCAGCCCCAGCAACAACAATGGCAGCAGCAAAAACACTACCACCTTTCTCCAATGTGCCTTTATTTCCAGCATCCATCATACTAATAGGGCCAATTAAAACCTGGAAGAAGCCTCAGGACACTGACAATTAGTAACTGTAGGTCAGGCCTGAGACATGGTCAAGGATCAGTAGATACAAGTCTGTGAAAACAGGCTGGACAAGTTGTATGAACTAAGCACACGACTGGCACCTCTGGTCCCCGCCTCATTCTCTCCACAAGCCTGGACCACATCGCATACATTCTCCACACCAGGCTGTGGCCCTTCTCCTGCCCACACACCAGGCAGAGCTTTTAACTTGCTAAATAGTTTCGCACAGATCAGTGTGGGAGAGAGGAAAGGGTTTAAGGCATAAATAAAACAAGCCCAACCTGGCCAATGGAAGGAAAGAGATTCATCACTATTAAATCACATTAGGATCAGCATACTGTGGTCAGGACTCCCAGCGTTAGGGATGTGTTGCAGATACAGGCTGCGCCACTTGGCTGGACCCCATTATAAGACAAACACCTAGGTAGCCACAACCTTCACTGATTTGCATGATCAAGTACAGTGAACATGTCCTCCACCCTGTATCCCAGCCAAGGCCCACTCTTGAGTGTACAGATGAAACGAACTGGATCACTGACCCACACCACAACAGCAGGAAGTGACTGCTTTATAGGCTGTGAGATGGCACCTCTTTGTTGCAGTGGAGTTCCCGCCCCAAATCCTACAAGTCAGGAAGGTTTTGCTAGGTCATTGGATAAGCACCATCTCCAGCAGAACCAGCTCATATGCTGCTACTGGTCTTACTTCCAACACTACAAGGAATTTAGCTGATTTTAAGCAAGTAAGTTTTAATTCTTGTGTTGTCTCCGCTTTTTCCTATTTGTCACTGTTAAAAAAAAAAAAAAAACACAACTGTAAAATACAGGAAGTGTTTTCAGCCCTGCTGCACACAGAGCACCCCTCTTTCCACTGAGGTCTCTAGCTTTGACAGAATCAACCTCAAATTAAATAAGATCCAGCCTGGCCAGCAAAAGGGGACTTTCTGCTGGAGGACAGGATTCATCACTGCTCAGTAACATTAGGATTTACAAAGCAGTAAGAACCCACAGCACCAGTGTACGGATGCAGTAAACAGCCCCTACCCCGTAGTTTTTTAAAAGCAGCAGCCAGACAAATGCAACAGGGAGAAGGGAAAGACACACGTAGTCTGATGGAAACTGCCATCTTGTAGGAAACAGAATGTTTGAGGATTGGGGACAGCAGTAGTTTATTTCATGCTTTTGAGAAAAAGCACGGATGTACTTGTGATAGCAGCATACAGGCAGCAGAGACTGCAGCATTTGTGGAGTAATGACAGCCTTGCAGTGTAATGCAGCATTAAAAAACAGGGGAAGTTGTTGCTGCAGTATAGTAGCAGATCAAAGGCTGGGAGCACCCTAGGAGTGAAAGGAGTAGCTGACAGAGCTGACACATGGGTGTGACTCAGCCCTGAAGCACCTTGCTGGTGAAGATAGCCTTCAAATGAATCACTGACAGATCAAATGCATTGTGAAAGGGACAACATGGCTGTGCGTGCCAGCAGGCAGATGAGGCAGGAGAAATCCAAGGCTTTAGGCTCTCACAGCCCTGAAGAACCTTGTGTTATTTCTGCAAACTTATGCTTTGTGTTTGAACCAAAATAACCACGTGCTTCCACTTTCCCTGTAGTCCCACCTGCAGATCCCTAAGCACAGCACTGAGGCCTTCCTCCAGCATGGAATGGCTGCTGCATCTCACCCGCAGCTGAGTTTCAGTTTCAGCTGCCCTTTTTTCTGCACTTCATAATCTGCATGAAATGACAGAATCTGCCTCAATGATAAATTGAGAAATCTGTCCAAATGCAACTGAAGCAATGGTAATGTTAAAGAAACTCAAAAAGGGAAACAGGTTCTTCCATCATAGCCCCATGCCTAAATACCCCCAGATTTTTAGTCAGGATAGTAGTTTTCACTGCTCCCACCTCCAATCTCCTGCATAAGGCTATTGGTGCCAAGCAGCTGCAGTGCTCTAGTACAAAATCCTGGCAGCAGGAATACAATTTTGGTTTCCACATCACTGAGGGCAAACAAGGTTGTGTTTTGATCAGGAGGTAGAGGTACCTCAAAAGCAGGAGAGGAGTTGTGGACCAGTCTTTAATATAAATCAGGTTTTTGTGCTAATTTAAGCCCAACACCACACAAGCCTGTGTTGCTGCAGAGCAGCGTACAATAAAAAATAAAAGGCACCAGATCTGTAAAATGGTTTCCATTTGGTGATTGTCTCTCCCTCAGCAGATTCCTTCCTACCTCTTCTGTTTCACTAATTAGAGCTTGAAAAATCCTCCAGCTTCACAGACTTGTTTCTCAAGCTTCGATGCAAAATCTAGACAATGAGAAACTGAAGAAGCAGGTCTTGTTTTAAAGGTCAAAACCTAATTCAAAAGGAATCTGCACAGGGCAAAAAGCCAGCAAGGAGTTCCCTGTTGCTCTATCACATTGCACCACATTTCAGCCTACACCAGGGGAACGGAATGCCAGCTGCTTTTGTTCCTGCATATCAGATACACGCGCACTACAGAGAACAACCTTCACCCTCAGCATACTGCATGTTACTACAGGCACTGTCACTGCACTGCCCTTAGCTAGTCCGTAAGTTGAGTATATCCCATCAGCATTGGACTCACTGTACTGCTTCCTACCTGCCTAAACAGAGTCTCCATACTGTTCCCCTCCACAGTCTCTTGCTTGTTTGCAGTTAATTCCTACTCCTGTTCACAGCTCTACTGATTATAGCATTTACAGACTGCAAAGTCTGTAAATGTTGGATTGGTATCACAACAGCCATGACATGCAAACAGAGCATCATGCCCCATTTCCCCTCCCTACAGCAGCATGTTACTGTCAGTGGCTCTGTATCACAGGATCAGAAGGATCCCTGAGAAGGGATCAGCAAGAAAGGCTGGGACAATTTGAGGACAAAATAAAAGCACCCAAAGGCTACCCTGTAAAACTGCGTGGTGTCTCACAGACTTGTTCAGTGTAACAAGAACACCAGAAGTTTCCATTTCAGATTGTTTCACTTCTAAAATGTCCCTGCATGAGTTTGGCCCTGCACCAACTGAGCTCTACAGTCTACTACTACATCAAGCTTCCTCAGCTAACTTGGCTGAAGGATAGAGCAAGCACTCAAATGCCTGCCTGGGTGGGTCTCTCAGGGTGCTGCTGCAGCTTCACACTGAAAATCCTGTTTGTGCTGTTACTCCCCTTTGCCAGCAGCTCAGCCAGAGCCACTCCAGCATCAGAAATAATTCTGTCATTACAGTTCATCTGATATTGAACTCACATGTCAACATGTCATTTATCTAAAATGACAGAAAGAACTGTAACCAACATAGGGAGAGAAACGATCTTTATAAGAAGTGATTTTACCTACAACCACACATTAAAAATGGATTAGTCATAACTGCAGGTTTTTTCAGGGCTCTGTTCCAAATGTGGTTCTATTGAATGGCTTCACTCTGCATTTCTGCATCTTAACGCTTTCAGCTTGTCCTAAAGTTCAGCCTTTGCTCTCCATTTCCACATCTCGTGAAGCTTGTTTCAGGAAGAATAAACAGCCTCCTTGCAATTGTTTCATTTTCCAGCCCAGAGCTGTAGAGATGTGTTGTGAGACCCACAAGACTGTCTGAGCTGAAGAGCTGAAAACAAAACCATACAGTAAAGCAGAGAGGGCAGATTTGCTCAGCCCCTGGAGTCAGCTGTTCTCTACTTTCAGTCATGTTTCCCTAAACATACTGTTCCACTCTTTTCATGCTCACGTCATGCTGCTTTCATTCAAGGGAAACAGTATGAAACTTCATTTTTGTATTCAGGAGGCCAATGGGTATTCAGCTTCTGCTGCAGAAAAAATGGCCACAGTTCAGCTCCTGTTCCCTTTGGACAGTAGCATAACAATGGGGACAGACTTGCTGGAAGAGACACATGAACACTGCAGGATCTGTTCACCTTTCTTATTCCCTTCCAGCCCCACTACAGTTTGTAGCAGTTCTAAAAATTAAAACATGTTGAGGAGCTAATGATACCCCTCCATACCCCTATCAGGCTTGTTAGATACCCATCTTAAAAGCACTGTATTAGAGCTAAATATTGTAATTATGATTACTAGTGTACATGAGACCCAGCTTGAAACCAAGGTAAACTGCCTCTTTGCAAATCACTGCTGACAGCAGGCTTCGCCTTGGCAGTTACCCCAGCACAAATCTCCTTTCTAGCTGGCCAAAAGCTGTGAAGGCAACAAAATTCCCTAGTGCAGACAAAGTCTAAAAGTATACTGCAGTAATCTGTCAGCTGGTGCTCGTGAATAGATTCACACACTTGTATCTACTAAAATCTTTGTTTTATGTGAAGGTGCATCTGTGTATCTACTTTATTATCTGTCCATTGCAACTGTACTTTTCAGGGGGGTTACATGGTTCTTCACTACACAAATGCTTTTAACCCCTCTGCTAAAGGCAACCAAACACCATTCATCAATATCTACATATGAGAAATGTGATTTTCAGTAATTCAGGGGGGTTTGCACACCTGGTCCCTGAGGCACTTTCTCAAAACCTACCTATTACGTTTATCTATAAATAAAGCACAAGCAGGAAACTGGAAGAGACTGGGTGGGACAAGGAGCAAAAGGAAGGAAGGAAGGAATGATAAAGTCATTCCAGAAAACCTAAATTAATTCTTTGCAATACTATACAAAAGCTGGGTTCTGCAATATCTCACCTACTCTTTCTTCAGCTAGTAAAGAGTTCCTTTGCCTCAACAGCCAGCTATACTAAAAAACAAGAAGTGTCTTGCCCATCCAAACCATAAAATGAGGGAAACTTTCATAAACATGTTCTGCCTGTCAGCACTTGGTATGTTTAGGGGTACAGCGACAAGATACTTCTCACCAGCAAGTTACCCTCTTTCTTGTCTCCATTGGGCGATAAGATTTCCTGCAAAACAATACTGTTTGCTTTGCTGCCTCTTCTGTTAACCTAATTCAAGTCTACAAAAAGCATTCACCCTGCAGCCTGTGAAGAGTGTTTCTGTTCATCTGGCAGAGAGGACAGAAGCCTCTTATAATCCTGAGATCCAACAGTATTAGGTGCCTAATCCCAGACCATCAACATCAGCAAGAAAATGAGAGTTCTTCCCCTCCAAATGAAGGAGCTGGGTTTCATACAGGCTCACACATACTCCTCATTCATGCAACAACTGCAAAGGAGTTTCTTCTAGCTACTGTAATTCCAGTTTTCATACAACTCCTTCTATGCTTATATACCATATATGGTGGAGCCCTGTAATTAATTTTTGTCCTGATTCCCCATATATAGTCATTATTTATAAAAGATCTATGAATGGTAAGTTTTAGCATGTACTAAGCTTCCCTTGGTAATATAATCCTGTGGTACTTCTAACAAAATATGAGAAAGATACTCTTCTGACCCGAGTAAACCATATACATGAAAACAAAAATTTAGTGGCAACATAATAAACTTTAAATTCCCTTCTATCAAAGTCTCTGAGTATATATATAGTATATATAACAATCGTGGCTGGGAAGGTACAACAAAAGAAGGAAACAAAATGACAGTCACAAAGGGTGTTTTCTAATTACATCTGAGATTTTGGTTGGAATTCCCCAACAGCTGTAAACAACAAGGGAAACCTCCATGTTCAACAAGCCAGAGAGTTACCTCTTAGGTTGGCTGCAGTTTATATTCCACCAGAACAATACAGCTGTTTCTCTTTGAAGGAAAACACTGCATTCACTGTTTAAATAGCAAGAAAGCTGTAAACACAGCTTTAAAACAGGCTTATGAAGAAAAGCATAAAAGCATTTTCAGTTAAAAAGACAGATTAACCAAATACTCCTCCTGTAACATCTCTGCAGAAGTCATCGCAATTCTCCATCAAACTCTATTTTTAGGCTACCCAGCAACACCACTGCCAACCCAAAAAGCCAGGTTTGATGTCACAGCATGACCACTTACCAAAACAGTTGTTTCTGTTCAAAAACATCTCTTTTCTGTAACACAGGGGTTTCTTGCATCCAGATTTGCTTCAGGATACACACATGATGCACTCTGTAGAAAGTAACTACCTTCCATAAAGTAACGTGATCAAATATCTAGTACATGTGTCATATTAAGCTGGCAACTACACAGGCACAAACTCCAAGTTATCCAAAGGCAGATTTTGAAGATATTTGTTCCCCATTTCAATTTCTTTCCTTCCCGTGTCTCCTTGCACCTCCCAGTGCCCCATACTGAAAGCCTCACTTGCTGCTTTTCTTGTTCTCAGTTAGACAAGTTTGCCATGCTTCTCCCTGCAACTGTTCTTGAAGTAACAACACATGAAAAACATTTGCAAACTGGGACTTCCAGGCTGAACACCTTTTAGAAGTAGACGCAGCCATTCCTTCAGTAAGCTGGAATGTACGGTCTTGTCCTTTAAGAGAGGCTGTCAGGGAAGTCTGTACAAACCGAGGTACAAAAGTGAGGTACCCCTCACCGACAGTTATGTTGAGCTGCTGT
This sequence comes from Falco cherrug, assembly GCF_023634085.1. Taxonomy (NCBI): domain Eukaryota; kingdom Metazoa; phylum Chordata; class Aves; order Falconiformes; family Falconidae; genus Falco; species Falco cherrug. Next base: position 29,663,070 of record NC_073708.1, on the reverse strand, counting down.
GTCCAGGTGTTAACCTTACATATTGGTAAATCCAAAACCTTTTGACAACAGCTGGACTATAGACCATAGGTAACTTAATGGTAAAGCATTATCCTCTTTCTTAGTCACCTGGGATTCAGTTCCTCCATTATTTTGGGGATGTTTTCATTAGTTAGCTCAGCACAAATTTACAGGAGCACTTCCTTGAAATAAAACCTGAAAGCAATAATGACATCTAATAAAATACCTGACTTTTTCCTACAAATGTTTCTTCCATTACTAGGGGAAAACGATGCCAACTGACTTCATCAGGCTGTGAAGATTAAACCGTTATTTATAATATGCTTCAAAAATAAGAAAGCATAATGTCAATGTTGGTCACATGAGTAAGCAGTGAGTCAATATTCAGCATATTAATTTAATGCATTTGAAGTGCTGGAATGTTTCTGAAGCCTGACAAGCCTGAGCCAGAACAGTTTCATTTATAATTGGAGATCAGCATTAATGAAAGACCTTCCTTAGATCCAGAAGCTGAAGTTCAGAGTCATATGCCACTACCCCCATTTCACTGAATGTCAGCCTACAGAAAAAAAAAAACAAAAAAACACAACACAGCGATGAATGAGCAAGATGAAGAAGCTGTGATTACCTTTTGGGTCAGTATATAAGCAACATGAGATCACTGGTGGCATACTGCAATCTAAAAATGAACCTGAAACCTTGCCAGTCCAACTGACAGATCCATCAGTTTTCTTCTTTCTACAGACAAACTCAGGTGCAGAGACAATGAGCTTTGAATGTTCAGGTAGGTTAGACACCTAAACACTGTTGAGTGTCCCCTACACTTGATAGTTTCCATTATGCTGAATGTGATTTGTATCTAAGACTGCAGACAGCTGTTTCGATTCCTGACCCCAGCACTTTCAGCAACGTCAGCCATTGTTAATACAAATTGGTTTGCCAGAAAACACAAGCCTTAAAAGACAAGTATGTATTTGCAGACACCAGCACTGATCTTGACAAATCTTTGATCTGTTTCCTCCTTCCTCCTCTTCTCTGGATGTAGAGAAGACATCGTTAAAATGAGATGATAAATTTTGCCTGGGAGATTGCCAGGAGATCCAGATCTACTGATTTCATGCAGTACCAGAGTTCACTAAGCGGGTTTAAGGAATAGATACAACTTATTTTCTGCTGTGGGCACTATCAAGTTTTAAATATTTATTTTTCTTTTGCTATCCAACCGCACTCTGCTTCCTTTTGTACAGATCTGTGTCAGTTTGCAATGTTATACGCTTGAAGAACACAGTTCTACAGAGAAGCAGGCTGGAAGGGCAGCACTCCGCCTGCAGTCAGCCAGCAACCCCTCAGTGCGCTCGTGTGACCCAGGACCCCTGCCCGGGCAGGCCCCGAAGGCCGCCCCGCCCCTCCAGCCCCCGGCCCACAGTCCGCTGCCGCCAGCAAGCACAGGCAGGGCAGGACTGGGCTTCGCAGGAAACCCTCCCCTCGGCGCCTCGGGGGACAGAACCCGGGGGACAGAAACCCTCCCCTCAGCGCCTCGGGGGACAGAACCCGGGGGACAGAAACCCTCCCCTCAGCGCCTCGGGGGACAGAAACCCTCCCCTCAGCGCCTCGGGGGACAGAAACCCTCCCCTCAGCGCCTCGGGGGACAGAAACCCTCCCCTCAGCGCCTCGGGGGACAGAAACCCTCCGAAACCCTCCCCGAGGTGAGGGGACAGAAACCCGCCCCTCGGCACCTCGCGGGGACAGAAACCCTCTGAAACCCTCCCTGAGGTGAGGGAACGAAAGCCGCCCCGAGGCACCCCGGGGGGGACACAAACCCGACCCGAGGCACCTCGGGAGTCGCCTGCCCCTGCCGCGCGCTCCCTGACCACAGACGCTGACGGCTGCGCGAGCCCCTTCCCGCCTTCCCTCAGTCTCCCCCTGCCCCGGGCCTGTCGTCTCTCGCTGTGGGGACCAGCAACCGCTCCGCCGGCCGTGCCCCTGAGGGACCTATTCACCACCGTAATTAAAGGAGGAGCTATGGGCAGCGGTGAGGAGACTGGCCGAACGACCAGCGGCTCGGCTCACCGCTGGCGGGCCCCACTGCCCAAGAGCGGCCCTCAGCCCCGCCAAGACCCGGCCCGGCCCGCCCCGCCGACCGGGGTCCCATTGCCCGGGCCACGCCTACCCGCTCCTGTCGCTATGCCGACAGCCCCCCCTCCCCCCCGCTCCGTTCCATTCATGCCTGGGCCGTACCGCCCCCCACGTCACGTGACGCGGGTCCCGGCGTGCGCTCCCCAGCCGGGCTTCGCCGCCGCTTCCGGGCGGTAGGGCGGGGCGGGGGGGGCGCGCGTGTGAGGGCGCGCGCGGGGGGGCGGGGGCGGCCGCCGCGGCGGCGGCTGAGGGGAGAGGCGCTCCCGTCAACATGGCGGCGCGCGGGGCGGGCAGCGCCTGAGCCCGGCGCCCCTCGGTTCGCGGCCCCCTCCTCCCCCCTCTCCCCCGGCCCGGCCCGGCGCGGCGCGGCCATGGAGAGCGAGGAGGAGCAGCACATGACCACGCTGCTCTGCATGGGCTTCTCGGACGCGGCCGCCATCCGCAAGGCCCTGCGCCTGGCCAAGAACGACATCAACGAGGCCGTGGCGCTGCTTACTAACGAGCGGCCCGGCCTCCACTACGGCGGCTACGAGCCCATGGAGAGCGGGCAGGGCCCGCCGGGCGGGCACGGCTCCCCGGCCGGCGGGCAGGGCCCCCGCGGCGGCGACGGGGACGGCGGCGGCGGCGGCGGCGGTGGCTTCGACCCGCCGCCCGCCTACCACGAAGTGGTGGAGACCGAGGTGAGCTGCGGCCTGGGCCGCCCCCTGTCAGCCTGGGGGCCGCTGGTGCGGGCCGGCGGCGGCGGGGCCTGGCGCTCGGGTGGGTGCCCCGGGGGTCCGGGCTTCGCCGCGGCCGCCTGGGCTGGGTCCCGGGCTGCGCGCCGCGGCTTTGCCTTGCGATGGCTGCGAGGTGGAGGGCACCCGGGCTTTCCCTTGGCATTCCAGGAATGCGGGGCTGCCGTCGGGTGTTTTTTTCCCCCTCTGCCCCTTTTGTGCCTGCTTGCATAATCCGACTGACTAATGACCGTACTTTTTTCTAACTGTTAGCACAACGTGAGGGAAAGTGCGGTCTGGGTGTTACTTTACAGACGGTTTTACTTGGGTAAGCTACGCATAAATTCTGAAATAGGAATGCAGTGAGCTCGGATATTTTCAAAACAAAGGCTTTAACTCATACCTTAAATTATAGCTGTGTTCTAAAATAGACCTGAAGTAGGTGAGGTGCTGGAAAGCACCGGCCTCTCCCCGATTCTCTCCTTCCTCGTCTGCATTTTTCTCTTCCCCCCTTTTCGACAGCTCTGAACTGCTCAGCCAGCAGATACACTCGTGGTGCTTTTCCTGCCGCCTAGAACAGCCTTGTAGCGCTGCCTGTAAAGCCTTTTCCTCCTCCAGGTCTTTTTTTCTAAAACTTCCCACAGTGCTCATATGAAAAGAGCTAAAGGCTATGGAACTCGTGGGGATGAGAACTGAAGAACAGCCCTGCCGGGCGGTACCAGAGGGCCACCTTGCATGGTCTCTTGTCTCAAGAAGTGGGCGATGGATAGCAGACACCTAAACGTGTGAATAAAACCAGGGAAGCTAGTGTACCCTCCCAGGATTCAGTGAACAGTATCCTGAAGATTTCCAGTGCCAGAAGTGGTATCTTTCTGTGTACAGTTGTGTATGTATCTATAAATATGTACAAAGAATACACGTGTGTATCTTCCTGTACATAGCCACGCTTGCGCAGATCACCCATATCTGTAGCCTCGGTATATTGAAGTCCAATCTTGCAGAATAAAGATACATGATCCTGTTCGCTGAATTAACTGGTTTAGATCCTTAGCTCCTATAGGCTGATGATGTATGTTTGTGGGGTAAGGTGATTTGTGGAATGGCATGTGTGCTGTGCAGAAGAGGAGTCGCTGTTTAACTTCACTGGTGGAAGCAATAGGGAACTGGTTTCTAACTTTTGTCTTTAAGAGTTGGGGGTGAAAGAGAGTTCTCCTTGTTTGCATTCAGATCTCTGTAGCCACCAAGAGGGTGGATTTTCCTATCAGATATGGTGTTGGTTGGGACAATCTGGGTTGTCAGTATGACATTTCAAGAGAAGCTGTCAGTGTAAACTCCAGAGAAGCACTTTTTTCCCCCCTCTTGTTCCTATGACAGATGACACTTTGACAACTCTAAGAGGACTTTTCTCCCTGTTATTTCAGCTTGTATGTCTGATCAAACTTACACTTCATGGTTTCCTTTGCCACTCATGTTCTTGTTTGTTTTTACTTTGTGTTCTTGTTAACCCACAGGAGGGAAACCAAAACATTTCAATGTAGGCAAATGACTGCACAAAGTAGACATTTCAGAAGGATTGCAGTATCTCGTTACTTGAAACTTTATATAAATTCAGACCTCAATTTTGTAATTGGCTTCATTTCCATATGAGCATCTGTCAACTGCACATGTATGCAAAGCAGTATTTTTGTAATGTGAGGGTTATACCTGCAAAACTCTTTTAAGACTTGGGATTGTTGCCTGTGCTTATTTGTCTCATGTTGCAGTACAACCTAGCAGCTTTTGACATGTATTTTGTAAAAGGGAAAAATTATATATGAGCAGTTCTTGGGTTTTTTTATTCTTCAAATATAATTTAGAACTACATTTAATAAATACAGCTATTACTTAGGTGATTAATCAGTAAGTAGCTTTCTACTCAGCACAAGCTTATGACATATGAAGCTGTACAGAAAGGCATTGCACTAATAGCTGTATTATTCTTTGTAGTCATATACATTATGTTGAAACATATTGTACGCCATACTATCTTGTGATAATTCAGATGTTGTTTCTGTTTTTTTCCCTCTCAGTATCATCTCTCTTTCTAACAACTCTTAAGTGTGTATTCCCCCTCATCATAATATCAGTTTTAACTTTTATTTAGTGGGGAGGTAGTGGCATGTTAAGTTTTCGGTTTATTTTTGGATTTTATGTATCAGCAATGTACATGAACATATAGATCAAAAGAGCACAATTAATAGAAATTTTCCCTTAAATAAAATTTTCTGGTCTAGTAATCTTCTTCATGAACAAAAGACAGGATTAGATTTTTTTTACCTTAAAAATAACAGGAAAGCTGTAGTCATTCTCAAAGACGTGTGTGTAACAGGTCTGTACTTCCTATTTACATTCCTTTTTTTTGGCTGAGTACAGTTAGCATGCATATAAGAATAGATTTATGAAAGATTAAACATTTTACATTTTCCCTAATCAGTAATGAATCTATTATGTTTGCATATGCTTATTTGGTTTCTATTACATAATGTTAGAATCTGTTCTGTTCAGTAAGGGTGTTGATCAAAGAAAGACTTGTCTGTTGGTTTTCTTTGAGAATAACACAGCAACTAGATATATAGCATACTAGTAAAGATGTGTTTTCTTTAGATAAGGTGGCAAAACCAGCGTGAGTCCTCTTTCAGTGGTCCAGACTGCTCATCTTCAGGGGTGCCTGGAGGCATTACAGAAGCCTGAATTTGGAATAATTGGCCCAGCAGCAAGACAGCTGCTATGAGCTCACCTGACATGTGCCCTGTGCTTTCTGTGTGAGACCTGAGATGAAGCTGTACATAAATTCATTTTCACAAGGGCTAAAACTTCGGTTCCAGCAGGCTAATGTCTTCCAAAGAGTGTGCAGCTGATTCAATTTTAAGTTAATAGCTGTGGTGCACTTGTGGAGTTGATACTGTTAGCATGACCATGCTTAACTCATTAAAAGAAAAAGGGCAGGCAAACTTGAAAGTACAAAGGGGGCTTAACATTCGTTTGTGCAGCCTTCCTGAAATATCAAGAAGTTCAGTTTTAGGTTCACAGCTGGTTTCAAGTTCTACCCTGTGTAGTACCAAACCACTTTGACAGGCTGAGATCACCTGCTTTTGCAAAAGGTAACTTTGCCTGTTTGACATAACTGCTGTTTATGTCTGTTGGCTGAAGTAAATCTGGTAAGTGCATTTTGGCAAGAATCTGTGTTTATTCCTTAGGCAACATACAGACTTCTACGGTGTGATTCTTTGCTGAGTGGTGGGAGTGGAAAGATAGTATACTCATCTTTTCATATGACTGACAGATAAGCTGATGAACTGCCACTAAATCTTTATAATTTAAGATAAGACTATAAATGAATGTGATGACAATGTCTGTCAGTGTGTCCATGAATTGCCATGAGTGCCACAAGTGCTGACTTTCACCAGTTGGGGAGTAATAGGATGGAGATGAGCAGGCTAAAATTAATGCGGGGGTTGTGAGCAGAGAACTTAAAATTGTGGTAAGGGATAGGAACCCACTTACACTAAAAGTATGGAACATGTAACAATGGTTTGTATAACCTTTACTTAAATAATTTTGATTTGTTTTTAAACAGCTTCTGAGAGTCATTACTATGACCCTTTGGGTAAATTGTGATGAACAGATTATATTACCTTCTGGCTATTCCTGTCTCCTTTGGCATGTGCTCTTTTGACTTCTTTTTTTTTTTTTTTTTTAAGTTGAACTGGATCAAAAGCTCATATACGCCACATTTTAGTAGAGAAGGTTTATAATAAAACTTGTCCAGGGTTGCTTTTGAGGTGGTGTTTGATTTCAGAGAAGGAGGTTTTGCAAAAGAAACAGGACAGCAACTGTAGTAACAGTGCCAGGAACATTCTCACTAGTCATGCTGCAGAACTATTGTGTTCAAAGCCCTATCTCTCCACATTATTAGCGCTCAGTACTGAAAGCAGTTCTACCACAGATGCGATTCGTCATGGTGGGTGTGTAACTTAACCTCTGTTTTAGCTTGTGAAGTTTTTTGATCCTTGAATGGAAGGAGCTGTATTTATTTAAAGACAAAACTGGTATTTAGCCTTCAAGCAAATGAGATGGATTTCATGCTGTAATTTTATAAATTTAAAGTCAATCTCCTGTCTTGTAAGTAGTGTTGAGCTTTGCAAAAGTGAGTATTTCTGGCATTCTCATGTGGAAGTTTTACAGTGTGGCTTGTCTAGGAATTGGCCTTGTAAAACAATTAAGCAATCAAATAAAGCTCTGTGGTGGATTCTGGCATTGAGTCCCTGGCTGGATGCCATCAGAATGTCAAGTGGAATTAGTATTTTAGCACTCCTGGTTTTCAGCATCGCTGTTTTCCAAAATTAGTGCCCCTGGTGTAGCACCTCTTTTTAGATTCTAGTTAAGTTAATGATTTCTTGGATTTTGAAAGGAAATACCCTGGTTTTCATTCTTGATATAACACAGACTAACAGAGATGCTACATGAAGCTAAAGAAAATAGGGGCAATACTGAGAGGTGCAGTTGGTTAATTTTAAATGTAAGCTTTGTTTCAAATAACTTATGAACTCATTGCCATGTAATTGTTAGAGTAAGCTTTGGATTGAGACAAGCACTTTATAATTCCTGTTTCACCAGTGAAGGTGATGCCTTTGGGGTCAGTGGAGGTAGGACACAACTCTGTATAGCCAACTTCTCAGCTGGGCAGGAAGTGTCTTTGGTATAATGTTCTCTAGAGGCATTTTCTGGTCATCTTCCCAGTTTACAGTGCTATTCTGTGGCAGCTGTTTAATAAGGAAGTGAAATACTGAGGAAGAATGAGAATAAAAACAAATTAGCCAGTGTTAGAAGTTAATTCCAGCAAATCATTTGGATTGCTTTTGGATTAAGGAACAGTAGCTCTTTGTATGAGAAGGGCAAAGATAGAGAGGAAGTGCCTGTTTCTTTTGTAAGCTCTTATTTTGGGAAAAAAAACCCCACCCATGTATTTGTGCTGCCATAGGAATAGTCTTTGGTATGTATGTTTCAGTTATGCTTCACGGGCCAAATTAAAATTAATTAAAAAAAGCCAGTGTGTTTCTTGCGGCTTGATCTTCCTCCTCACTGCTTTACACCAGTTCTGGCTTCTCTTGTTCTGATGCCCAGTGGGGCATTTAAAGACTTTTCATATGAGTTAATAACAGTTTTGTAATTATACATTGTAGAACTTGATGTCAAACTTTTTGTCAGCTGCTTTGTCAGTTCTAGTTTCTGTCTCGCTATACATCAGTATGCATCCATAGAACAGAAGTATAGATGAGCGTTTAGCAGTGTTACTGAATTAATTCTCCCTTCCAGAGCCTGACCTTTGGTCACTAAAATGTTAAATACTTTAGTGTTTCTGCATCACTTCTCTATTAATGCCTGATGTTTTGGCACAGGGAGATAGAAGTATTGACCTAAAATTAAGTACTGAAATAATAAACATTTGTGATTCATTGTTTTATTGTATTAAAGCACAATGTTTATCTGATACCGCACAAAGTTATTTTGAGTTATTTGGAAATAAGCATGGGGTTTTGTGCTTATGAAAACTCAAGGGTTGGGAGGAATTTCGGTATCAACTCTGGCTTTTGTAGTTACACTAACAGAGTAAGTTTTTTAAGTATATCCACAGACAATACTGAAAACACATGCAAGATAAGTGTGTGTTTTCCTTGGTTCCTTATGAATGGCATTCTTAACAGTGCTTTCCATGACCTTTCCCTCGCCTACAACTAGTTATCAAAGATACATTGCCAAAAGTGGTTGTAACAAATCTGTCTGCTGCAGATTTTGCTGAATACTATGGTAACAGTAATATAAAAGAGCATATACTCCTTTTATTTTAGGTTAAATTGATCTTTTCATTCAAATGTGATTTTTTTTTTTTTCCCCCAGAGCCTTGATTATTTTGTTTTGTTGTAGTGCTTAGTACTGTGTTTACCTCTGAGCAACTAGCCAAGTACATTGGGGAATATTGCTTAGTAACATTGCACCATTATCAGGGAGACCAGTATAAGCAATGTTTTTAATCCTGGTTAATGTCTAGCTTTACTGAATGTATTTTTATTTTTAAAATTCCTGTTGTGTTCTTAGGCCCAGTCTTACACAGTTCTTGGTTGTGAGAGGTGGAGTGGCAGGGAGCCACAAGGGTTTGTAGTTGAATTGTTGTAATCCCTTACAACTACTACCATGCATTCATTGTAGTGCACTTGTACTCCTCTCAGTTAAGATCAGTGTCCAAAACTTTGAGAGAACATTCACCAGATAAATATGAGTTTTCTTAGGATATCTTCGTGGTGAGGTGAGTCCAAATCGGCTTCAGTTAGGTGGAGTCTGTAACATAAGATTTATTTTCCTGTAGTGATAGACTGGTCTCAGTCCTTATTATCATGATGAAATACTAATATTTTTTCTTATTGCAAGGCCACATGTACTTCTGTAAAGCAGTGCATAGTAAAAATTTGATCTAAATACCTTAATTTCTATGTAAAAAGAATCAAACAAAAAAATCTATGTGTCTCCCTTAGTGGAATGTAAATAACAAAAAGCACTTCTAGCTATATTCAGAAGTTTTGCATGCAGAGTTTTTTTCCTGGGGATGAAAATGCAAGAGGACAGTGCTGTATCTGTTTAGGACTTCAAACAGTTAAAAACTGTTACTATACTTTGCAAATAAATGTCTGATTGTCAGTAAAATGTTTGGGAAATCACAGTGGGTTTTCTTATTGCTAAATAAGAAACGTGGAAATTCTATGTATGACACTATTTTCTGAGGCTTACTAATATTGTCATATTCGTAACAGGATACCAAGCTTGCTCCTAGTCATGTGGGTTAAAAGAGTTTGATCTGATGGCAAGAAAAGGCAACTGGGAAATACTTCTCAATTTTGGCCACACCTGCCACATAACGTGAGTTTAAAGAAATTCTTTAAGCTCATGGAGTACCAGTTTATAAAAAGCAAGTAGGTTACAGGTATGGAAAATATAACAATATTTTTTAAAAACATTCAGTGGCATGCTTGGTGTGTTCAAGCGTAAGTGCAAGGTGGTAGTTTTGATTTATTTGAAAGCTTTTTAATTCTTACCCCTGTGAGTGTGTTCTAGGTAACAGAATAGCCTCCTTTTAGGATTTAATTAAAAGAAAAAAAGAATTGACATCCAGGCATGCAAGTAAAAGATGCTTTAATCTGTAGTCTGGCAGGTGGACAGACTGTCAAGTCATGACTTCAGGATTCATAGCTTCTCCCGCAGATTGATGGACATAATAGATGAGAGAGCAGAGAAGGGCTCTGTCTGTTTTTATGGGTATGTGATGTATTTCTCTTACCTTGCCTCCACCTGAGCATCTTGCAGTACTTTGCACCATTTGCTAGTGTCTGCATCAGCGTGCTGTGACAGAGGGAAGTATTACTGTTGTCACGTTACAGCTGGGGAAGCTGAAGCATTGAAAAATTGATTTCCTTGTTATTGCTCAGTATATCTGTGATAAAAACTGAAAGGTGGACCTAGAACTCTTAGCTTCTAATTCTGGCTTTAAGCATTATTTTTTCATTATTGCTTTGCAGAGCAATTATGTTTGGTCCAGTTTACAGGTGCATAGTAATAAAATACGGTTTCTTCTTTTTTTTAACAATACAGTGAAGCATCAGAAATCTGTTTTCTTGACTATAAATGCTGGTCATTTTGTGAAAATTATTTATTAGGATGAGGTCAAGGCAGCTGGTCTGCTGGTGTCTTAGAAAGTGTGATCCTATTGCTTGTTTAAAGAAACATGACTTTGGGGGTTCTGTTTCATAAGTTATACTAGATTCAAGAGCACATAATGTGATTTAGCTCTGGTGATAATAAATTCTGTTAGTAGCCTTCTATCAAAATCATATTAACAAATTTAAATCATAATTTGACTGTAATTTCATTACTAAGACTGCCAATTAGCATCAAAACACTTTCTTAAACTCCTAGTTATTTTATGTGAAGTGACCAGACTGGTGTGGTAAATGTCAGCAGCTTTAGTTAAACAGTGTTTGATGAGTTAATCAGCTGAACACTGCAGGAATACATTTTGAAGCTTTGAACTATGACCTTTTCGCAATTAAAGTTAATTCATATTTTACTTTTTGTGTGAGGGCTCATCTTTGTTTTGTGTTAGTTTTACGTGGAAGGTTTTACACTACAGATTCAAAAATGCTTTATTGATCAGATATTAAACAATTTTTGTTTATTCAGCCTTGCAAACAGCTCTGGGAGGTGCCAGGTCCCTGGAGTGAGAATCTTGAGTCAGTGCTTGAGACGGTTCATGTGAGGCTATTTCTTTTGGGAGCCTGTGTGTGTATGTTTAGACATAACTGCATTTTCTTACTTTGAAAATAAGCCAAGAGTCAATACTGTTCGAATGGGGGGATATTTAGGGCTTTTGTGTAATAAGAGATACATCAGAGGGCATGCAAAATTATGTTAAAGGTCTGTCAGCTGCAGAAGGGAGAATAGTCGCAGGATGTGTGATGTGCACCATGATTTCCTATCTCAGAAAATGGTCGATTCGTACAGACTTCTAGGCAGTTTATCTTTGGATGACCAGTTGGCCACCAGGAATAGTGGTTTTTTTGCTTTTTACTATTCTATTATTGGAGAATATCCCTACAAATCCCTAACATGTCAGGTGCCAGTCCAGTATTAAGTCTTTTCATCCAGAATTGCATAGTCCTGATGTAGGTCATCATCAACTGGCAGACAGCATTCTTAAGTCATCTATTTGAGGGGAAGGAGGTGGTTTCTCTGTATATTTAATAAAATTAAAAAAAAAAAACCAACCAAAACAAAACACAAAAGAAACAGAAACCCCCAAACAAACAAAAAAACCCACAACAAACCACCTAACATGTAATTCCCCAGAGACCCAGAAAACCACTTTTCTGGGAGGCTGACATGGCCCTGTGTACTATTTACTTTCATGCATAGCATACTCTTTCTGCAAAAGCTTGGTTTCACCTGTGGACCCATGTCAGTAGAGTGGGTAGTGACAATTCCTAGCTCCTCAGTTAGGAAGTGTTAATCGTGGCTGTCTGTTCAGAACTGTGCTGCATTTACAAATGTCAACAGAGCAAGTAAGTTCTGCAGCCCGTGTGGGTTAGTGAGCCAATGCAAAATTGTGCAAGAGCTGAGCTGACATTGCACCTTGCTACAGCTGCTAGCTGCTGTTAATAAACCCCTCGCTTTAAAGAGCAATAAACAAATCAATTTAAAAATTGGATGGTGGGCAGTTTGGGCTTTTTCTTGCACAGAAGGACACTAATTATAAAAGAGCAGCAATAAGTCTTTAAAGAGACTGTTACTCATACTAGGTATATTCTAAGAAACAAGACTCATTCTGCAGTAATACAAACTGAGCATAGCAGTAATCTCCAAGAAATGCAGGGTATTAAATTTAGTAAATGTTTGAAGGGGAATTTGAGTTTTAAACTACCTGGGCATTTATTTGAGACTGTTGCAGGCTTCACCGTAGCTGTGATAGTTCTAAAATTAATAAATAATTTAATTTGGTACTTTCTGGGCAGGGTTTCAGTAGCAGAAAACTGACGAGCAAGAAGACTTGCTGTCTCTAGTGCTATGTACCAAAGATACGCTCCTTCAGTGCAAACAGTTCCCATTGTTACTAAGGCAGTATTCCCAGTACTGCACCCATTGTTATTTCTTGTGTAACGAAAAAAATAATTTTTTAAAAAATCTTTTCACTACATTGTTGGTAGATGCCATCCAGCAACAGGCCAGACGTGTCCTTAGTGCAATTTAATATAATGCCTTATTTGTGGAAGCTAAATGTACAGTGAAGAACATATGTTACTTCACTCTTCCCTTACGAATTTCTGTGTTACAGATACTGGCAATCGCTTGTGTCAAAAGAAGTAAATAAAGAGCAGCGTTGCTTAGATGCAGATGGGGAAGCAGAACAAGTGGAGCTTTTCAGCAGCAGTTTAAGGTCTGCGCTGCTATTAGACGGCACCTCTTGAAACTCTCCGTTGCTAACACTACTTTTATTGAACACGGACAGTTTCCTCCAAGGAATGGAGCGAGGGTAGCTCAGTTACTGTAATCATCTGTTGCAATGTTGCTTTCCTTTGCTACAAGTCTGGGCTGAACTGAAATTGCTGAACAGGTAGCAGTTGGGTGTTTATATTGTACTCCTACCTTTATTAGACTAATCACTGTATCCTGTACTCTTGCTGTAAGGGTTTTCTTTGTAACTGCACACTTATTTTCCACAGGAAGTGGTTTTGTGTTCTGGATGGGTGTGCTTTACAAAAGTTGTGAACCTAACTGTTGTTTGTTTACTTAGTACAACAGGATATTTCCTAGAAAACTTTTGCTTTCGGTGTCTTTTCATTTAAACCTTTAGGCATATCTTCTCCAAAACTTGAAGTATTTAAACAGGGCATGGTTTGCTAATTACATTAGACTTCCATGCACAGTACTGGATCAAATGACAACAGTTTCAGAAGTTGATATTCAGGTCAGTTAAAGTACAACTTCCCATAATGGCAGACTTAGGACTGAATGTGTGGTGGAGGTTTGGGGAAAGGTAGCACCTTACTTCCCAAACACTGACATGTTTGGTTTTTTTCTGAGCACGATTTTGTGTTCCATTCCTATAAACTTTACTGCTGCTTTCCAGAACATTTAGTAAGTCCAGCCACTGTTTGCTATTTTCACCTGCACCATTGAACTTTAAAGGGTACGCTCTGTACAATTGCTGTTTCCTTGGCTTAATATTTTTGAGCCATTATGGAAGTGAATATGACATATTTATTTTTTAATAAACAGGTCTAATCCTGCAAATAGCAAGTGTAGTGAGAGAGCTGGAAGCACACTTGTCTGCATGCGTTTATTTCATTCTTTGTATACCATACCCTCCTGAGTTCAGGTCTTTCTTTTGGTTTATTCCTTTCTGTTTGTTCCTTTTCTGTTCCTGACCCTGGTTTGGTTTCCCCCACACACACACTCTTGTACGTGTTTCCTACTTGCCCTTCCTCCCTACATGTCTCTGTCTTCTCTCTCAGAGGGACCTTGTTACCATCACTGCACTTGTGTTTGCCTCTGACAGTTGGTCCTGGTTGCTGCCTGGCCTGATCCCAACACTGCCCTTTCCCCTGCTTGAGTTGTCTGCTCATGTGAAGGCAGGGAAAGTTAGTCCATGTGAACTCGTTGACACATTGGGTAGCTGGTGTCTATGTGAGGTTAAAAAATAAACAAAAGAAAACAAATGGATCACTTGTTTACTCTTTCATTTGGTACTGCTGAGGCAGTTACCTCATATGGCACTTGGCAAGGAACGTGGGACTAATTCTGTGTTCTGCCTGTACACAGAAATAGCTAGTGGCACTAGCAAGGAAGCCTTGAAAGCTTAGCTGCAGACATGTGCTAGCTTTTTCCCTGTTTGCCTTCCAGAATATTTTCCAGTAACTCATTTTGACTTCAAGAGAAGGATGATTGTAGTTTCTTGTTGGGCAACTATATTTGAGAGAGATATTTTTCTTTATAGATAATTAGCTAGTAAAAACAAAATAATCCTGAGGTACTGAATTAGTGTCTTGTGTTTCTTAACGTGATAAGGTGAGAGGATGATGAAATTGCCCCCCCTTAGAATAAATTCTACAGCAGTTGTTGAACAGAGGATTAATATGCAGTTTTATGAAGATCGAGTTTTGTACCCTACAGTCTCACAGGGGCTGGAAGTGCTTATCACTTGGCTGTAGGATCTGACATGCTAAGGAACAAGATTTGCCACTTAGATAGGCAATTAGTTAGCAATTAGTTATGTAAACATGGTAGTTATCACCTACATGAAATACATAAAGGTATGTAATCCCTTCAATTGAAATGGAAATACTAAGTTCTGCTTTGAAAAACACAAGCAGCCTCAGGGTTGTTGAGAATTTGACATGCTTGTTACAAGCACAGCTGCTTTTTCTGAAGGTACTAAATCTTTTAAAGTGTCTAGGATAGAGATAAAAATTGTTTTGCTTGAACTTCCTTTTTATTCACAGAAAAATGATGAAAATGGAAATTGCTCTGGTGAAGGTATTGAGTTTCCAACAACTAACTTGTATGAACTGGAGAGCAGAGTTTTAACAGATCACTGGTCCATACCCTATAAGCGGGAAGAATCTCTAGGCAAGTGCCTAATTGCATCCACCTACCTAGCAAGACTAGGTAAGTTCTGTTTCTAGAAGTACAAGGATTATCTGTTCAAAGGATTTCATAGACATTATGATGGGCGGTTATTCTCTTTCATATGAATCTTGCAGTTGTTTACTTAGCACCATGCAGAATGATCACATCTCTGTGAAAGTGGTTTAACATTGAATATTCTGCCCAATGCTCTAAAAAGAATGTTGGTATCTTTTTTTTTTCCTCTAAAGTAATTTGTTTACTTAAGCTTTTTAAAAAAGTGGAGCACATGTTTCTTTATGTTCTACTGATTGTAGGAATTACGGTTTTTCAGAGCTGAATTACTGACAGTTTTTCTCATTGTGCTCGTTATTTTCCATTAGTAAAAACAAGCTGTCATCTAAATCCATGCTGTAGCATGCTTGTATAACTGGTTGTTTTTCCCCAGTGAAATGCTTATACTGCATTAGACCTGAATTTGACTTTTCTGTATTCAGTATTTGGCTGGGGTTAATAGTGTTATGGAGGCATCGTGCCCAACAACTGGTATATAATGAATGCAAGACAGCTTTTCCATCATGCCTGATGGCAGACTAAAGGGATATTATAATCTGTTGGAAAAAATGGAAGTTGTTAGGTTGTTCTGGGTTGCTCCTTTGTTTCTAACCTGTGTTAAAAAGCTGTACTTGGATTTGGTTTTGGGTGGAGGCTGTGAAGCATTAGCAATGATCTGAAGTTGGTATGAGTAGTAAACTTTGAAGGGAGAAATGCTTACAGTGCTAATAATGCTTGAATAAGTTGTATAAGGTGGAACATTGGGAAACTTCTTAATTCTAGAAGGCAGGTTCTCTTGACTCACATTTTGTGCCTGAAAAAGCATGCTATTTACAAATAAACAGTAGCACTTTATTACTGCTGGTTTTGATTGGTGTTCCCAAAAACTTGCAAAGAGCTCCCTGAGGTAATCTTTGAAAATATTTTTTAAAAAATACTTTTCTAAAAAAAATTACTCTCCTTTCTCTAAAGGTCTTTCTGATTCTGATGAGAACTGCAAAAGATTTATGGACAGATGCATGCCTGAAGCATTTAAAAAGGTAAGTACATGCAGTAGGCCAATTCAGTGTTCCTTTGTGGTGTTCACGGTGAAAATAGTGTCTTGTAATCCAGACTTCAGAAACTATGGTAACTAGTGAGTGTATTAATAGATTAAAATCATACTCAAGTTATTTTTCTAGATTAATATCATACATAGACTGAGATTAAAATCATACAAAGGCCCAGCTCTGCAACTCTGGCCAATTCTGGCATGCAGCTTTTGTATTCTTTTTTTTTTGTACCCACTTTAAATTAAGAGCTCTGTAGTAATTAGTGAAGCCTAAAGACAGGTTTAAAGACCCTTGGATACAGCCATTAGCAAGTTCAAAATCAGATTTCTTTTAACTATTTTTTTTGCTGCTGCTTCTTTGGAAGGCTGTTAAATTCTTTCTTACCTCTTTTCACTATCTGTTTAGAATTTGTATTTCCCCTCAGTGTTTAATGCCCAATGTGCCTTTGGCTGTCCTTCTCTGGGTTGTTGTGAGTTTTTTCTACAGAGCTCCCTAAAACCAATTTATTTCCCGCTATTCCATTTTGAAAACTGCCTGAATTTCTTGCTCAGGGTTTAAATGATATGAATAATGACATATATACACCTTTTAAAAAGTTACTCAGTCCTAATCTTAAAATAGTGAGATTGTAAGTATATTTAAGGAATATAGAAACTTAAGGAAAAAATTCTTTTTCCATTTAGCTGTTAAAGTACATACAGTGCTTTTAAAGCACTTGATATTTTTTGCATGTTAAATAGTGTAGATTGCTCCTCCAGAAGGATAATCTGTAGAAATCTAAATTTTAGAATGTTCTGAATTTACAACTTGCTGAAATATTTGCAAGAAACTCTACAGTACAAAACTTAATTTTATTTAAAGTATTAAGCTTTTTAACTGCTGATGTTCAGACACAGCTAGCAGAAATTAAATTAAATTTGCAGATGGAAGATTAATGTCCTTTATAAACTACAACAGACTAGATTTAAAGATAAAGGTTCTTTAAATGTTTCCACATGTCCCACATGTAGGTGGGAAAGCAGCATTAAATACCTCTCTCTTCACAGCACATGTTTTTTGTTTTCCAGTAGAAATGGCTTGAAAAGTGTGAATTGGTAAATGGTTATTACAGCTGAATCAATGCAGCTTTGTGATACACCTACTTGAAGATTTAGTACCTGTGTGTTCAATCTGCAAACAAATTAGTTTCATATTAGTTGTTCTTTGCAAAGGTTACAGTCTTTACTAGTGCATGGGAATGGAAAACAGTTTGCTTTGATAAATCACGGCTTATAACAGAAAATAAAATGTAAGGTGTTCTTCAGTGAAATTACAAATTTAATTAGTTCTTAAGCCTTTAGTGCAGGGAGAGCATCTGGTAAACATGCCAGACAGTGATTAGTACACTCTAAGGAAACATTTGCTCTGAAAACAGTCTCAGGGGTTGATAAATTTCTCATGTTTTGTGATCGTGCTTAAACGTCAAAATACTACTTTTTATTATTTTATTTTTTTTTTTAGCTGTTGACATCCAGTGCTGTTCACAAATGGGGAACTGAAATCCATGAAGGAATATACAACATGCTTATGTTGCTAGTGGACCTGGTTGCAGAAAGAGTAAAACAAGATCCTATTCCTGTGGGCCTGCTCAGTGTACTTACAATGGTATTTGACTTTACGATGCAGTTTCTAATATTTGGGTATTTGGCATTTCCTATTTAGGCTGCTGATGCTTTTTCTATTTAAGTTCTAGTGTATTGTGTTAAAATCTGCAGCCATTGTTGCTGCAGTTTGTTAACATCCAGTGTGCAAATCATAAAGGGGTGAGTGATGTTCAAAACTTCTGAAAACTAACACTTTAAAAAAAAAATAATTACATGTGCTGTCACTTCACAGTTTATTTTTTAAAACTGCTACTTTGAGTTCATCTCCCCCTTTTCTGGATTACATGGGTATTGGGTATTGTCTATACAGAATGGAAGCTTCAGAATGCTTTATACAGTGAGAACTGAGAGGCAGGAGTCTTCTGTTGAACTTTATTTTTTGCTAGATCTTTTAACTGTCAACCAGGAGAATGCTCAACTGAAAAAATCAAATAATACCAAGTTCTGAGACTGGCATTAGCCATGCTGTTCATTGCTATGGGCTTTTCTTTCAAGGCATTTAACCCCGACAACGAATATCATTTCAAGAATCGAATGAAGGTATGCCAGAGAAACTGGGCAGAAGTCTTCGGGGAGGGAAACATGCATGCTGTCTCACCCATCTCCACTTTTCAGAAGGTGAGCGTGGCTGTACCCTAAAACCTCTTTTTAGGGTAGATGTGTTTGTTTCAGAAAAGATTGTATGATTAGTAGGTATTTAGAACAGAAGAAAGGTAAATGTGTCGCCAAGAATTACAGCAAATAGATCTTTAATATATGTTGGTCTGTAGAAATAGATTTGTCCTCTCAAATTGTCCCAGTTCTCTATTAGAGGCTGGAATTAGAAAGTGGTGTACTTCCATGTCTAAAGTATCACAACAATCAGAATGGTAGATCTGTTGTATCTAAAAACTGACAGTTGTTTGGCTGTTGAGTGTGAAATGACCAGGGTAACTCAGTACAGTTCTAGCAGAGAATTTATGCTTTTTTGACAGCCAAGGATAAGGATATCTTCAAGTCAGACACACAGGCAAGGAGGCAGTTTTTGAGGTTTGCACTGTCTTGTTGCAGTTGCTCCAGATGGGTGGGTCTGAAAAAGCATTGGTTGAGTTGATTTGTCCTTCAGGACACAACTTAGTGGTCATAGAAAGAAAATTCTGTATCTGCTGCTTTGTGAAATGTTCTTTAGTAATGTTCCGCGCAGCTAATGTGCTATAAATATAGTTGCTTGTGAGTCAGCAGCCACAGTGCATACTGTTGCCACAGCACATGGTCAGTGATGTCAAGCAGAGTCCAAAAAAGGATGATGCTAATGAGAACCAACCAGAGCTCCAGCTACATGCTTAGTAAAGGAGCTGTTACAAACACATGGCTGTTTTCTTTGAAATATTAGCGCATGCATTTGAGGTGTGGGTTAATGGGCTGAATGTGTCTGTCCAAATCTGTTTCAGAAGACAGCTGTTTAACGTTGATGTTGCTGCTACTAATTTGTTAATGTTTTAATTGTTCAAGGAACCTCATGGGTGGCTGGTGGATCTGGTAAACAGGGTAGGTAAATGTAAACCAAGCAAAATTGTTATTTGTCCCTTGAATTCATTGATCTTTAGAGATAATTTCTTCTTCCCTCCACCCCCCAACTTGTTTTTCCACTCTTCAGTTTTCTGACAACCACCGAAAAGAATAGCTTAATGTTTTAATCCTACATACAGGGAAGGGGCTTGGCTAAATACACCTTGTTGAGTTGCTGCCTTCTTCCTTGAACACCTTTATTCTAACGTGATAGCTAAGACTAGAGGAAGTTGAGAGCTCAGCCTAGGTTGCGGTGCTGTTTCCCAGTCTGATGTGCCACACAAGGGATCTGTTGCTATATGTGGTCTGACTTTATTCCCTATATCCATTTTTACCCAAGGTAGTTTCTAGCTTGATGTTTAAACTAGTACCAGATATAATTGCATTGCATTCCCCAGTGTGCCCCTGAATTCCTGTGAAAATCTAAAGCTTATGTGGAATGTCATATTCCACGGTAAAGGATACTTGTTGGCATCCCAGGAACTGTCCATGGAGTATTTTCTCCAGTAGCTTACTGAAAACATAAAATACTGTAGTTCACAGATTATAATACTGAGTATTTTATTTCAGTTTGCAGAATTGGGTGGATTTTCAGCAATTCAGTCCAAACTCAACTCAGAAGATATTGAACTTGGGGTAAGTTCACGTTTTGTAACGAGACTTCTCCCTTTCCGTAACATGCTTCATATAGAACCAGTAGCATCCCTTTTGGCAGTGCTCTTACCTTGCCTTTGGTACCGGAGCAACACTCCCACAGAGCCCGGGGGAAGTACTGTCAGACTGGATGTCAAATGAGTTTGAGCATAAGAATCCCGACTAAAGAGCTTCTGAGACATCACAGAAAAGAGGAAGGGTTAGTGTACCTTTCTGGCTAACAAATCAGCCTTCCAGTTAGACATCAGTCAATCTAGTTTCACTGTATATTCACCGGTATGTCCCTGGCTTTCTGTTTACTTCAGCTGTAGCTGCATTTAGCTGCATGTGAATTGACTTCTGTCATTTATTATGAAGTCATCGTTTAAGAAAAAAATCCTTAGGAAGACAGACACTGTCTAATCCTAAGCAACTTCTCAAGAGCTGTGTCTAAAAACTAACTGGTTCAACAGTGCTAAACTATTTTTTCATGAAGCCTAACTTGTTAACTTTTAGCTTCCTAACCTTCAGAATCTTTCAAGCTTTGAAGAGCAGGGAGGCTAAGAGAAAACTATGTCATTTGGAATCTTTTACCCCAGTATAAAATCAGCCTTTCAGTGAAACACCATTTGGAGAGAATTCAACTTCTTTTATTGGAGTATTGATATTTGCTGTTTTATGAAGAGATAAGGTTCATATATGAACATGACATAAGAATAAGGAAACTCGATTTAAATCCTGATCCTGCAATAGAAACTTGGACTTCGTTTAATGATTTATAACTTCTTGCTTAGGGAGGAAGTCTGGATCAGCATCACTTAATTTAGGCCTTTGATTGCAGTGGTGCACGCTCAATTTCACAATTCTGATCCAGTGTGAGAAGAAACCAATTCTGAAGCTGTTTATTGGCAAACAGATGCCTTTATGCATTTAATTTCTTGTATAGATATAACTTGAAAATCACGCATTGAAGTGATCTTGACATGTATATGACACCTTTACAAAAGCTTTCTCCCACTTAATGCATTGGGAGATAAATTTGTCATACGGCTTTAACCTTAAGTCTTGTAATCACACTTCTCATTGCTGTAGAAAGCAACCAAAATGTGATGTGTCTCTTTCCATCTGTTTATTTCTGTTATTGAAACAAAATCAGAGAAGACTGAACAGAATGATGAGAGGACCAAGATTAGTGAAAACTGGGAAGGCATTTTTGATTTCAAGCAAAAATATATAACACGTACTGTATGTTGTAGAGTAAATAAATCTCTTTCCTGAACCATGTGTTATTATAAAGGACTTGCACACCAAAACAAATTTGTAGCAAATGACTGGAAACTGTTGTATGAGATAAATAGTAATTATTCACCTTCATTTTCTTTTTAAGGTATAGATCACTAGCTCTGAAAAGATCTCTTATGTGCACCTAAATACTTGCTGTATTTCTTTCAGGCAATCTCTGCATTAGTACAGCCATTTGGAGTTTGTGCAGAATATCTTAACTCTTCTGTAGTACAGGTAAAATGCCTTTGTAATGAGTTATCAGGGGTCTGAAAATTAGTTTACAACTGTGTTGGTGTGAAACTGGTGACTAACTCAAAAAACCTTCAAAACACGTCGCATAAAGTAAAAGAACCATTTTGAGCATCCTGAGGGTGATGGATAGAGGGCTCAGATTAATTTCTAAGCACAGTGATCTGTAGTCATGTATCTGCATCTGCAAGAGTGAGAAGTTTTGCCACTGCCATTAGTAAGCTTCATCAATGTGAAGCATATGGGAAAAGAATTTAGCCTGATGGATGGATTTGGGTTTTAGTTTAACTTCCTGGCCGAGATCAAGCACATAGACATGGGAGTTTACACTGGAAAAATTGTGGGGGAAAAAACTCACTGTGACATATTTGTACATGCAAATGCACTTCTGGCTTCACATCTGCACTCACTAACAAACTATCAAATTAAGTGACTGAAAATATTTATTTGAAGAGGAGGTAGTTCAGAAGCCACTGGCAGTCAGAGAGGTGTATGCATGTAGTAACTGATGCATTTTGAAAGGTCAGTTTCTGGGTTTTTGCAAATCTGTATTATGGTGGTTTGAAATGGCTTCTTACTCTTAATTATTTGTTTTTCTGGACATACCTGGACAGATAGTTTTATGTACGTTGTAGGTGTTGCTTTATGTCTAAGATAATTGTGAATTTTCAACTAAGTATTTGGCTTTACTGCAGCCAGATCTTCTGAGTAATGTAAATGGTTTCAGGAAACATAAAATGATTGGCATGCCTTTTCTCACATTCTTTAGCCCATGCTGGATCCAGTCATTCATAAAATGATTAAATATGTACAGAATGTAGAAGAGAAGGACTTGAAAGACAAGGTAATGTTTTGCATATTAATATTTAGGAAGAACTTACTGTGTATGTTGGAAATGCTGGCAGCCTAGACTAGAACAGCAGCTTTATTTCCAGTGGCCAAAATGCAGCCTGTTCTGAATTCTGACTGAATGACATAGAAAAAAATACATTTACCCAATTATTTTCAATACCCTTTTCAGTAGCTATCTGGTATTATGACCCTTTGTAAAATATTTTGCTGCTGTTGCTATCAGACATGTTTTTGTCAGTCCCTTCTGCAGCATGCTGAATGCTGACTTCTCAGACTTGAAGATGCTTACTGTCTTGGAGTCTGTTAAATTCATGTAACTCGTGTGCATATGACTGTTGCGTTAGCTGTTTGCTTCTGAGAATTTGGTAATTGTTGATAAAATGTGTAACTTGTGACTACTCCCTGTATTACTCTGAATTTGGCATTCAGTTCCAATAACTTTGAGTGTTGACTTTTTACTTAGACTTAAATTGTTAATTGTAAACTGGATAGTCTGCATAGGTTGTATAACTACAGAGGAGCAGTGTAGTGTACCAAATCTGTAGACAGAGAGTCCACTTTAAATAAAGATTTTGTTGTCTTAAAATTTCTAGTGTACAGGTAATACTTGCAGATGTACATGGTGCTGCATTTCATAGATTAAAGAGTCTGTATTGGGTCACTAAACCTACTCTTTGTGAATCATTGAAGTCTGAAACAGAATAGCAAAAATAGCAATGCCTATGTTTGTCCTTTTTGTTTTGTTTTGTTTTTTTGTTATGTTTTGGTTTTGTTTTAAACAGAGACTAGTCAGTATCCCTGAGCTCTTGTCTGGTATCAAACTGCTGTGTATGCGCTTCCAACCTGATCTGGTAACTGCAGTAGATGACTTACGGCTGGACATTCTGTTGCGCATGTTAAAATCTCCACACTTCAGTGCAAAAATGAATTCCCTCAAAGAAGTAGGTTTGCCTTTTGTGTGTGTGTGTGTGTGTGCGCGTGCACATGGGCATGGGTGTAGGTGGGATGGGTTGTTAATAAGCCATTGAAACCACAACCTTAAAAAAAGATGTTGTGGTATCTCCTTACAAATGATGTTGCCTTAGCAAAAGCTGAGTTCGTGATAAATACCAGAACAAGTCAATATGACAGGAATTGTTTGTAATATCAGTAGCCACTGCAAGGACTGTGGCCTCCCCGTTAAAGAACAGCTAGACATAGTCTGAACCTTATCAATCTGAAATTACAGTTCTTAGAATTACAAGCAGTGGTCTGTGCTATTCGCTGAATATTCACTTTTGAGATAACCTTGCTAATTCAGAGTGTTCTATGGGCTATCCCTTTTCCCTCCTCCTCTCATTGAGAGGAAAGTAGGGGGAGAGGGAGCAAATGGGACTTAATCCTAGACGGGTGTCTTGATCCAGTTATATCATGTCATTACACTATGTGATTGTAATTTCTTATTATGCTTGTATATGGACACTGTAGTAGCACCTAAGAGCTGGAGTTTATGGACTAGGGCTCTTTGTGCTAGAATCTTACATCTAAGTAGAAGAAGAAAACAGTTTATTTTTGATGGGAGTTGTGGTTTAAGTATAGAGCTGTTCATCTCTTCCTTCCAAAACTTGTACAATTTAAGTGTCCTTAAAAAATGTGTGCTTTTTTTTTTTTTTTAGTACGCAGGCATTATAAGGTTTTTTAGAGTCCCTTTTTTTGCTTTTCCCTTCTTTTTTAAATGGGAAAATTGGGTTTTAATCATAAATGCTGTGTATCCTTGGTGAAGTTACGAAAGTGCGGCTTTTGAAGGCTTTAGCAGAAATGTACTCTTTCTCCCTAGAGTAAGGAGCCTATATTGGTTCTGTATTGGATAAAAAATAGGACACTTGATTTGAGTGTAACAAGCAGAAGCCTGACGTAACCTACTTCTGGTATATCTGCAGAAATATACCTGGTAGCACAGGCCAGCATTTCTGTGTCAAACTGAGAATAAGAATCTACCAAACCAGACAGTGATGGCAAGGAAGTGTTTCTGGTTGCCTTTAAACAGCTTATTAAACAAAACAAACTGACCAAACAAATAAAACAAAACAATCCCCCAAAACAGCCAAAAAACTCCCCCCAAACCCAACCACATAAAAACCCTTCTAACAATTCCTGTTCTTAGGATATTTCAGGATTCACACTTAAGCTTTGGGGTAAGCCTTTTGAATAGATTTCATTGTTTGTATACATAATGCATGTGGGAATCGGTGTTAGAATCTCAGGTTTTGCAATTTCTAGGTAACAAAATTAATAGAAGACAGCACTGTATCCAAGTCAGTGAAGAATGCAATAGATACAGACAGATTGCTAAACTGGCTGGTAGAAAATTCTGTCCTGTCAATTGCTCTGGAAGGTAAGTGCTTTCACAGAGACTTCTGGCATGTGCTTTGAATGTCTTAAATCTTAAAATATCGTTTCTCCCTTTCAATACATTTTGATGGAACAAAGGATTTCAAAGTTTTTGTTGTCTTAAAAATGGTAAGGAAAACCCTGCAAATTCTGCTACTATCATCTAATCCTCTATTTGACATCTGTGCAGGTATCTTCTGCTGTACCTGGAGTTTTTACTCTCAGTTTGTCTTTGTATATTGTTAGCCTCTAGAAAAGTGAGAAAAGGGGAGGGGGGTGTTTCCAAGTAGTAATGTCCTATAGGTGTGAACTGCTAACAGATGTATGAAGTAAAAGAAAATAAAAAAAAAGAGCCTTGCTCTTTTTCTTTGGACTGATAGATTTGTCTGTAACAAAGAATTTGCAAATGAGGATAGCTTTGTTCCTCTCCCTTCTTTTAAAAGAACTTGTTTATTCTTAGGCATTTATCGTATTGAATACTGATTAAAATATTTTAATTTAATTGTTTTTCTTTGTTTCGTAGGTAATATAGACCAAGCACAATACTGTGATCGTATAAAGGGAATTATTGAACTGCTAGGCAGTAAATTATCTTTGGATGAGCTTACTAAAATTTGGAGAATTCAGGTAAGCAATCAAGACTAGACAGGCGTTTTTAGAGTGTCTCACAAAAGGAGACATTCTAGTGGTGGGATTTTTTTTTAAAATAATGTATGCATCTCTATTCCTGAGTAGAGGTGGTGAGATTTTAACAGTATAGTTAATGCAAAGGCATTCTTCTACTTCTTTACCATTTAAAATCAAATGTTCTGGCAATTTCTTGTAACACAGCTGTTTAAATCTTACGATGAAGTTCAGTTCTTTGCAACAAGTGTTAAGGGGCTGCAAAAATATTTGACTTGGAATAAGAGGTTGTCCGCCTGAAATAGGTGATAGAGTGTTTGTCTAGACCACAGACCATGCCTAAGGATATTAATTTTTGTGCTGGAAGTATAAATTTGAATGCAGCTCACAGTGTGACTTTAAAGAGAGGGAGTTCAAATGATGTATTCCCGTTTAGCTTCCTGTACACACATACAATTGACTGACGAGTCATCTTTTCACATTCACCTTATGTGTACTTAACTTACTGCTGCGTAGGAAAGGTAGTTTGACTGCTTGATGCAAATGGCATGGAAGCTCTGACCAGAAATTTAATCTTCTGCTGCAGGAAATGGTTTTCTTCTCTGTCCAAATGTTGAAATTTCAGACTAAACCCATCAGACGCTGTCAGATCTGTAGTATGTGTGGGCATGGTAGCAAGTCTTGCATGCTTAGTAGAGCTCAAATATGACTGGCTCACTCATTTTTATTCTTTAATAAAATGCAGTACTTCGTACCCCCTTCTGCCTGTTATTCCCATGGTGCTCCCATCAGTGTGGGACAAGATTTTGTATTGTTTGCTTTTGAGAAAAGCCTTAAAGAGTGTCCGAGATGGAGCACCTCACACATGAACTTAACCAAGCAATGAAAATGGTGATGTTTGTATTGCTGGCACCACAGCCAGTGGTATGTGCCACTGCAACACCTTGAAGCTGCTCTAATAATGGCAAGCTAACTTGTACTTTCCTGCTTTAGAATTACTTCCAAAGACCTTTCTGGTAGTGAAATGAGGAGCTGGGACAGTTACTCTTACCTTGTGTTTCTAACATGTCAAAAGCTGTTATTCTTTCTCATTAGTATGAACAGTAGGATGACGCTTACATGAAGATTTTTTCTTAACTCATTTGGGACAAAGACCTACCCCTTTGTGTTTTTCTTCCTCTTCTCATCTTCTCAGTCAGGACAATCCTCCACTGTGATTGAAAACATACATACCATTATTGCTGCAGCCGCTGTGAAGTTTAGTTCTGATCAGCTCAATCATTTATTTGTTCTAATCCAAAAGGTAAGTTTTCACATCAATTTACGTTCCTTAGGAAGAGATTGTGCATCCAGCCCACCAAAAGGCAAATGCCTTGAATACATTTGTATTTTCTGTATAAATATAAAATTGGCTATAAAAATAACACTTTTAATACTGATTTTATTTTTGTTAACTCAAAAGCCTCTTCTGCTACGGTATTGCTAATTTACTTAGATTTTAAGTATGTTATATAGACAGTGCTAAGGTACTTAAAGTGGCATTTTATTATTATATTTAATCTCTTATGGTTTATATTTGAAATAGTTGGGCAAATCAGTACTGTAACTCCCGGTAACAAAAATAAGGAAGTATGCATGGTGGAAACATGCTTGTTTGTATTTTTATTTTTCCTGCAGTAAAACAATTGTAAATAATATTTTTGTGTACACTTGAGAGTTAAGAGACTGACAGTGCTTGCTGCTTTAATAGTGGATGTTATTTCTTTGCTATACAGAGCTGGGAGACAGAGAGTGATAGAGTGCGACAGAAGCTGTTGAGCCTGATAGGGCGCATTGGTCGAGAAGCACGGGTGGAGACAACGACTGGAAAGGCATGTGAATATTTTCAGGTTTTTGTGTTTATTTATTAAGCATAGGGTTGCTAGTCTCTGTACTTCCTAGGTCCTGACTAGTCTTGCACTTCTTCTTCTAGGTTCTGGAGGTACTTTGGGAGCTGGCTCATCTTCCAACATTACCATGTAGTCTTATTCAGCAGGCTTTGGAGGAACATCTGACAATCCTCAGTGATGCCTATGCAGTGAAAGAGGCAATCAAAAGGAGCTACATCATCAAGTGCATAGAGGATATTAAGAGGGTTGGTTTATTATTTTATCTTTTCCAAAATGAAATGTTATCTAGCCTCGATGTTGCCCTTTCTTTCAAGATGCACAAATTGCGTGTCCCATCTGTAAGTTCTTACCTTGGGGAGTCCTTGAGAGGGGTAGGCTTTGTGTGAGCCAGTTTGTTGACCATGAGACTCATAGTAAGTCTCTTGCCTTTGTTTTAAGCAAATTTTCAGCACAAGGAGTGATCAGTTTATGGGAAACTACCAGGATGGGCCCAAGGTTAGAATTTGCAAATGGAACCACTATAAAGGTATGTCAGTATTTTAACTGTCCCTTTCATGTGAAAGCCTAGATTAGTTTCGAGTTAAGCATGTGTTCTGGCATGACCATTAAGTCTCAAAATGCAAATCAGTATTTAAATCCTAGTAGTTTTGTATTTTAATAAAATACTTAAAACTCTTTTCATCTAACATAAGCCATTCCCGCAGCTGCCTGTGATGTTTCCTGGCAGCAGCAGAGATGTGCATGGCTTAAGACCGCATATATTATATTCTGCACTGTTCACATAGCAGGCAGTTTTTCTTGAGATCTGCAGGAATATTCTGGTCTTTTTTTTTTTCAGTCTGAAATACACTGTAAATTAATGAAAAGCTTACAAGCTTTTTTCTTTATTTCTTTCATGATAAATTAGGTTTTGTCTGTGTTGCAGCATCTGTAGAGGATTTTAGTTGTTTAGGAGACATTGTATGTTCCTTCTTGAGACTGATAACACCTTTTTTGTGCGTGTGTTTGAGAGTATGGATTTCAAACTTTGGGTTCTCGATGTCTGTAAAACTTGCATTTTTTTCTTTTGAATCTTCTCTTGTGCTTTCCTATTCTTGCATTCTTTTTAACGACATTCTGGCAAGGGCCTTGACAGAGGTGCTGCAGTGGGAAACAGTAACAGAAAGCTGTAACTGTAGGCTAGAAGGGATTGGAGTAAACATACATCAGACTTCTAAAAATAGGTCATTTTCTTATTTCCCTTTATTAGGGGAAATGAAGACTTAAACTGGGAGGGAATGTAATATTAAGGCAGCATTCTCAGATAGATGAGGGAGTCTTCAGTAGAGCGCACTCTGTGTTATGGGCAGGTTACTTTAATCTCCGTAAGTGTGTAGGTGGTATTGGTTGTTGTCAGTATTTAAACCAGACATCACTTCCTTGAACAAGCAACCTCAGTACTGGTTTGTGTGGTCAAACTTTACAGAAAATGAAGCCTCCCAGAAAAGTGATGAGCAGTTCTAACAATGAGGTAGGAGGGTTATTCTTTGTAGGATCTCTTCCAAAATGCAGCTTAAGTATCCTTTGCTTCCTATCAGAGGGCTTCTTGCAGCACCAATCAGAAATTTCTTCTCATCTCTTAACCCTCAGTAGTATTTCAGATTCTTTTTTCTATTATTCTTGCTTTAGCAATAAGTAAGATCATTTGAATGGGTTTGTCCTTTTATGCCCTAACAGACCTGCTTCATCTCCCATAATTGAGGAAGGTGGTGGTTATCATCTCTCCCTGGTGCAACTGAGTTCTTTTTGTCTACTTAATTTGCATGTTTTCTAGCAAAGAGGTGGCACTTTGGGCTTAATAATAAGGATAGCAAAATGGCATACGTGCGCGTCAAAGGACTTCTTGCAGAAAGTGAAGAAGGCACCTTGAGTTTGTTTGGAAAGGGACCAGGAAGAAGTAACTGAAGCCTTCAGAGCTAGCAGCTGTCATTTCGCAACAGCGGCATTAATAGAAATTGTTAGTCTTCTAGGAGTCTAAGAGGAAAGTTAATCTGTTGTTGAGCATGTACACATGTGTAATTGTCTTTACCTTTCCTACTACTAGTCGTCCCAGCACAATAATCCTCAGTTTGTGTGGGTGGTGCCAGCACTACGTCAGCTCCATGAAATCACACGTTCATTTATTAAGCAAACTTACCAAAAACAAGACAAGGTAAGAATATATGCTGAGATTATGTTTGAAGCCCTTGTTATGGCTGTGTGGCTCTACTTCTGAAGCTTGAATTTAGAAGCAAGAGAGGGGGGAAAAAATTAAAGAACACTTTGACAAGTACAGTTTAGTGGTGTAGCATAAACAGACTGTTCAAGTAGAGATGCTGTGTTGTGTACAGTTCACTTGTGCGTGCATGTATATATATATAAACCTGTTTGCTGTGTCAGGACTAATTTATTCCCAGCTTTTTGTAGAACAATTAACAAGCACAACTCTGTTAAGAAATGTACTATGGCTGATGTTTAGATCAGCTGCTTTGTAATTGAATTGACTCTTGGAAAACAGACTAAAATACCAGCAAGTCACATGTGTTATACAGTGGCTGACTGAAAGTGTGGGACTTGGTTTGCAATCTGCAGCACGTGTATTTCAGCACATGCTGAAAACACTAATCAGGGGGCTTTGGATGCTTGCAAGGGATACAGCTGACTCTGGTGGGGGGGAACTTCCTTGTGATGAGACACACATGTCTGTAGAAGAGCAAACTGGTGTGTGTGTGCCTGTTCGTGTATTTTCTTCAAAAAAACCCTCTTTCCTCTCTCTCTTTTTTTTTTTTTTTTTTTTCTTTCTTTTTTTTTTCCCCAAGAGCATCATTCAAGATTTAAAGAAAAACTTTGAAATAGTGAAGTTGGTGACAGGAAGCTTGATATCATGCCACCGTTTGGCTGCGTCTGTGGCAGGTCCAGGAGGGCTTGTTGGAGCAACATTAGTGGATGGCCGATACACTTACCGGGAGGTATTGAACCCCAAATTTCTTATTGCCTTAAGTTTTTGAAAACATGGTCTAGCGTATCACTGACCACGTTGTGTAAGATTAGGTGATGTTCTGGTTTTGGAATTCACTAGCATGTATATTGTCTCTGATGAATAATTAATTACACTAGTTTTTATTTATAGTTCTGACACGTATCTATTAGGGC
This sequence comes from Falco cherrug, assembly GCF_023634085.1. NCBI lineage: Eukaryota > Metazoa > Chordata > Aves > Falconiformes > Falconidae > Falco > Falco cherrug. Next base: position 29,632,645 of record NC_073708.1, on the reverse strand, counting down.
TTGTGGTAGCTTTGTTCCAGTTTCTCCACCAGCTTCTGTTCAGCTACCCTTGTAGAGACTATATCTTTGAATTTGGTATGAAGCTCTTGAAACCTGGAACAGGTCTGTTAGGACATGGCAGCCACACACAGAGATAGCTTGTAACAGTTTATTGCTAAGGTTTTGATAATTTTTTTTCTCGACACTTGTTGTGATTTAATAACTATTGTCAAATAGTATCAGGAAAGTAATAGCAAATCCAAGGGGACTTCAGTGTTCCTTTTTACAAAGGTAATAAAAAAAGTAATGTTTCTGAAGTGAGTTTTATAGCTATTTTATGTAATTTTTAACAATTTCTGTTTTCCAGGCTTTGCAAAGTGAACTATTTGACAACTAAATTTGCAAAAAATAAAAAGAATGCTCAGAGTTCTTGTTCAGAAAGAAAAGTCTTAAGCTTGAGGTTTTGTTTCTTCTTTTCAGTATTTGGAGGCACATCTAAAATTTTTGGCATTTTTTCTGCAAGAAGCCACCCTTTATTTGGGCTGGAATCGTGCCAGGGAGATCTGGGAATGCCTCGTAACTGGCCAAGACGTTTGTGAGTTAGATCGAGAGGTAAGAAAAACTTGAAAAGTTAGTGTCTGTGGTTACAGAGTGAATCTTAATGGATCATAAATAGCACGTATGTGTGTTGAGACGTGAAACATGAGTAGCAAACACAAACTAGTAATGCTTTTATAGGCTTTGTGTAAGTTAACGGAGCCAGTGTTACATGTTTGCTTATGACTAGGATGCTCTTTTAACATCAAATTTGACTGAAGGAAGAACGTAGACCAGGAGACTAGTTGCAGATGTAGGGATGCTGGTTTGAAAAGGGGTATGTGCAATTTTGCAGATTGCTGAATGTCTCTTTTACGAGACAACTTTATTAGGGTGAAAAATGACTATGAAGATTAAGTACCCTAATGCTGCAATACAGCCTGTATAACATGTGAGGTTGTGTGAGGTTACTAGATTAGGTTTTGAATCTTTTGCTGTAGATGAGTTACTGTAGTATCTGACATAGTTTGCCAATGCTATATAAAACTAAAATAATTGCCATGACAATGGAGTAAATATATATCTGCCTTTCATTCACAGATGTGCTTTGAGTGGTTTACAAAAGGACAGCATGATCTAGAGAGTGATGTACAGCAACAGCTCTTCAAAGAGAAAATTCTTAAACTGGAGTCATACGAAATTACTATGAATGGTAAGAAAAAATGGCTTTTGTCAACATACTTGTTGTTGAAATATATAACATAAATTTGCTTCTGAAGCCTTCACATTAATATCTAAACAGTCCTGTAAATAAAGATAATAAAGCAGTCTTTTTCAATCACTTTGAGTTTTTATAGCTGTAGAGGGGAAAGATCATCTCTTGTATTTGTTATCTTCATCTTTCAAAAAAGCTTAGAAACTTAGTCTGACCTGAACAAAAAGTTTGCACCTTTTTTCATTTTCAGGTTTTAGTTTATTCAAGACTTTCTTTGAAAATGTGAACCTGTGCGACCATCGACTAAAGAGGCAAGGAACTCAACTGGTGAGTGTTCTGGCAAGTTTGTTCTTACATACAGCCTGTGGCATTTTGGGGATGGGAGGAGGTGAGACAAGGATTCTTTAGCAGGTGTTTGACATGGTCATGTTTGTATTGATATGCAGATCATTCCTCTAGCATTAACATTGTTAAATTCTGAAGCTAAAACTCCAGAATTATGATAATTAAAATTGAGCAATTGGTAGCTGGAAGCTGGTATGCAGCTTCTAAAACTTTGCAGGAGGAATGAGTAAACTGCTTTAATAATCACGAATTCAAGTGTGCAGTTTTTTTGATTTTCCCTAGAAGGGAAATACTCCTTTCTTTTTGGATTTTCTTTTCCTTTTCTTCTTTACAAAAGATTTAGGCTTATCATATTCAAATTCTAATCTACAATAATTTTTAACTCTGATCCTTCAGTGTTTTTTGTTAAATTAATGGTTATGTCAGGTAGTCTTCCACAGGCATTTTAGATCTTTATCACAGTTACCTTAATTCGAATGCATAATTTTTTGCCAAGTATCATAGCAGGTTTTGTGATGGTTTATTATGTGGTTAGTTACCAAGTTGACCTTTGTGAAACAAATTCCATTCCCAATTAAATTTCTCTGTGCTTTTGATGTTGGTAATTTTTCAGTTGGCTTGGCTGAGAGTGTTCTTTGGAACCTGTTCATCCACCTGTAAACAACTTTATTTTTTTTCTAGTATAAATATACAAATCCACAGCTATTGATTTCACTTTGCACTGTGCCAAAGCTTGGCAGTGCATTGGGAAAGAAATCTTTAAGATTCAGTCAAAAGATGCCCTTCTAGCAGATGGAAGACTATTTTGTTCCTGGGGTTCATCTCGCTGTTGTATAAGAAGTCCAGTTGTGTTTTACTGTTGTTTTTTCTTGCGTAGAGTGTAGAAAAACTGGAATTAATAGGAATGGATTTCATTTGGAAGATTGCAATGGAGTCACCTGATGAAGAAATCGCCAATGAAGCTATTCAGTTGATAATAAATTACAGCTATATTAATCTAACTCCTAGATTGAAAAAGGTAGGCATATATTTTTGTGTGGAAAGTGCTTTGACATTCATAGAGCATTGATCCTCTGCATGTTAAAATGTGTAATTTGTTGGGCTCTGTCAGTTTTGAGTAATTACCATGATTTTGTTGTAAGTTCTGATTCATTTGTACTTTTTAGGATTCAGTATCACTGCACAAGAAATTCATTGCTGATTGTTACACACGATTAGAGGTAAAGGACTAATTTTCTGTTCTTGTACCTACTTGCCTTTTCAGTTTTGTGTCTTAGAATTACAATAATTGACTGCGATAATTCTGTTTAAAGAAAACATTTCTTCCCACAAATATTTCTTGTCCTCTTAGCTCTCCAGGACATACTAATTGTCCACATAAACCAGCTCGTACACTCTGCTTTGTATTCTAGGCAGCCAGCTCTGCGCTCGGTGGTCCAACATTAACACATGCTGTTACAAGAGCTACAAAAATGCTTACAGCAACCGCTATGCCTACAGTAGCAACATCAGTTCAGTCTCCCTACAGGTAGGCCTGCCTTTAAAAGAATAAAGATGACAGTAGACATTTGCTCCCAGCTGCTTCCCACGTGATTTTGAGTGCTAATTAAAATTGTCAGTATTGGTAGTTGTGTATTCTGGTGGTTTCTCAGTGGAATCTTCCAATTACAATGCAATTTGAGTTCCAAAGAGACTTTGAAAAACCTGTGTTTTCAGAGAGAAAAAAAAAAAAAAAAAAGGCCAAAAATACCCCCACAAAAAAACACCACCTAAAAAGAAACCAACACCCCCCTCTGACCCCACCAAAGCCAACCAACCAACCAAAAACCCACAAAAAAAGCCCACAGACTATTACCAGCCTGTTAGTCATGTTATATTTCTGGGGCAGTGGGGTTTATTTGTTTTTATTTTAACTGGGAGAGAAAAGGATGGTTTTTCATCTTCTAGCTTAACATATGCATACCTAAATGCATGTAGCTTAAATATATGAGCACAAGGTGTGACCTTTAGAAACATGAAGCTGCTTCTGAAGCTGGCTACATCTCAAGCAGTATAATGCAAGCTTCTTGGCCTGTTTTCCTAGTTAATTTCAACTGAATTAACTCCAAGTTTAAGGAGTTATATTTGAAAGCAGCTAATTCATGGTAGTTACCCATGGGCGTTGAAAATGAATCTAAGACAAGTTATTCTTGTTTTTGATGTTTATCTCCAGGTCAACTAAACTTGTAATAATTGAGAGGCTGCTGCTGTTGGCAGAGCGTTATGTGATAACAATAGAGGTAAGAGATGTAATTTCTTGCTAGGCAAGGCTAAGAACACAACTTTCAATATTATGAAAAGTTATTTAAACCTATGCAACTCTATTAACTTTGTTATGTGCCGTTACAGGAATGTCTTTGTTTTCAAGGGTGGTATTTACTGTTATCCTTTTCTTCCTGTAGGACCTTTACTCTGTTCCTCGAACTATTCTACCTCATGGTGCCTCTTTCCATGGACATCTTTTAACGCTTAATGTTACATATGAGTCTACCAAAGATACCTTCACCATAGAGGTATGTGTGCACAGGTTATGCCTGTCATGAGGTGTTGATCACATAGATACTCTTGGTTTTTTTAATGCCTGGACTGGACAGAGGAAGCTGGTTTGAAGAGCTTCAGTCAGCTTGCAAACTCTATTTGAAAATGTTAAATATCTGTATAAGGCTACTGTAATGGAAGTGTCTGTAGACTAAATTTATTTTGGTCATCATTCAAGGGTAGGAAAAATAAGTTGTTTGCTTATTGTTGGTGATGGAGCATTTCTACTGCTGTCCTACCCTGTCAGTCTCTTTTGTGGACAATAACTTTACCGCCCTATGCAGAGGCGCAGGAAGACTTTAATGGAAGATTTTTCTTTTGTTCTCTTGGAATTTACTGCTCGAGCAGACTTACTGAATTAGTGTTGTTTAATTTTACAGGCTCATAGCAATGAAACTGTAGGAAGCGTCAGGTGGAAAATAGCAAAGATGTTGAATTCACCTGTGGATAATATACAGATATTTGCCAATGATAGCCTGGTATGTGAACTACAAGGGATTCTGATTCTTTATGACGTTCAGTCTCTTTTCTTCAACTAAACGATAAATATTTTCTTGCAGCTAACTGTAAATAAAGATCAGAAACTACTGCACCAGCTGGGTTTCTCTGATGAACAAGTCCTTACAGTAAAAACATCAGGAAGTGGGACTCCGTCAGGGAGCTCTGCAGATTCCTCAACCAGTTCCAGCAACAGTGGCAGTGTATTTAGCTCATCCTATGCAATGGAACAGGTACAGCATAATAGCCTGAAACCTTCCCTCGGATTTTTCCTGGAGGGGACATAGTTGGGGGATTCACAACTGGGGTTGGAAGAGTTACAGTAAGATGAGACAGAAGCTGTTCACATGTTCAAGTGTCCAGTCTTTACTAGTCTGGTTTTGCTTTCAAATTGCAATTGAAACAAAACATTTAAATACACAATTGCCTTATGCATGCAGCTTGGACTTCAAAATCTGTTTTCTGTGACCTGTTGTAGCCTGCTTGGTGTTTATGAATCTCTACAGTGTCTTTTAAACAAACAAGACCCATATGATTTAATTTTGAGATTATATATTTGTTGGGAGGAGAAGTTTCCAGATTTCCACTATTAATAAAGTTGCAGGGTGAAAATAAACTAAGAAGCATCAGCTAGCATGTTCAGACTGGTCAACCCTAACTAACAGTTGACTTCAAAAATGGATAAAAATGTAAAAATTCAAATCTTGTCTCAGTGTAGAAAGTAGGTTGGGATTTCTACTGGCGTCTGGGTCAGTTGCTTCAGTGAAGAGCTCTTGTAAGTTACTTGCAACAGAGAGGGGGGAAAAAAGACCTTTGTATTTCTGCTTAATTCTCAGGAGAAATCCCTCCCTGGAGTAGTCATGGCTCTCGTGTGTAATGTGTTTGATATGCTTTACCAGCTTGCCAATCTAGAGGAGCCAAGGTAAGCAGACTAAATGGTTATTGAATATTGAAGAAATGCTCGCACTGTCAAGTGTGAACAGCTACTTATTTTGCAGTGTGTAGGCACCCACCGGGCCACAGTGTGGCTGAGCCCTATTTTTGCATAAGTAACTTCTGATAACTTTTCAGAATAACGCTGCGAGTGAGGAAACTTCTGCTCTTGATTCCCACTGACCCAGCTATTCAGGAGGCTCTTGATCAGCTTGATTCCCTAGGAAGAAAGGTATGGATTAAAAAATAACTGATCTTGATGAGCTTAACTTTACTACCAGGATTCTTAAATTCCTTGTCAGATTAAATGAGGGGTTTGAAATTCTACTGCAAATAATGCACGTGTTAAAGATTATTGACTCGTTTCCAGGCAGCTGGAGGTGAGGGGGTTATTACAGGGATTTTAGGAAATGTATTGCCAATTACAACAAAATGCAGTAATCTCAAAATAATTCTTCTGTGACTTTTTCTCCTAGAAAACACTGCTATCAGAATCAAGTTCTCAGTCTTCAAAATCACCGTCGTTGTCTTCAAAGCACCAACATCAGCCCAGTGCTAGTTCAATATTAGAAAGTCTTTTCAGGTCTTTTGCTCCAGGCATGTCGACCTTCAGAGTGCTCTACAATTTAGAGGTAAGAAAACAAATCACTTTTTACTTGTGCTTCTGAGCACTAAGGTTTAAGTGGTTCTAAATTTCTTGGGTAGGGTCATTACGGAAAATGCAAATGTCATGTCATAGTCTACTTTTGTGTATGTGATAAATTTTACACAGAATGAAAGGGGTTAAAAGTTCCCCTTTAGAGACTTTACTGTGAAGTCAGGTCCCTCTTTTTGTGATTTGCAAGGTGGAAGTAGTATTCTGAAGTAAGTCAAGAGGAGCAAAGAAACATAAAAGTCATTACTGTTTAGGTAAAATTCCAGCTTGAATCTCCAGAAACTCTGAATATGTGATTTTTAGTGTGTGTGTTTGTGTGTGTGTGTGTATATACACACACACACAGCTCTTAAAAATGAATGGGCGCTGTTGTTCAGTTTGATTGGGTTTGCTTAATTCAATTTGAAGGAAAAAGAATGCTAACTTCCCTTCTGTATAAGTCTACTATATTCTGTCTGTAGAGGCTAAGGAGGAATATTTTTGAAAAGCATTCAGCTGTGAAGAACTTTTACTATCCAGATGTGCAGGCCTTTTACGCAGCAGCTTCTGGCCTGTTTAGCTGTGTATGTGAAGTGAGTGGAACACACACATGTTTTTTTTTAACCTCTAAGTATTGTCATGAGTAAGTTCTTCAGCCAAACACTGGATTGGACCCTGGAAAAAGGTTCTTTCCAAGCATTCAGTGCATGGATTTTAAAGAGTTTAAGGGAGTTTAGCTGGTGTTGTTGTTAAGGCACTAATCTGCATGCTCTTGGAGGCTGGACAGTTTCTCATTCTGCTTGAGGGCCCCCCACTGTGTATAACGTCCCATGACAAGTATGGTTTGAACAACCTGAAGTTGGAGGACCGGTTGGCAGCAGATTCAAAAGCAGTGGACAAAGTTGTTCTCTTTCATTCCTGGTGTGTGCCAAGATCACTGTAGGAATTTTCTTGTAGTTGCTTTCCTTTGGGTTTCTGCAGTCTGATGTTAGCTCTTTATCTTCCTATACTGTTGTCATACTGCAGCGTTAGGATTCCCCCCTTTTCTGTACAGCTGGAATGAAAGGTATTTGATGATAGCTTTGAATTGTGTTGACAAGTTCTACAACCGAAAGCAAATGGTTTAGCATATCACAGCAAGGGTATCTTGTTGAACTGGCAGGTTATATTACAGCATGACGAGACAGTTATCTGCTGCTTCCATGCCAGAGAAAATAATAAAAGCAAGTAATAAATTGCTTGCTTTTCTGGCAAGGGATGAGAAGCAGTAAATTGGATTAGATGTGTAGATTATATGAGTGGACTTGTTCCTCAAATCCAGTCAAGCCAATTGTAAGATGACTTCAGTCAAGAAAAGGATGATGTACTTTTCTCTCTCTCTCTCTTTTTTTTTTTTTTTAATCTTTTATCCCCTCCACTGGTGATCTGTTGGAAATATGGCAACCAGTCTGAACTGCTCTCTGAAAAAAGATGCATAGGAAATTTGCAGAGCATATCAAAGAGATGAAAATTAAACGTTGCAGGTGTTCAGGGTTATATCATGCAGTGTTGCGATAAGATTTCATGCCTGGAACTCTGTAAACCATTGTTCTGACCTGTGAACCTGGAACAGATGTGCTTTGTTTTCCCACGTGCAGCTGTCTGTACATGCTGAAGAGACTTTTCAAGAACATAAATAACTTCTGGAGGTTTTCTGAGGTTTTGGGAGGAGCTGGGTTTTTTTTGTTTGTTTGGGTGTTGTTTTGGGTGTTCTTCATGTAAAATGAAGTGAAATTGATGATAAACTGACATGAGATCTGACCACAGACTTCCTTTTGGCCATGTTTCTGAGCGTAATTGCATCCTGTGCAGTTTAGTGCTGATTTGCAACAGGAGGAACGATACAGTGGTGATGTTCATAAGGCCTGCAGAATTACCTGGACCATCTTTTACAAAAAAAACCCCAAACAATAATGGCAATATGGTTATGTTTCAGAAGGCATGAATCAATAAGCCAGCCATCTGTAGGGTGTTCTGTGGCATACTGTCAATTGAAAATCTGGAAAGGGGAATGATTTGGGCTCTCAAGGAGCACCAACTGAGCCTGAAAACAACATTGCATGTGCTAGAGTTTGTACTTTATCCTTCCCCTTAACAAGTAACTGCAATGAAAAAAAAAATGCCCTTTGATACAGAATAAGTATCTGTCATAGCCATAGTTGTCCTGAATATTTTTAATGCAATTTCTCTTTACTGCCTACAGCTTTGCATAAGTGTACTGGTAATTGCTTCATTTGTATTGGATCTTTTTTCTGTTTTGCTTTTAACCTTTAGCAGATAAAGAATACTAAGGGGAGTGTGTGTATGCATGCTTGTTTATTTATTTATTTATCTTAGGTACTGAGCTCCAAGCTGATGCCAACTGCAGATGATGAAATGGCAAGAAACTGTGCCAAGTCTTTCTGTGAAAACTTCCTCAGAGCAGGAGGTTTGAGGTTAGATGTCAATCTTGACTCAATATATTTAACGTTTCATTTAGTTAGCAGTTCTGTGTAGTTTCTGATTTCCACACTGTAGCACACTAGCACACCTATCAGCTTCCTTTTCAGAGAAAAAACATCCACCCAAAGCTGTGTGTTCATTTTCCAGTGTCTGAAAAGCTACTGTAGCTACCTGTCGTGGTTTAACCTCAGCTGGTAATGAAGTACCACCTAGCTGCTCACTCGCTCCCCCCTCACACAGAGGGATGAGGAGGAGAATTGGAAAGGGTTGAACTCAAGGGTTGAGATAAGAACAATTTAATAGTTGAAATAAAAAAAAATGAAAGAGCAGTAATAATGATGACAATAACAGTTACAATGAAAAGGGGAAGGGAGAGAATAACACCCAGAGGGAGAGGAAGAAAGGAACATGTGGTACACAATGCAACTGCTCACCACTCGCTGACGATGCCAAGCCAGTCCCTGAGCAACCATCTGCCCACCCCAGCCAACCCCAGGTATATATACCAGGCGTGCCGTCCCATGGTATGGAATAGCTCTTTGGCTAGTTTGGGTCAGCTGGCCTGGCTGTGTCCCTTCCCAATTCCTTCTGCCCCTCCAGCCTTTTTGCTAGCAAGGCCTGAGGAACTGAAAAGTCTCACATCAAAGCCAAAACACAGCACTGTACTAGCTCCTAAGAAGGTAATTAACTCCATCCCAGCTGAAACCAGGACACTACCATAGTACTGTAACAGAGTACTTGTTAAACCCCAAAATAGTTAGGCACAGATAAGATGTGTAGAGTAGCTTTTACTAAGGTAGCTGATGCTTGAACAGTTAGCATTTAAGTGTTTCAGTTCAAATTTGCAAGTGTATGCATTACACGATGTCCTGCACAGATACCAATGGATATTTTAAGCAGTCAAAGCATAGATCGTGCAGCGGGAACCATATTAAATTTTACAGTTTCCAAAATTCAGACCCTTCAGGTACGAGTTGAGGCACAGTGTGAGTGGTTCGGAAGACCTGGCAATACTGCTTGTGCTGTGTCAGATTTACCAAGTACGTGTTGCTCTTAAAAATTCTGTCCACAGCCACCTCGCCCCATAGACCTTGAAGCATTTTCCAACAGGAACAGAAGAAAGCTTCCATCTGTAGATGTAGGAGGGGAAAACGGGGATGTTAGTCTCCAAAGATGCCAGTTTAGCAGTTTTAACTGACACTCTGCTGGCTGAATAGGAGGAGGGGAGGACAGAAATAAATTAATTGCATCTCTCTCCTAATGTAAAGCATTTTCAAACAGTCTTATTGATTTGTTTTTAAGCTTGGTGGTGAATGTGATGCAGAGAGATTCCATCCCATCAGAAGTAGACTATGAAACAAGACAGGGAGTCTATTCCATCTGCCTACAACTTGCAAGGTATGTAATTGCCTTTCATTAGAGAAAGTGCTGCTTTCCTTGCTTTTAGAGTGTGGTTTGTAGTATTTCAGATTAATTGGTACTTCGAGTTATGTTTCATTCACTTGCTGTGAACTTTCAAATATAAGCCTGATATTTTTGCTCTGTGAATGTAGGTTCTTGCTTGTTGGCCAGACAATGCCTACCTTACTGGATGAGGATTTCATTAAAGATGGGGTAGAAGCATTGTCTTCGCGCCCCTTCCGTAATGTCAGCCGGCAAGCAAGTAGGCAGATGTCCATTTGTGGAACACCTGAGAAGTCATCCTACCGACAGCTCTCTGTATCTGATAGATCCTCCATTAGGGTAGAAGAAATCATACCAGCAGCAAGAGTTGCCATACAAGTAAGGAAGCATTTGATGATTTGTGGTGATGTAGTGGTGACGTCTCCAGTGACAGCTGTATAACTCCTGGGTTTTTAATCAAAAGTCTTTTTATACAGGTTCTTGCCCAAGCTCCATTTAAAAGCCTCTGAAGATCCTGACCATCAGTCTTCCCAACTTTGATCTGAATTTTAACATAGTCTCAAAAATTATTTTGGCAGTACAGAGGGAAGCAGTACCCCAAAAGCGCTTACCAGAAATAGCTCTACACAGAAATCTTACTTGAAATTTATTGTCAGTCACACTTAACTCTAAGATCTTACTCTTGTTAATTTTCTGGGAATAGAAAGAACGTTCCTGCTTGAACTTGTGGCTTATAGTCTGTATTTCTTTGAATTAGAAATCTTGGGCAAGTTTTTTGTTTCAAGTAACTCATTAAAAATTAAATTTGCTTGATAGTACCCTGGGAAGAAAGGACATTTTTGTTTTCAATACTTTAAGAGAATGCTATTTTTCCCCTTTATAGGTATGTCAGTGTAACGAATCTGAGACTGGGTATTTACTAAAACAATCTAATCGACAAGAACTCAACCCATTGGAAAGTTGAGTCCACTTGAAAGAAAATTCATGGTTAATCTAACATGTATGCTGTGTTAGGTTCTTGGGCAGTGGATCGATGGATCCAAATGGATCAATACGATTGAAATCGGTGTGCTTAAGTCCAGATAGGCAAAAAGGGTGTCTATCTTAGTGGAGAATTTCCTATTAAGGGAGCAACACTGATCTGTTCTTGGGAACAGACAGACTCTTGTATCCTTGAGCCTGCTTAGAGAAGAGAGGGGAGAACAAATCCAAACGTCAGTTTGACGCGATCCTGAAGATAAATTCCTCTTATCCCTATGATTAACAAAGGCTGTTAAATATCACAGAAGTAACTGCTGGTTTTTGTTCCTTCAGACTATGGAGGTGAATGATTTCACTTCCACAGTGGCTTGCTTTATGCGACTCTCTTGGGCTGCTGCTGCAGGACGACTGGACCTCGTGGGAAGTAGTCAGCCGATAAAAGAGAGCAACAGTTTATTTCCTGCTGGGATTCGAAACAGACTTAGCAGCTCAGGTAGGTTAACTATGTCTCTAAACCAGTCTAAAGAAAGCGTTTGTTTTATTCTTAATTGAACGCTTTGAAGCTTGAAGCTAAATTCATTGGAGTTGGGCTCAGTGAACCTCTTGGGTCTCTTCCAGCTCAGCACATTATATGATTGCATTACACAAATCTGAGCAAAATGCTGTAATCCATATGGCATTTGAAGAAGTTTTTTTTTGAATTGCAGAGAGCTGACCAGAAGCTGAAAACATCTGAAAAATATAATGGATTACAGCACTTGTTCATTTCTTAATGCAGGAAGTAATTGCAGTTCAGGAAGTGAAGGAGAGCCGACTGCGCTGCATGCTGGTATCTGTGTCAGACAGCAGTCCGTATCCACCAAAGATGCTCTGATTGCTGGAGAAGCCTTGTCTCTCTTAGTAACCTGCCTTCAGCTACGCAGTCAGCAACTAGGTATGAAATAGAATTGGATTACTCACTATTTGGAATATAAGTAAGGTGGGGGAAGGCTTTTGGAGGCACACAAGTACAAAAAATCACAAGAAACTTGTAGCGCTGTCAGATGAGACAGGTAAAATTAAAACCACAAAATTTCGCTAAAAATTGAGGCGGGGGGCGGGGTGGGGGTGTGTGTGGCATGAAACAAGGCATGTAGTGGTGTGCCTTGGTGAAACGTTTTGGGAAAGCTGACTTCCTACCAGTATATTAAATATTTGCACTGGCTTTGAAGTAGGTAATTCTGTAAGTGCTGCTGTTTGCATAGCAAGTGTTTAGTACTTGAACCTTTGTGTACAGGGTGTGTAAACATTGGTGATGGTGGTGGAAGGCGAAGAAAAATGCTGTTACAACGTGATGCCAGTCTCTGGGGAGAAGAGGAGATGGGAAATACACAGATAGCCGCTACCACTTTTCAGCATTGATAGGGGGATGTCCTCTAGGTCCTATGATATTTTAGTGCAAGACTGTAACTGATTGATTTTAAATTATTTTTTTAAAAAATAGCCTGGTACTCTTCTGTTCTAGGATCTTTTTACAATTTGCCTTGTGTTGCTGATTTCATCATTGACATACTACTTGGATCACCAAGTGCTGAGGTGAGGGTGTTTCTCTGTAAACTTCTTAAATGTTGTGTTTCTGAAATGTGTACACTATGATCATTTGATACGGTCTGAAGGTAAAAATTATTCATTACAAATATTCCCCCAAGTTTTTGTATTTGAACAAATAACCTTTGTATAATTGTTAGTAATGCCAGTTTCTAGTGATGCGTTGATAGAAAATGCTGAAGTATTACATTCTTTAGGGTCGTTTAATCCATGAGGCACGTAGGACACTGCTGTGGCTAGTCTAAAGAAAATACTGTCATTTTGGTGAGACACATCCTGTAAAAATGTACTTTAGGGAAAGTTCCAAATAACTTTAATCTCGAAAGATCTAGGTAAGATTTAATGGACTCTTCTGAACTTGAAGATCAGAACGCTCCTAAAATTCATTCTTTCTGATTTAAGATTATTCTGGATATTCTAAAATCTAGAGATTTTCAAGTCACATTTACTTCATTTCATCGCATCTCATATATTTTACATTAAGTCATTGCATCTTTTCTTCCTTATCTGAATTTATAATCTCTGTTTAATAAAGCATCAGAGCTTTTAGCTCAGGGATGAAAGTGGATTGCTAAATCCCTATAAATAGAGAAAACCTAGCTGGTGGGTGCAGAGCTCATGGTCTGGTTTACACAAGCTTTTCAATGTCTTTATTTTCTGTCAGATTTCTAGCAAAACAGAAATGTATTTTTTTGCAACCTTTGAGCAATTGCTAATGTTTGACAAATGACGCTTTCAGATTCGTCGTGTTGCCTGTGACCAGTTGTACACCCTTAGTCAGACAGACACATCAGCCCACCCAGATGTACAAAAGCCCAACCAGTTTCTCCTGACTGTTGTTCTTCATGCCCAGCTGCCTCTTTGGTCACCAACCAGCATCATGAGAGGAATCAACCAGAGGTAAGTCAGATGTGTGTGTGTTGAGGAAGCAAATCTGTCACATTTTTGGAGTAGTGCTGTGGAAGCTCTGAGGCACAAGGGTTTAGGACTTTGCAAGTCTGTCAAAAGTAGACCATCCCTGTCACGCCCCCGATGATTTTGGAAATATGTAAACTGAAGGGAAATAAAGCTGAGTTCTCAAGGTACAACTCTTCCTCTGTGAACTCTTACAGTTCACCTTAATTGACTTCCCATTTGGGAGGCAAGAATTGCTAAGTAGACCTGCTCTTTCTAGGATGTGGTCATGGTAGTCAGTTCCTGGCTGGAATCCTGCATGAGACATAGAGGCAATGGGATGTATGACAGTAACGTTGAATTTACTTGATAGCATTGCATAGATCCAGATCAGAAACCAATGCTAAAGGCTCCAGCCTTGTCAGTAGTGTCTGGACCCATGGCTTCACCTGATTTCTTGTTGCTTGTGTTGCCCATTACACCTATAAAGACTGTTAGGTGTCAGTCCTGTTAACTTGTCCTTAACTGGCCAAAGGTTGTTGAATTTGACAGTAACTTTAAGGAGCAATTTCTAGAGGAATCTAAATAGAGGAGTAACTGAGAAGTTAAAACACATAGTTTTATTGTTGGTTGACAATTGACTGAAATCGTTATGAGGTGAAGGAAGAAGGCAGGATTAAATGTCATTCATAACATTCAGAAGTAGCTGTGGGGAAGGAATTTGTTTTAAAACTTGCAGTGAGTACATGCAGAAGGATACCTGGATAGCTACTTTGCATTAGATGGACAGAGCACACAGGCCTTAAAGGCAACAGCTTAGAAAGAAGTTTCTGATTTTAAATTAAACCTTTCTTCTGTTTGTACCTGTTTCAGACTTTTATCCCAGTGTACAGAGTATTTTGACCTGAGATGTCAGTTATTGGATGACCTCACATGTAAGTATGTACAGGCACACATGTCATTCTGATTGCAGCTTCCAAGCATGTCTTCCTTCCATAGACAAGATGTAGGATTGCCTTCACAGAGGGGTTACCACACCATGAACTCGATGTGACCTGCCAGTGTGCTGGCTGTCCTGTGTTAATGCCTGGCATGGACTGTTCTTGGCGTTGAGTAACAGCAAGGCAGCTCACTCCTTTTGGAAAGGGAACTGAGTTCCTTTGTGGAAGGTATACTTTGTACACATTGCGGGAGAAACTAGACTACTACCAAACTTTTCGAAATTCTTTGTATTTATAGTCTATATTGATAGAGCTGTTCATTTTTCTGGGTTTTCTTTTTCTCTTGCAGCATCGGAAATGGAACAGCTAAACATAAGCCCAGCTGCCATGTTAGAAGATGAGATCACCTGGCTAGATAATTTTGAACCCAACCGTACAGCTGAGTGTGAGACCAGTGAAGCTGATAACATCCTGTTAGCAGGACACTTGAGGCTTATCAAAACTCTCCTTTCACTTTGTGGGGCAGAGAAGGAAATGGTTGGTAAGTGTTCCTTTTTACTCAAAAATGGCTAGACTAGTGTGAATTCTTCATAGCAGTAACAGAGGACTTGATCAGTAGACAGTATGTACGAAGACATAATCCATGTGTAGAAGTGATACAGAGCTATAAGGAGTAATTTTGGCAGTATGTTTGTTGTACCTTTGACATGTGATGAAATATTTGGATGTGGGTTTTGTTGATATGGTGCTATGAAGTGATTTTGCTGTTATGGAACACCTTTTGATGTTTGCAGTGATAATGTAAGTATTTAACAGTAGATGTGGATTACTGTGTTACAGGTTCATCTTTGATTAAGCCATTGCTGGATGATTTCCTCTTCCGAGCATCCAGGATTATTCTGAATAGCCATTCTCCAGCAGGCAGTGCTGCAATCAGTCAGCAAGACTTTCATCCAAAGTAAAAATTGTGGTTTTTTGTTTATGTTCTCATGAATGCAAATGTCACACTGGGACTACAGTTACTAGGCTTTAATACCAATGTTGGCGCATTTCTCCAGTTCTCTACATTTCCTACATAAGTGCCCAAATAGCGTTTTTCTAAGTTTTTGTGTGACCCAGAATCTTTGCTTTTCTGTACTTCCAAAGTCTGTGCTTTGTTAGATCACTGATGAACTGCAAGCACAACTGAGTGCTGGCTTCACGAGTCCAAAGAGTACTCCTTTAGCTCTTCATTGCTTGGGAAGTTGGCTAAATGGCTGAAGTTGGAGCATGACCAGGAAGTGAACTTTCCAAGCCCCTTGTAAATGAGAATTGCAAAAGTTCTGCTGCTATTTTTCCCCCTTCAAAAGAACTGTTTTGTAAAAAGCTAATGCTGAGCCAGTCTCCTTGTACCTGAGAGAGTTGATAATAGCACAGAATATATCAAATGGGGGGGAAAAGGAGTGGGCTTTCTCTTTTGTGTCACGCCTGCCTTCTGTTGCCTTTACAATATCTGAAGGGGTGGATAAATTAGCTTATGTGGAGTTCTGTGCTGCTGTAGCTGGATTGCTTACATCACACTGACCTGTTGGTGTTAAGAGCTGGATCAGTCATATCTGCACTGCCTTTCCACAAGCCCTGAAGAAGGTTCCAGTGGAGCATTTAGCAATGCCTGAACTGAATGGGACTTGCTACACCTTCGTGTTTTGCTCCAGCTTTGCTCTACTGCAGTTCAAGCATGCTCTTTTGTTTGCTTAAAGTAAATAAAGCCTTTTCTTTGGCCTTTAGAAGAAAAGGCTGGTGTGTTTGATCCACTGAAAAGAGCTAAGTAGGAGTGTTCTGTACCGGTCTAGCCCAGCTTAGGTCTAAGGTCATCTCTTGTAGCAAGTATGTTATCTCTTTCAAAACTTTTCTCCCTGTAAATAAGTCATTGTGTCTCCATCAGTGTTACAGTGATAGAGACTATCTGTCTGATTGTCCTCAGCCATACAACCAATTCTGTCTCTCCTTTTTAGGGCACCTACTCTTCCTTGCTACTGAATATTAAAAACTGTCTCCATGTCAGTAAGGGAGGCTTATTTTAAAGGAGTGTTCCTGATGCTGCTTTTTCTGATTTGATTCTTCCCCGTTCTCCTTCCCCAAGAAAATAAAAATAGCACTCTGCAGTCTCTCAGGAATGTTCCTTTTGCACGTTAATTGTCACTTGTTCCAAGTAATATGGCTTTATGGAATTAGAAATAATTGAGTCATCCACAAAATAGATCTTGAATGTGATTTTCTTTTCAGGTGCAGTACAGCCGATAGCCGATTAGCTGCTTATGAAGTGTTAGTAATGCTGGCTGATAGCTCACCTTCCAATCTCCAGCTTATTACAAAAGAGCTGCTTTCTATGCATCACCAGTGTGACCCTGCACTTACCAAGGAGTTTGATGTAAGCAAAAACCCTTTTTTTATTCGCATGAGTGTGGTTTGGAGTACTGTGTGTGATCTACTTAATGGCTCCATTCATGGAATTTCCAAGGTCTTCAATTTAAAAGACAAAAAGCTGATAAGAGTAAATGCAGACCCATTAGATGTTCCTCAAAGCAAATACTCCACTTTGTCAGTTATTATCTGGATAAGAAAGAATTATTTCCTAAATATCACCTATTTTATTTAGATACATGTCTAAATGACCAAATACAGCACTGTTACGATCTTTCAGAATTTATATTCCTAGGTTTTCATTAAATTGCTCTGAACAGCTTATATAAAGGTGATTATGAAAACTATGGTATGTTGTTGGAGTCTTATGCTTTTTATAACTTACTGGGACAAAAAAAAATGTGTTTTTCATTCTAGTATCTTCCACCAGTGGATAGTCGCTCCGTTTCAGGATTTGTGGGACTGAAGAACGGTGGTGCTACTTGTTACATGAATGCCGTCTTCCAGCAACTATATATGCAGCCTGGTCTCCCAGAGGTAATTGGTTCAACGTCCAGTAAAGTCTGTCACCTGAACTGCAAGTTCATCTCAGCAGCATTTGTAAATTAATTGTTTTAAAAAAAAACAAACACAAACCCAACAACCGTATACATGTGTGTGTGCATAAATACATAATTTATAAGTCGCTGTGCTGTGTGTCATAACAACTTACAGAAGTAATTTTGCCAAGAACCAATTTAATACGGTTATTTGTTTCCTTCCAGGCCTTGCTTTCCATTGATGATGATACAGACAATCCAGATGACAACGTGTTCTATCAAGTTCAGTCTCTTTTTGGTCATTTGATGGAAAGCAAGCTACAGTATTATGTACCTGAGAACTTCTGGAAGGTATTAGATCTTTTTGTTTAGAATATGTTGCGTTCCTCCTTAACAAGTAATCACTTATTCAGCCTTTTCTCATTGCAGAATTTCTAGAGATAAAGTTCTACTTCAGAAAATAAAAACATGTAAAAATAACACACTTTTTTTAAAAAAAATCACTATCTTTAGGTATATGGAACAACCACCTTTTTATATATTTTTATACTTTATACAGATTTTCAAGATGTGGAATAAGGAACTTTATGTTAGAGAGCAACAGGATGCTTATGAGTTCTTCACCAGTCTTATAGATCAAATGGATGAATACCTCAAGGTAAAAACCTCAGGGATTTCTTCCCTTGGTTATATGCATCTCCTTGGTACCTTTTCTCTCTTTCTCCTTTGTTCTTCAGAAAAAAAGGCAGAGAGCCATTCAACATATTTTATAATCTATATAGCGTTCAGAAGTTTAAAATCCCTATTGTTTTCTTAGTCTTTTGCTCTGTAATATATCCACCTGATGTCTAAATGTATCTTCAACAGAAAATAGGAAGAGACCAAATATTTAAGAATACTTTTCAAGGAATCTTCTCTGATCAGAAGATCTGCAAGGACTGTCCTCACAGGTAATGTTGAATTTAGTGCGTCAGTTACCAAGTTATGTGCTCCCATTACTGTTAAAATATGTAGGTCAAAATAGCACAAGGTAGAGACGTGCCTTTGTGAGCCTCACAGCTATGGATAGCTATGGGGCAAATGCAGTATTCTTTCCTGTGCATACATCCTGTTAGTGCAAGTTGGGTAGGTGCTGCTCCATCAATGCCTTGACTATTTTTCTGCTTGAATTTAGGTATGAGCGCGAGGAAGCCTTCATGGCTCTCAACCTAGGTGTGACATCATGTCAAAGTCTGGAAATATCATTGGATCAGTTTGTTAGAGGCGAAGTGCTGGAAGGAAGCAATGCATACTACTGTGAAAAGTGCAAAGAAAAGGTATGGGTTCTTGAAGATTCAGCTACAGCTTGGTATTTTCTTAAGCGCTACATGGTCATAGAAGCCATACTTAGATACTGCTTACTCTTTCTATTCTGAAGATTTAATCAAAAGGTTAAATCCATGTAGATAGCATTCTTTATTCCCTGAAACTCATATTGTAGACTGCGTATTTAGAGGGGATGGCAGGATGGTAAAATGTTGTTACGTACCAGCCCATGGCATAAACTGTGTAATACCTGTAATAATGCCCTGTCTGTATGTATTATAGTCATCCTGTGGTTGTCCTGCCTCCCGTGGCTGTATTGTGCCTCAGTTCGAGGTGGCTGGCATTGTGCATCTGTAGAAGAATACTACAGAATGCTTGAGGTATATAGGTAGAGGTGATACTCTTTTTTTCCTTTTTAAGAGAACTACAGTGAAGCGCACATGCATTAAGGTCTTGCCTAGCCTGCTGGTGATTCACCTGATGAGATTTGGCTTTGATTGGGAGAGCGGACGTTCTATTAAATATGATGAACAAATAAGGGTAAGAAAACTTTTCTGTGGCACCCTCCCCCCTGCTTCTTCATGGTGTGGATTCCCACTCTTCATATTCATTCTTCCTTCTTTTCTCCATGTTTTGATGCAGTGGTTTTGATTATGTGGTAAACTTACCACATGATGATGCTACAGAAAATAAGTATTTTTCCTTAGAGTTTTTCTTGTCTGCAACATTCTCAGGGTCCTTTCAGAAAGCAAGAACAAAAACCCCCATAAAGACAGTTTATTTAACTTCTGCGTCATAAGGATAAAAAGTTGAAGTTCCATCATATTTTTCTTTGGTGTTCCCAATGTGGGAAGTATTAATACAATTCTCATAAAATTACCCTAAACACGTACACAATATAACCTCTCAGTTAATCTGAAATATCTCTTCAAACAGTTTCCCTGGATGCTGAACATGGAGCCTTACACCGTGTCAGGGATGGCTCGCCAGGACTCTTCCTCAGAAGTGGGGGACAATGGTAGAAATGCAGATCAAGGAGGCGGAGGCTCCCCAAGGAAGAAAGTTGCCCCTACGGAAAACTATGAGCTTGTTGGTGTGATTGTTCACAGTGGCCAGGCACATGCAGGGCACTACTACTCCTTTATAAAGGACAGGAGGTAATGGCCAAGAAGATTTGCATGGGGGATTGAGAGCAGTCTACAGACTGCTTGTTTTGGGAAGGTATGGTGAGCCATGCAGAGCTCTGTTGGAAGCACTCTTCCCTTTCTTAACACCCGACGTGAGTGTTAAGACAGTAACACAATAATATGGGACACCACATTATAAGTGTCTCAGCAATTCTTACATACCTTGTATTCTAGTTTGAGGGCTTCCTATGATGCTTAGTTGCACTTGATGTGCTTCTCATTTTTATCAAGCTTATTTTTTTAAAATGTAACTTTGAACTAAGCTTTCTATTTACTGTCAAAACAAGTACGAGTTCAGGGTTGTCATTTCTAGGATATTCAGGGTGGTTTGGTTTCTCACTCGACAATCCAGTAACTTTGTTTCTCTTGTGTTTCTCTTCTGCTTTGATCACAGGGGATGTGGAAAAGGAAAGTGGTATAAATTTAATGACACTGTTGTTGAAGAATTTGATCTAACTGATGAAACCTTGGAATATGAATGTTTTGGTGGAGAGTATAGACCTAAAGTCTATGATCAATGTAAGCAGAAGTACAGACTGATTTTCAGTAGCTTTATATTTCACACTGCTTCTCATTAGAGGTAGAGTTCGGTCCGTTATGTCTACTCCGAGTTACTTGGTCTGTCTACTAATCCTTCTGAAGCAGGTTTTTCCTAAAGTCATCTGTTTACTGAAGGACATAACAGCTTATATACAGCCTAGTATTAGCTGAACCATATTCACTTTGTAGACTTAGTAGCAGAGGAGATTCAAAAGTAAAATGGCATCTTGTTAAAATAGTTTCTTTAAAAAAAACCAACCCAACCACAAAACAGACCTTACTGTTGGCTGGTAAAAATGACTGTGCATAGAATATTGTGTGGCATCATACACTTAAACTTTCCAACGCTTTAAGGAATTAATTCCAAATACATTTCCACCAATATTCACTTGTTTCATAATTCTGATAATTATCTTTTTCAAATACATAGGCTTTTTGCAAAAATATTTTAGAATTCAGGTTTTTGTTATTCACTAACATGGACTGATATTTTGATCTGACGGATTACTTTGTACTGCCACAGTGCACGTTACTTGCACACCCAATTTCACTTTCCTATAGGTATGAAAAAGGTACTAAAACTTCAAAGGCCTTCATCAAACGTTTTTTTTCTCCCATCAGCTAACCCTTACCCTGATGTGCGTCGGCGCTACTGGAATGCCTATATGCTGTTTTACCAGAGAGTGTCTGATCAGAACTCTCCAGTCTTACCAAAGAAAAGTCGAGTGAGTGTTGTGCGTCAGGAAGCCGAGGACCTCTCATTGTAAGTTCCTCTTATGTCTGTAAAAGTTTTTCTTATGTTCATATCTAGACCCTATCTTCAGAACTAAGAAATTAATAGTTCCTGTTTGACAAAGGAGTATACTGACCCATCTGTTGTGTTGGTCTGGTTTTTAAGCTGCTTAATGAACAGTCTTTTATTGCTTTTATAATTTCCTCTTCCATATTGCCATCTCTGCTGCAGTAAGAAGTTCAAGCTAACTGACAGCCTCAAGTGGTATTTAGAGTATCATCTAAATTTGCCTTAAGGTTATCTTGGCTGTACCAGTATTTTAAACTTGAACTGTAGATTTGTCATGTGATTTCGTTATTCACCTTGAGCTTGTATATATTTCAGATCTGCTCCATCTTCACCAGAAATTTCACCCCAGTCATCACCTCGACCCCATAGGCCCAACAGTGACCGCCTCTCCATATTGACTAAGCTGGTTCGAAAAGGAGAAAAAAAGGGGCTTTTTGTAGAGAAGATGCCTGTGCGGATATATCAGGTAGAGCACCCTGAAAGTGGCAACTAAATCCTACTCATAGGAAATTTAAGTATGTAGTAAGAGGAACACAGTAACTTTGAAGGTGGCCTCGAAGTAATTCCCTTACTGAACGCAAAGCTAGAAAATAATTCTGGATTCTGACATAAGGTTATTAACAAGCTGCTCAATGGTACATTATTTTAAGTTTTGATGTCCCTTCTCACAAAATTGACCCATCGTTCTTTGCTTTGAAGAAACTGCAGGCAAATTAGTCAAATGTGAGATATGGCAGCAGTCAGCATGCAAGCAGGGAGAGGTAAGAGCAGAGGAGATGCTTCATTTAAAGTACACTTGAGGAGTAATGGAGACGATGGCAAATTACAGTCATCCTTGAGCTCTTGAGTTCACAAGAATGTAGAAGGAGGAGGAGAAGTAAGAAAAATCAAAACCAGTTTCAATTCTGTTCATGTCTGTTAGCTTACATAATACTGAAT